>NC_045511.1:34666731-34970028 GCF_009650955.1 Corvus moneduloides
CCTTGGTAAAGCCATGCTGGGTGTCATGCTCCCTGTCCTCTGTGTGCCTTAGCACAGCCTCCAAAAGGCTCTGTCCCATGACCTTCCTGGGCACATAGGTGAGGCTGATGGGTGGATAGTTCCCAGGGTCCTCCTTCCTACCCTTTTTAAGATGAGTACAATATTTCCCTTTTTCCAGTCACCTGGGACTTCCCCTGACCGTTGTGGCTTTTTGAGGAGTGTGTAGAATGGCTTGGCAACTGCATTAGACAATTCCCTCAGAACTCTGGGATGCATCTCATCTCATGGCTGTTAAAGTCTGAAAGCTGAACTGTGCTAAAGGGCTGAGTCCAACACCACAAAAAAAAGCATGATCTGCTACCAAATATTTTCCCTTTTCCAGTAAGCCTAACATTATACCAAGACTCATAGAGAAACTTAATTCCACTGGGTAGCACTGGCTCTTTTTAAATACCCTTATAATTTAAAGCATATGTGAAGGAATGGGAAACATGGGTTCAAAAATTACTGGCTTGTGAGTGAAGCAGGGGTAGTGTATGAATAGTGCAGTGCACTGATGTGGTAACAACATGCAGGTTTCACCCATATCTCTAGAAGTGGGATGAAATCATTTTACTTCATTTGGGTACTGGGAACCTCACAGACTCATTAGAAGGGTTCAAAACTCACTGAGAACTACATTTTTGCACAACTAGCTCAAATATTTGGCAATTTTGTTAAAAAAAATAAAGCAAGAAAAAAGCCACAAAATTGCTCACACTACCCATGGCAAATAGCGATATTAATTTTATCAATTTCAGACCCTTCATTTTTTAAGTGTGTAGCTGAAGACACGTGTGATATCCATTGGTTTTTGCTCTTTTACTTTCTACTCTTTCTGAGACACATGAATTACTAGTTATTAAGTTTTCAAAAGCCCTTTTTTAAATTTTAGACTATATTTTGAACTAGTTATGATTTTTCAAGTAGCATGATAGGCAGTTTCAGCATAGATCACATTAAGAGACTCTAACTCTACATAGGCATTTGGAAAGTGTTTAAGCCAACAAAAAGGTAGGAGCAGACTGAAACATCTCAGGAAGCCTTGCTTAGACCTAACAGCTTCAGAAGGTTCAAGAAAGCTTTTGGGAACAGGAAATGGATTTTTAAGTCAGGTCTTACTTCCCCCACTGCATAGAACAGGGAGATCGAAGCAACTAACCAAAAAACCCACATTCTTACTCAGCAGTTTTTTTATTAACCTAACTTCTACTGCATGTTTGAAGATGTAATCTTACATCTCCAAATCCTTCACAAACCTAGCATTCAAAGCTAAGTATATGGGATATATCATTACTTTTAAGCTGTAACACCATAGGAAAATGTGGGTCTCTTGATTCATGATGCCAGTATGTTAAAACTTACGCCTAGCCAAAAGACATACTTTTTTCAATATGAATTAAATCCAAGAATTTTGTGACTGATTCAAGAAAGTCCATGAGACCACAGTCATGGGAAGTATGAGCACGTGTCCAAGTGATACAGAGTATGGGAAAAGCCATGGTGTACAGTGATGTAGTGATGGACAAAGGTTAAAGAAATTGATTCCATCAGGATTTGTGCAATCTGGAAGACAACTTCAAAGCAGACCCAAAAACCAGAAAACTGCAATTCATTGGACAGAATGTTGATAACTTCACTTCTAAAGAGTAAAGTTTAACCACAGCTGGGGAGTTCTCATTCAAATTTGAAAAAACAAACCATAAAGAGGCTGTGTTCTACAATCTTTTTCCTTAAAGTGGAAATCTTTCACAATGCTCCACAGAAAAGGGTAGGTATTAGAAGGCAAGTCTCTCTATTATCTGTAGGTCTTTTCCTTTTAATTTTCCTGGAAAATTTAAGTCAGCAGTATTGCAGAGCATATACCTCTGACTTCCCATAGAAAGCCAAATTCTGCTGATATGGAAAAACCGTTGCCCAGGGCATTTTCCCTTTGGTCTTTCTTCAAAGCTAGGGGAGAGAATTCCTTGCCATGAACTGGGCCATTCTGCTCCATACAAATTCAAGCTGAGCTGGCAGCTTAATATTTCTACCATTCGAGCTCTACAGCTCAACTCCCAGTGGAGTAGAATTTCCAGCCAGTGGTTCTTGCTGTTGTTTGTCACCAAATCACTTTGCCTTCTTCTCTAGTTATTTCCAATAAGTGTTTTGTGGGTTTTTTTCATTCACAGGACAGAAAAATGAGATTTTCATAGCTAGTGAAGATAATTTCACAAACCGTACATTTTCATTGGCAGGAAAGTTAAGAGCACTGGGTTAGCTGCCTAACGGAGGCAAGAAGCCCATGCTTGAAATACTGGCCACACATCTAAAAAGGAAACATCTAATCCTAGAAGACAGCCATGAAGGCAATGTCACAGGGAACACCTACAAACTTGTGCAGCAGTGCAGGAAACCTCAGACACTGATTGAGTAACTTTGCTAGTTAAAACCACATGAATTTGTAGCAAGCCTTAGTTTCTGCAGTGAGAGAAGGAAGAGACAAGGAGATGTCCTTTGGCAGGGCTCCTTCCTAAGGCACCTGCCACTCTTGCAAGATGCCAAGCCCAAGTTACACATTTCCTGAATGACTGAATTTGGACACAAAGCAAGTGTATCCCTTGCAGGAGCTCCTGATCCTGTGACTATTGAGAAAACTGCCCAGAGTAATGGCCCTCCAGCTCCTCTCTGATGCAGGATCTGTGTGTGAGCATTCCATTCCCCTTCACAGCTGGATAGATAGCATGTTCTCCAGCAACCACACGGGAATGTCCCTGCTGCAGTCACAACTTTGCTCTGCACAATGGGCGTGGGCAGTGTCACTTCCCAGTGACACTGGCAGAAGTGAGTTTTTAAGAACTTAGAGTTTTCTTAAAAGTCTAACGGACTTTTAAGAACAATATACTTTCCCTTCACAGTGTTTATGGGGCTTGACTACTTGCCCTAATTTCTAAAACCCTGAATTTTTAATTTTTAGTACTGTGAATGGCAGAATTGTCATCCAATTTCACTTCTGTCATAAAAGTCCAAGAGGGAAAGCCAAAGTCCTCACCCCCTTCCCTCATCCCTGTGAATATTATGATATAATAAATGTCAAGATTAGAGAATGGAGTAACACTTTTATTTCAAACCTATTTTAAGAATTACTGATTTCCCATTCATGCTAAAATCTCGCTCTTTAGCAATTGCAGTTGGACCCTCATTAAGCAAACACAATAAGCACAATTCTAGTACTGTGCAAACACGTAGTTCCATCTTGTGCAGTAGAGTCATCAGTCCCACTTCTTGCTGGACTGCAGTCTTATTTTGTAAGTCAACAGCTCCCCTTTAGAGGTGCTATTACCTATTTTTCCTGAAGCTTGATTTCTCACGGGCGTATCACACATAGATTCACTGTGCACACCTGATGTGCACCCTACTTTTTTGCAGCCTATAAACCCACAGTTCTCACAGGTGGCAGGAAGGCTGGATGATATCCCAGAGTTTTTCAAGTTTTGTACATTTAAAAATAAAATCAGCTATTTTGATCACTTGAAAGGTGATTTGGAGGTGTTATCACAAAAATCGTAATCAATATATATGTGGAATGCAAATGGAAAGGATGCTATAGTACTGAGGTTCCTTTTTCATGTAATTAGAAATTTAACTTGGCACAATGTTCCTGAATTGTATTGTCATTGAGAATAGAGAGCCTCAAATATCTACAGAGCTGTCCTTTCAGCAGCTAGTCTGCGTTACACAGAAAGCATTTTGCTGCGTGATTTTTAAAAATGTTCAAGGTGCCATTGAGATAAACATCTGAAGTTTCTGGTTTCTTTGAAATCTCTCCAGTCTTCTTGAGATTATAGATCTAGGTTGGAAACAAAGTAGCTATGCACTTTTTTTGTGTTCCTGTTTCTACCTGCTTCGTGCTGGACCAGAAAAACCATGAAAACAACTATTTATCTCAGACAGCGCTTCAAGTTTTCTGGTTTTCCAGGAAACTTGCTGCTTTTCGACCCTTTATACTTACTGGAAACCTTATCTATGTACTACTGCTTCTAATGACATTCTTAAAACTGGCATGGGAGGGCAGAGGCAGCTGTGATTTCACACATCATCAGATAATGACTTCTGGACTCTGGAAAACAGCAACACCTCACCACAACAGATAAAGAGTCACTGTCAGGTTCAAATTGGTCAAATTAATAAGAAACTTTTATTTAATGGATGCGAACCTGATTATGATTCTTCAAAAACTATGCTTTCTTAAGCAAGCTTTCTTGTTTGAATGCTTTTGTAATACTTCTGAGTCCTGTGTCTCTGTGGGAAAGTTTTATACAGATTATTTATTAAAATAGGACAACAGGAAAATTGACTTTTCCACCATATGATTATAAGCAATTCCCAGCCAGAGAAGACAAAGGTTAACACAAAGACAGCATAGGGCATCTGGTGACAGAGTCCTTCTTCTTTAAAATAAATAATTAAATAAACATCTTTTTATCTCTATGTTCCTTTCATTTCCCACCACAGATGAGGCAAAAGCAGGGGACAGATAATTTCTAGGGATTTTTTGCTAATATTTTTTTATCCTATGTGAAGCTCTTAGACAGTCAGCTGGCCAAACTAGTATTAATGTTTCACCTCTGTTCTTCCTGGGAAAGCCAATGCCCTGAAATTTTCATGTTGTGTGTTTGCTCTTAACCTAAATATGTGAAAATAAAATAGCATATTTCTGTATTTCTATGCCATGTGTACTGAGAACACCATGTGTCATACCAAAAATCAGTGAGTTTTGACATGACTGTTGACAGGCCTTTGAAGAACTCAGAACATCACTTTCCCCAACAAGCCATTTTCTCTCGTAGTTCAGACTGTGCTTGTGGCCAGGTTTGTGGTAAGATCTGGGGTACTGCTCTATGCATTTTGTCTTGTTGGATGGGTATTTAAGGCTAGACTCACTCTAGTTCAACTAAATTGCTAAATTCTTGATTCTTACTTAAGCATTTACTGCCCTTTTTATCATCACATTCATACCCAAAATTGTTGTAGCAATGGAAAATGCTGTGACCTCAGGTCTCTCGAGGTTTAGTTCTGTGCCATTTGTTTTTACTCATCATTGTCAGGATTAACAAGACCAGATCATTCTGCAGCAGCCTGGAGAATGACAGCTAAAAAATCCTGGTATAGATGTGGCTTGTCAAGAAGGCACTCAGGAGTCAACTTTCCCAATTAACAAATTATGAATATGTATGCCAGGTTGTGGGTGCATAACCAAGTGTAGTTTAGCTGATGATTTAATAATTGAGCAGATTGAGTACCATATAATTGCTTAAAATCAAGGTGAAAATGTTTTGATTCACAGCTGGTGTGTGCATGATGATGGCGACAAGCAGCAAGTGATTAAGCTACAGACACTTGGTGGTATTGATTGCCTGCACCCTACTGCTCAGAGACCACACAGGGCAGCAGTGACACAGGAGTGAGTTTGCAGTGTGCTATTCGGTTGCCCTGTGCTGCTTCCCACTTGCATATGGTGACTACAGTGCTTGAAATTTTCAAAGTGCAGAGAAATAATTCGCACAAAGGTACGTGTACAGTGCCTTAATAGTATCTGTGATTGGTGTCAGAAAAAACTAGTGAAACAGTTCAGTCCGGTATACATAGTTTCACTTAAGAAGGAGATCATATGCTAAATTAGTGACAGTCTGTTATTTGGAAAGCAGGGCAGGTAAATATCATATGCATCTGAACAATCTCAAAAAAAAAGACACCATACATAGTATCTCAGTGTCTACGTTCACATGTCTCAGTGAGATGCGTGTAATTAATTATTCTTTTCTTGCTTTATGAACAAATCATATCATGCACACATTTTCAGACCTCTCTTCCTGTCGTGTTGTTATCCTTAGGTTTTGACTATAGATAAGAATGGCCAGACTGCTGCTGTTTAATTTATACAGTGTATCTTCCTCTGTTCATCCCACATAGAGCAAAAGTCATTGAAGTGTCAAATTTTAATAATGTGCATCCAATTCTCCCAGAAATTGCAGATCTCTTGTTCAAGATTAGTCTGTCACTAATGTACACAAAACTGCATTGGAACATGGGTCTTACAGAGGCATAGAACCAGGCAGTGCTGAAGAGTGTGGCTTTGAAAGGATACAATATCATCATTTTTTAGGAAAATGAGCTGAACATAAAACCATATGTAGGCTTCAACCATCTTCCCTCTATCTCTTTGGAGTTTTTCTCTCCTCACTTAACCTTATATTAATCCTACCTTTCTGAAATGCATTTTTGGATTGCTTTTTTATCCAGTCATATCTTCAGGCTAAGGAATGGGATTATTTATTCTATATGATCACATCCATTTCAATATTTGTATGGGATCATAATCATTCTCTGAAAAAAGTATTTTTAATTCTTTAAGAGCACAATCAGACAAATCAGTTTCCGCAAATGAGGATAAGCAGGCAGACCCGTAGGTAGCTACTCCAGAGGACCCTTGTCCTTGGCATTATGGACATCCACTCCTCTCCCAGAAAAAAAAACCCCATGCAATAACAGCTCTAGTTCCCCTGCTTTTGCTCACCAAGATCAACACAAACTGAGAGAAGGTGCTGCTGTTACATACATAACCTTTATCTCTGGGCTAACCCTTATCAGCAACCCAGCTGCAGGTTTGTGAAATTCAGCTTCAGAAAACAGAAAATCATCGTTCTCATTTCTACATTTAGAATGCCCACATTCAAGAGATAATCCACTGCACGGCTCTGTGCTAGCTGCCTGCAGAGTGTGGTGTTGTAGGTACTGTATTATCCATCCATCCTAGAAACAGTCTGGCTGGCAGGGACCAAGGAGCAGTGGCAAGCAACATGCAACAGTCTCTTGGGTATCTCCTGTGGCTGCATAGAGGAACACCATTCCTCTCAGCCCAGGGATTTTCAGTACATTCCATGCACATTCAGATGAATATGAAATTAGAAAATATCATGAAGATGTGCCTGTTAAAACTTTATTTGAGGAGTCAACCTTTTTTTTCTGAAAAGAATTAAAAATCTACCATTCAATATAAAGACCCTTATGAAGACTTCAGTAGGTTTTATTACAAAATATGCTGTATTAAACTTTACCTGTTTACATTTACATACTGGAGGTCTGCTCTTTGAACATCAACTGAATATGCCAAATTCTTATTGTTCCCCAAACAATTTTTTTCTTTTTTTGAGTACATCTGTATTATTGATTTTTTTATATATTTTGATAATACTGCCTCTGTGGTTAAGGGAGGTATTTATGTAGTCTCTTGTCACACTGAGTAGCATCCCAATGAATCACTTTCCCCCCTTGCTTTGAAACACCAAAGAATGACTATGACAGTACCGAGAAGGTTATGAATTCAATTAAATTCAATTTCTTCTTCACGTTCAAGGCTGCACAGTAAGCCATGGCACAGTTAGTCACTGCACAGGGGAACTGGCGATGCCAGGATTTTATGCATTTACTGCTTCCCTTTCATTGTATATCATATCCTCTGAATGTCAGTTCACTGTCTTTTCAGAAGAATTCACTTTTTTTTTTTTAACTACTTTTATCACTTCTTCTTCTTTTTCACCCTGATGAAACTTCTTTTCACTGATAGTTTGTATTTAGCATTAATTACATAGGCCCAGCATTATGAAAGGAAGGGTTTGTAATTAGCCACGCTGTTATGTTGTTTAAATTCATGTTTCTTCAAAAATTATTTTCATGCAGCATCATTACCTATAAATCTTTGCAAAATAGTCATAAAAAGATTTAAGTCTGACAGGAAAGGGGAACTCTTAAATTTTCTTTTTTTTTTTTTTATGTTCCGGTGGCATTTAACCTAAATATAAAGTAGTCAGGTCAAATCACAGAGATATCACTTGTGAGAAACTTCTTCATATACAAGCAATTCCTGCATCATCTTTCCTTGCTTTTACTCCAGGCCACCCCATCCTTCTGCCCAGTAGCACTTTTCAAAGTGACATGCTAGGATGCAACCTCCAATGTTTCTCAAACACCCCAGAAACCATAGTAGATGGCAGCACTCAAGAATAAATGTGACTCAGCTTACACCAGCTACTGTGGCCAAATCTAAGACTATAGCAATTGCCTCAACTCAATGATGAAGATGGTGATGTAATGATGATGATGACTAGTTGGTCTAGAGGAGGAAATTCACAGGTAAAATCCCAGCTCATTCATGGAAACATGCTAATAAATCCAATTATCCTGCAGAAAAGTGCAAGTCAGCAGCACAGCACAGCTCAGTGTAGATAACCAGGAAGCAGTGACCATTGATTTGGGGTGAGCTGCAGGGTTTTCTATACAAACTTTCCGTTTCTGCAGCTGTGCTAGCAATTAAAGTTCAACCAAACAGAAAATACAGCACAGTGACCATTTGCAGATGTGAAACATGCTGTGACAGGGAATAATGACTGAGGAAAAGAAACTGTTATGGCAAGATGCTGAATTAGGTGACATTAAATCATGCTCATAATCTAAAGGTATGTTTTGGAGGCAAAGCACCAGCAGGTATTAACCAAAACCAGAAAACTCAGTTCTGCAGCAAATGTTTCATGATCAGTATTAAATGCCAAGTTAATAAAATAAAGCCTCCGTGAACCAAAGTTAGTTGTTGAGACAAGTTCACATATCAACATCCAGACATATGTGGTCATTAAGACTCATGCTTTCATCTCAATCTTTTTCTCTAGTACTGATTGCTTATGTGCTGAAACCACTTAAGTTTATATTCAATTTAAAACCTGGAATCACATAATTTTTTGTAATATGTGTTATTATTTTATGTGCCTGTAATCTGGCTATCTATGAAATGGATATATTCAAAGTACATTTGAGGCACCTTGCAATGAGGTTCTTTTGTGTCTTTTGATTTGAAATCTGTATGATTTTTACTTTTGTAATACTAAAATTTCAGTCTCATTTAGGTTGAAAATCTCATGCATAACACTGATATGCCTCAGGTTTATTTGATGATTTTTCCTTAATGATAGGAATTTGTTAAAGTTTCTAAGCAATTAGAGCAAGTTTAGGTCCTTCTTGATGTTACAGTATTTCTTGCTTAGCTATAAAGATAATACTATATATATGTCTGTTTGCAATTTAAGTGGCTCCAGGAGCATTTTCAGTAAAGGAGAAATGTTGGCTTTCTCTCTTTGTTAGACAACTAGGTGGGAAGTTCTGTTTGGAAAAGAAGGCATACCTTGCCTAAAGTGATGTTACCCCTAAAAATGACCTTGTTTTTTTGAATCACAGGATCACATCTGGCAGTGGGAACAAGGAATAGAATGCTAGTAGGCTTTCAAAGCAGGAAGGGCCACTACCCAAAGAATTTACAGCCTAAGCTTTGCCAAGGGTAGCAAGGAAGCAAAACTCATCTTCACTGGCTGAAGCACAGAGAAATTTTGACAAAGCAGGTTCCCACAGGGTCCACACCAGCACAAACCATTATCAGACTTGCAGTGTTTTCCAAACTTTTGCAAAAGCGATTTCAAATGTGGGAATAATTTTAAGGGTGGGTTAGAACTCCATCATCAGCTACGGTATCTCCCATTTTTGCAGCAGTCTAAGTGAAAGCATGTGCCAAATCCCTCTCGTATGACTGCATTGAAGCTAGATCATTTCCTTCCCACAAGGGTTTTCTTTGCATATTTTTTGTTGCAGTGATAACTGAGGAAGGACTGTGGCAATGAACAAACACCTTGGCTTCTTTAACAAGAAGCCAAGTCTCATGCCAGTCAGAGGGCTTCTGTCAGATACAACATCTGTGCAGTACAGCTTTTATGTTAGAAAAATCTCCCTGGAAACTCAGCTTTACACCTTCTCTCCAGTTACTTGCATGGGACCTCAGGCACAGTCATCAGTCAGATAAAACTCCATACTAGATGTTTTTCAACTGACTCTGGAAAGTCTAGTATGCCAAGTTAATTCCAAAATGAAGCACTACCTATTGCCCTTTGAAAATAAATAAAATCCTACCTCAAATGATGGATTCAATGATAAATTATTTTCTGGTAATTAATAAATTGTCCTATCTTTTCTGGTTTTGCAGATAAGCTTCAGAGCTAAAAAGGCAGGGTAAACAAGCTAATATATATATATAGGTGTATCCAGTGACAAACTGTTCTAGCGGACATACACAGTTTACATTTCCTACGATCCTGTTTGCAGGATAGTCATGTTCACTAGAAGGTTGTATGAATCCATAGTCTTACTATTACTTTTATAATGAACAATACAGTACTAGAGAAAAAGTGGGAGGTTTTGGTTTGTATGGGGGAGTATGACTATATATTCTTTCTCTGAAAGCATGATAGAGATTTTCATTTCCTTACTCTTTTTCTTTCAAAATCAATTTCAATTAAGTTGAGGGAGAAGGACAGCAAGAAACACATACCAATATGAAGGAGGGTTCAAAAAGTACTTCTAAGAAACATGTATGTAAAGTTCAGCCAGGGCAGAGGAGGGGACATAGTTCAGGTCCTATCTTTCATTGGTGCTAAAAGTAGTGCAACTCTTAACAGATAGCATCAGCAACTTTATGCATATTGTCAAAACTTTGCTGCATTGAAGACACTCAGTTATCAAGTTAAAAATCTGCTTTTTGAGTTTACATAATTCCTGAATATATTTACCCATTAATAATCAGTGTATGTACAAATCACAGGGAGCAAGCTCTCCCTGCCTCAGTCTCAGATCCCGCCAAGGGCAACCTCCACTAAAATGAATGAGCATATTTTCAAGTTTAACAACCCACCATGCTTGCAGTGACAGATTTTATAACCAGCAATGATCTATCATAAAATGTAAGTAAAACTCTGTTGTTAAGGGGTTTTTTAAGTCTTTGTTGTACACATTGATCTCAAATTTAGTTGCCTATTTATATGATTTGAAGCAAATCTTTCTTGCAGAAAAATATCGCAGAGATGGATCTTAAAAGGGGCCAACTCCACCATAATTAGTACTGGAAGTCACTTCCCTCTGTTAAGGGTATGTCTGTATAAACCTAGAGAAAGAGGCTTACAGTGCTCCTTGATGTTTTCTGGTCCAATTGCTATCTAAAGCAGGGTTAGTGCAGAAACGTGGAACTTGCGGTGGGCTCTATGGGAGGACATTCACACACTGCTGTGCTATTAAGATGTCTGAACATGAAACTCCTGGGTCTCAATGAATGTCCACGCATTTTTTGAAGTCTGAGTTACTGAAGAAAGGACCCAGATCATTCCTGGGATGGTGGGTGGGCATGGAAAACTACAGCAGATCCCATCTCACTCAAGAGAATACAACTATAGTGAAGCCCAGTATTGCTGGTCACTCATCTGCGTTCCTGGATTGAATGTCTGGAAAGAGGCTTGAACAGTTCTTCCTATAACACACTTCTCAGATAAACAGAGGTAAAAACTATTGCTGTTTTCCCAAAAGGATTTTTCAGCATTACACTGCTTACTTCTTCTCCTTATAAACATGCATGAAAATAACCCTGAGGACCAATAGGTAAAATACATGAAAAAAAGCTTGTTTTGACAACTCTTCGAAAAAAAATAACATGAACTTAGTATTTTTATGCTGCAGGATTTAAGATGGACAGAAATTATTTCCACAAAGAGGATGCTGAGTTTGGGGAGGTGTTGCTTTAGTCTTCAGTCATTGCACTAGAGTCTAAATGCCTTAAACAAATTACAGTACAGCATGTGGTTGTAAAGCCTGAGGGACACAGATCTGCTGTTACCACAGAAGCCCCACAGTTCTGGGAATGCATCAGGCCATCTAAGGATGAGGGTCAGTGTGGCAAGAGACTGATAGCCATTGACTTTGGTAGAGAATCACAACAGCATCCTCCAAAACCAATGCTTAGAAAATGTGTCAGATTTTTAAGTGTGGTAAACAGTGGTCTGGGTGAGGCTGATCATCTAGGAAGGGAGCAGATGGCACTGGGGAATCCTGGCAGAGACAGGATCACATGCTAATGAGTCTTTTAAAAACAAGAAGGGGTCTGGGAATGGGCAGATGGAGCAGTGTAATGGCTGGGAGTAATATGGGAAAAGAGGGCTTCATTTTAATTACTAATTTTTTAATTGAGAGTATTACAAACATGAATCAGGTGGGACTGGGCAGTTGTGAAAGGACATCTGGGACAGGATAAAGGATGGCAGAGATTTGGGAAGAAAAAGAGGGGCACTGCTTTGTGAGGACGCTTGATGGCACTACGTGGTATCTGCCCGGGCCTGGAAGCCAGCTGGGGACTTCTCTGCCTAGAAGATGCTTTGTTTATTTCCTGGGTGAGAATCCTGGGCCAAGTGTAGATAGTGCCACTCAGACAGTGCTTCCCTTCTGCATGTGTCATGGAGCAAGTCAGTGCCATCCTCCGTGCAGATGCCATGCACATGGCTCCCATGCACCGCAGCTGCTGTGAAAAATAAGCACACGAGAAAAGGTGAAATTAGGATTGCTTTCTCTTTATGATTTTCAACTCCTCATGCTATGCAAATCTGCATTCCACATGTTATTTAAACACTAATATATTTTTTATTTTAACACCTTGTTTAATGTTCGGTAGAAATAAAATGTCATTATTTATGTAGTGCCTTTACATCTATGTTTACTTAGGGTTTTAAGCATTTTAAAGGAAATACAGTGATCTCATGAGTCAGCCACACTCAGAGAAATCAAAGCTGAAACTAGCATGTATTTAAAAATCCCAAAGGTTCGTTTTACTGGTGAATAGAGAAAAATCTTCTTAAAGGATAGAAAGTGAATTGGGTCAAGATATGCTTGCCATCATAGACAACATAGGGGTTCAATGTTACCTCTCATGAATTCATAATTGAAATGTAGATGGCTCTAAAAACCAAAAAACTTCTCACTCTGTAGAGTACTTCTGCAGAGTTACTCCTTGCTCCTTATTTTAAGAGTGTATAATGATAATGAATAATGGTGTATTTTTTTCTTAACCATATTTTTCTCAGTGCTTATATTACTTTTAAAAACAGAAAAAGGTGATATTTAAAACACCATTCTAAAATTATTTCCATGAAACAATGTGGACAGAGACTTCAGAACCCTGGGTACTGTGCACAGGCTGATGAGTCTACAGATTCTTATAGACGTATCTAGATACACACATCCAGAAAGTAAGAGTCATCAGTTTCAGGTACTGTTGAAAGGAGTCTTACGAATCTCTTAAGACCACTTAACCTGAAATTGTGACATGAACAATTCCTTTTGCACCCACACAGCAGTTATAAGCATTTTTAGACAGGTAGAGTAAAAAGATGCAAATTCCTTAAACATCAGTAGATTCTCAACAGTTTGTGTCAGCCAGGGACCATGCCCATGGCTGATGTTATTGCCTTTGTCAGTAATAGAGCTTCTCTTTATTTAAAAATATTTGCATTTATAGCATATGCAGTAGGAATTTTTAATTCAGTTGCTCCAAGGTAACAAAGAGTCTGTGTTAGTCCTCAACTGAAACTGCTTTACAAAATATTTAAGCAGTTGCACTTAAGAGGGGCAAATTCTTGGCCTTATTCAAGAGAGATTTGTAAATTACTCTAGTGAGGTCAGGATTTGCTCAGAGCCTACCACCTGAACTACGTGGTCCAATGGATGCAGTAATTTTTCTGTTCTTTGATTTTGACTGACTGTTGACATTTTGTGGTTTTTTCACTTTCCAAAACATTAAGCTGAGGATGTTACAACAAGGACTGAGAGAAGAAAAAAGTGAGAAGTACAAAGAAGGTTGCTGACCAGTTTTCTCTCAGTTTTACAGTGTATTTTATGAAAAGGAGAATGGAATACTTTCTAGTAATTCCTGTTTCACCTTGGCTACCAAAGCACGCATTTTGAAAACTAAACATAAAACAGCTAAAGAGTTCTGCTCACATACATGCAGAGTACATGTGGTCCTGGGAGAACTGATACACACACAGGAGCTCATGTGCTGTCTAATCTCTGCTAGCTGGCTGTGGCATCCTGACTGCATTGTTTGTCTTACACAGACATGCCAGGCTTGGCTGTCAGCCCAGCAGGATTGATGCCTAGTTAGGTCCTATGTCTTAACTGCAGTTTTCAGAAGGGCCATAAAAATTAAAGTCACAGCCATAGCACCATTGCATAAGATACAAGTACAACAGCTTTTTTGGCCCCGATGCTACAGGATGGACCCCTACTGCAATGGAAATCATATTTTTGTTCAAGTCCTTCACAAATTACTCATACTATTTATGAATCCATTAATTTTTCCAGAGTCCAATTCCAGTTATTGCAAATAAAAATGTAAGTATGTTTACAGCATAAAAATAAAATAAATGTTTCCTTCCCTAAGGTCACCCTTCATCAAAATGTTTCAAAAAACCTCCATTGTTTTAAAAAAAAAAGTTTAAAAAGGATCATCAGAAGCCTTATGCTTAGACCAGCACCAAGTATACTAAATAAATTCCTAATTGGTGTTTATCTGATATGTTCCCAAAAGACCTACAAAACAGAGGTTTCATATTATAACATTCCACTAATAAGTTTTTCTTCTAACCTAAATATCCCTTGTGTATTTCAGGCTTGATATCAATCCAGATTAAACCAATCCAAATGTGTCATTCATTTTCTAGTTTCTATGGTTTTTTTGATGATCCACAATTTTCTCCATTAGGTTCCTGTATAAGTCCATGTATTTTTTAAGTCAGCCTACAAAACTAGAGAATATACCGTCAGAATGTTCCAAATTGCAGTCACAGAAAATCTACTGGATGAATGCTTCATTCCAACCTTAAAACAATGGACGAAAATCTTAACAGTAGTAAAGCCAACACATATCTCTGAAATCTCACTTGATCTTTCCTTTCATTTAGCAACTATTTTCTCTCCCAGAAACTCCATTTCTATTACAATTGCCCAAGTAATTCTGCACTTACCTGCAGCTCTGAGCAGACCATAACTATCTATCTTGCTTTTGGGATATTGGGTGAGACAGTGTCAAAATATGTACTTAAAGCCTGTCATTGCTATTGGTTCCCACAAGTGCACCACTACAGCTACAAGCCTTAGTTTTGAAATCTTCGTGCTAAGTATTACTTTATAACTTTTTTATGTTGTAGGTATTTCTGCACTACTATTTCTTCTACTGCTTTTCAGTAAAAACAAAACCAAGCAAAAAAAACCTAACAAAACTTCTCTGAAGTCTGCTCTTCCGTTTTTAAAAAATGAGTTTAAATTCTCTCTTGCATTTAGAAATACTAAATATGCAAAACCTGCAAGAAAATCAAGTTTATGGAAAAAGTTTATGGAAAACTAATAGCAAATCCCGATTTTAGCACTGTTAGACTCTTCAACAATAGGGAGTGTTCGTAAGACTTGCTAGGGATTAATTTCTTCAAATCACTCTTTTTATTTTTGTCTGTATTGCAGAATCTGGTTTTTTTTCTGCCACCAACCAAGTTTACTTTTGCAATTACAGGTACCAGCATAGTCTTCTCTCGGTTAGAAAGCTTTTTTTAGGACTGGGTTATATATGAAGCTGTTTTGGTTTTTTTTCATGGTAAGAGTTCTGTTTATTTTAAGCCAAATTTACTCTGCTAAGCAAAGAAAGACCTCATCCATATGAATTAAGGGTCACCTCAGAGACATTATAAGGATAAATAAGCTTAGCTTTTTTTCACAAAGAACGGCAAAATACTCAGAGAAACTACCACAGGTAAATATGGTCTTTGGCCTGCTTCTACAAAAAAATCTTTCTCTAAACAGGTGACAATATAAGGACGGTCCATATCCTATCTAGGTCACATGAGGTGAAGGATTTGCTCAGTCAAGGCCCACATCCCAAGTGAAGTAATAAACTCATAAAATTCATAAAACTCTTTCTGATGAGACTGAGTTAATGTTGCTCTGACCAGTGTCACACACACTCCATATTTTGGGGCAAAAAAAATTCCTATCTCAGCAGCATTAAATTAAAATGCATTAGGAATTCAAGGCCTGCCAAGACAACATGAAAAGTTGCCTTTTAAAGATGAAAAGAAAAAATGCAGGACTGATTTGATTTGGTTAAATTTCACTGGAGGAAATTACTTTTTACTTTACTGCTCTCTGCCATTTACCTGCTTTGTAGATGAGAAGAGATCGACATTGAGAATCTTTGATTTAGGTCTCCTAGAGGCTTTACAGCATATTCACTTGCTTTTTTCCATCTTCTTCTCTCTTCCTCCGTTCTATTACTGTATTTATTCTACATATTCTTATTGCCATGCAGCATAGCAATACAATAGTCAAGATGCACAGATCATTGCTTCTACTGAGCATGGATAAACCTTTTTACTTGGATAAACCCTCCAGGAAATCCTGAATCCTGACATATCCTCAGTAGTAAATTTGCAGTGGGCTTTTTTAGTCCTACTCTTCTGTGTCCTGCTCTCCCTGAATGCTTATCTGTAAGATAGAATGGTGTTCATTTTCTGGCTGTCTGGTCTTTTTGCAGTCTGCAGAGGGGAGTCCTGCCCTGTCGGCAGTTTTTGCCCTCAGGGCATAGGCTGTTCTAGCAGGCACTTCTCAGAAATGCCACAGGAGAGTCAACGGAGATCATTGTGCCTCCTCCGCTGCCAGGAACTGAGATCCTCTTTCACAAGAGTACTAAATGTGTTCCCTTACTTGCTGTCCCAGAACACACCGCAGAACCAAACAAGAGGTTAAGCTGCAGACAACACTGTAGAGGCATTGCCCTGTTTTTCTTTCTTTGCATTTTCAACACTGCTCTTCTGGAATAGCTCTTAGTTGTGTCCTGGGACCTTTTTACTTTCTCATACGACAGATGCATGAGATTGCAGGTATTAATGTGACTGATTAACACTTTGGTTTTTCTGTATCTGAAATGTTTGGTACACACAGTACAATTCTGAAGACTGTGAAAGAGAAAAGGGAGAGTCATAAGTGAGAACACCGTACTCCAGGAAAGAGAGGGACCAAAAATGGAAATAGAAGGAAAACTTTGCCGTAAGTATTTACCTGACATAAGTGCTGAATTCTAGTTGATAGCTAGCATCTTTAATGCCCATTGTTTTTAACTGTCAGAGACAAACACATGACTTTCATATTATCTCAAACAGTAAACAAGAAAAGACTGAGCTGAGAAACTGGTCAATATCTTATTTAAACTACTTTTTAAATCCTGTGCAATATTAGTAAAATCAAATGCATGAAACTTGTGACTGCAAGTAAGATTTTAAAAAAGAAGGGTTTGTAGGAGTAAGAAGTTTTGGTTTTGTGCAATTAATAGCTGGCACACAGCTCCTCTGCCATTCACACTTGCCTGTCTTAAATCATTCCTCTATGATGGCTACAAAAGAATAAGTAATACACGTCTGAAAACAGTCCTTTGGAAACTTCACACTAGGCCCTGATACAGGATATCTTCTTGTCAAGTACCCACTAGGCATCAAATGTATGCAAACTCTCTCTTTCAAGTGCAATTGCAATAGCTCTCAGTTATTCAGAGGCACTAAACATCAGAGCAGGTAATTTGAAATGTCATACCAAAGCCTCACTTTCAGAAATCCAGAGTGTGATGTGCAGACCCACAGCTATACTAATGAATTTGACTAACATCTCAGCTGCACTCATGCCATGTTCAACAGGAATTCATCTGTGTGTTAACGGGAATATTACTAGGACTTATCATATAACTTGTGTTAAAGAGTAAATTACTCCACAGTGTCCTGACCAATTATGCTAGAAGGGCAGTCAATTTGTAAAAACAATGCAGGTCTTTTCTTACAGCTAGTCAAAGGTTGTCTGTAGCAGATAAATATGTACAGGAGATTTTCTAAGCAGGGAAATAAAAATTTGTATTAAGTCTTTCTAAATCAGGTGAAAGAGAAGACACATAGCTACTCAGCTCAAAAAAGAAAAGGCCAATGAACCAGTCAGATATTAGCACAACACAGATGATATCTCTCACACCAAGCAGAGAATGGTCTCCATGCACAGGGGAGGCTGCCACCCTCACCCTCCTTGCTTAGAATCCATCCTGACACACACCATGGCCTTTCTGGGGTCACGAGTTTGTGAAGTGCTAAATTCCTGCTACTCTAACTTGGCTTTGACACTGCCAGGCTGTTGATATACAATACCTCCTACGGTACACTAGCTAGTCAGCATGGCACCATCCTTATCATTGCTTGTTTACTATAACCCCGCGGCAGTGTTTAGTGGTTGCAAACATTTGTTTTCACAAAACATTGGGCAGATACGTCTATGTATCTGTATTTTCCCCTTTTTTAGCTCTTTAGGAAGCAAATTTTCCCTCCCTGGAAATTCAATCTGTGGGTGACTAAGAGATTTTCTTGCTTGATGTTTCAAATTTGGCAGTTTCAGTTTCTCGTTTTTTGGACTTTGCCTATAAAGAGAATTAAAAATAGGTGATTGTTCAAAGTTTATCTCTGCATGAGAAGACTCCTGGAATATATAAGCTGACCTGAATGAACTCACTCTCAAAGGCACAGAGGGTAATCTCACTTCTGATAACGCTATACAAAGAGATGCATGAAAATGTGGCAAGATGACTTTAGGTTTAATTTTAGTCCCAAAGATGACTTTATTCCATTACTAATGCTCAAGTTTGTATTGCTGACAAAGAGTTACATCACACACAGTCACATATTTGACTAAGGAGATTTTAATTTATGAAATAATATTGGTACTGTGACTTTAAGGTTTTTTGAAGTCCTTTTCTCACTGCCAGTACTCAAATACTCCTGAAATGTCTCTGGTGGAATGATTTGCTATGCTTTACCACAGTAGGAGAATAATTTTGAAAAGGCTTTTTGGCACAGAGTCAAGATAAAAGTGTTTCTTTTATGCAGTATCACAATTCCCTGAATGATTAACAAACCACATTTAGCATATGTTTCTAATGCTTTGAATATCTTTCCAAAGATGTGGTCATAACATCATTTTTCATACTCTTAGGAAATGATAAAGGAATTAAAGCTAGTGAAAACTGCTGTATTGGATTCCTTAGTTTACAGAAAGATTGAATGTGCTCCCTGGCAATTTTGGATGTCTTGAAAAATGTAATTATGATAATATATCCAAGAATAAGGCAAGAAATTCTAAGGGGAATACTACCAATAGTATCATGTAAAACTTGCAGCTTTATTTTCAGTCATATTATATATCATAATAAATACAAATATACTGTAATACATAATATACCAGGATTTTTACTATAAAAAAACAGTGTGACTTCAGATCCAACTAAGTATAAACTCAAAAGAGGAAAAAAATTTTAAAACTATGCATAAATGTAGGTCCTAAAGCTGTTTTTTTCCCCCTGTAAGCTTCCTTTGGAAGGTATTAAATTGAATCAAGCATGTGCAAACCTTAAATTTAGCTCATCAGCTATCACAACAGCTGAACTGCTCCATAGAGGGGCAGGTGCCGTTGATGGTATACACATTTCTGTGCTCAGAGCCATGCCTGTGGAAAGCATATACTGTACATTCCAGCTTAGTGATGACACAGCTGTAGCCCAGGATAAGCATTTCTGCACTGCGGATGTCCCTCATCTGCCAGGACTGCTGATGCAGTCTGCAAGCCCTGCTCGGACCTGGCATTGTCACCAGCAGGAATGCAAGATGGGACACTACGTTCTTTTACAGGAGACTGGTGTTTCTGAGTGCACAGCCTGATCATTCCTGACAAACAGCTGGTCATAAAATCCATAAATGAGTTCACAAAGATGTCCAGAAATGTCCTTGATGGGCTGGCATGAATTACAACAACATTTCACAGGCTCTCCACTGCTTAGCTTGTCTGAAACAGGAGACAAGAACATAAGTCATTTTATACAGCAAAAAGTGTAAGCTGGATAATTTTGGGGGGGAGTGGCAGCATGAGGACAAGAAGGAAAGCCACACCAGCTCTTACCTAGAAGAGCGTAAGTGTTGTCTGTCAGCCAGGCACCTCTGCAGGATCTGCACTTCCGAACTGGCAGATGTCATCAGTGCATCTTCACCATTGTGACTACTGCTCCACAGATTTCTGCATGAAACCACTCCTAGGTCTTCCAGCACTTCAAGGACTGAGTCATCTAGATTAAGGGTATACCCTCTCACAGTGAGTCATCTTACATACTCTTTCCTGGTCCTCAGCTTTTCAATTTGTGTTTTGACTTAGAGCAGAGCACTTGTTTTGAGCAAGGTAAGTTTTGGCTCAACATACTCTAAAGGAAGAGGATGTCACTGTGTAGGAATCTCCATCAGGCATTTAGATCATCTTATTTCCACTAACACTGGTTTCCCTGCCAGAGCACACTTCTTGAGTCTGCCACCCCATGGAGATGCCTCTCAGTTCTTTACCACAGTAGTCATTTCACCTTCCAGTCAACAGAGGGAAGGGAAAATGCCACTTTAAAATGTGTTGTATGATATCTATCGTGGCTGTGAATTCCTATTCATATAGGCTAAGCAAGGAATCTTCTCTAATTAACGCTCCAAAGTGATATTAAAGGACCATATTCAGGGACTAAATCCACAGCAAACTCTATGAAAAGCCGTGGGAAATACAGGACATGGAGAAAAGGTCTTTCAGGTTAATTATTGCTCAGTCCCTCAGCTGAGTGAGCAGAATGCAAGAGGGAATGCTGCACATGAAGAGAGCATCCTCACCACAGAGGCACAGCTTGGCAGAGGGAGCAGGAGTCGTCTTGCCTGCTGAAGGAGCATATCAGGGAAAAGAAACCCTGGAACCTATTTAAAGCTGAACCAGTTGCCATGAAGGACATGATGTCTTCCATCCTGGCTCCAGGATATTAAACAAGTGTTGCAGAGTATTAAAAGGTGACTGGCAGCACCTGAATATTGAAAAATACAAGGTTGGTCATGGGTTGTAGGAAGGAGAAAGGTGAACTACATGAAATTGTGGCTCCCCGTGTGGTTCCTACATGGACTCATGTTCTCAAGCACAGCTGGTCTGAGTAGAAGGTGCAGAGTTGCACTGTCTTGGGAGATGGAAAAGTCTCAAGGGGGAAGTAATTAGGGAGGAAACATCAAGTAGGAGAGGTAAAGCACCTTTTTTTCCCCTTTTTTTTTGCTTATTGTATCTTTGGAGGAGGTAGAGAGTGTGGTACTGAATGACCTCCACAGACTGTTTCAACTGTCTGAGATCCCCACTAACAGTTTTATTCTTCTTCACTTTGGCTTGATGTTTCCCAGGTTTAGGTTGCTTTTTTTTCTTACTTTACAACTTCTGGTAATATTCTGCTCATTTGACAAAAGGAAAAAGAGTTCAGGGTTGTGTACCTGGGTTTAGTTCATGTTTGACATCAGACACTGTAATGGAAAAATAATAACCCTGAACTTAGAAACTGACTGTCAAGAATGCAAATGTATTTAGAAGGCTCCAGTTTGTACAAACACCTGAGCCTGGTGATGGAAATATAAGCATCAAAACATATTTTTATTGTAGAATTGGCATTCAGACTCTAAATTACTCCTGTGAAAACATCTCTCATAATCTAACATCTGGTGAAATGTGGCCAAACAGTGGGTAGTTTAACTACCTTGTGGGTGAAATGAATAAATCACATAGAAACGTCTCTAGAATATTACTTATGGAAAAAAAGTCTACTTTTCAAATAAGACAGGTTTATTTACTTCTGTTAATAAAAAGAAATAAATTTCTTACCACAAACTCACTGATACATCAAGATTGTGTTATTGAGTGCAAAATGTCAAGGAGACAGGAGAAAGTGAAGGTGTTATGTAATTTGACTGCTGAGGCAATTCTATGTAACCGCAATCCAACAGCATGACATAGCTGAACTTCACAAGGGCAAAAAGAGAAAGTATTTCAGACAGAACTTTCTTCTTCTTCGTGTTTTTTTTATATCACAGTGAGAGTTTGGTTCTCAATACTCAGAAAAAGTTCCTTTAAATACCTGTGAAGGAATTTGTAAGGCAAAACTGCAAATTTTTCAAAATCTGAACTTTACTGTACTAGACATGGGTCAAACTTTATTTGTCTCTCCACACTGCTAACCCGAGTAACAGCCCAACTGTTAAAGCCCTAAATTAAAGACTGAGTCTGACGCTAGTTTGAGGAGGTTTTAAGGCCATTTATTACTTTTATTTGAAGAAATTAAAAAATTAATTCATTTTTCATAAATTCTACGTTTCTTCGCTTTTATATTACGTTCAACTCAAGTTGTTTCCTAGAACCCTGGAACCAAAGTCAAGCAAAGTCTTCCCACTGCTATTAATGGGCACTGCATCTGATTCTGGTAGTTGAGTAGTCACCATAAGGAGTGAGGACAGTCCAGACAAAGGAAGTCCTTCCTCCTTTGGTATCCCTTGGGCATATCATGAGGTTCACATGCTAGAGCACAACTTCCCCGAAAGGCTGATGAGCCTCTGTGGGAGCACTAGACAGCCCAAGCTTGGCAGAGGCCAGTGAGCTCAGGCTACTCAGGATAAGGGCAGCAAGGAATGAGATTTGCTGCCTCTCTACCTCCCCAGTGAAGCTACATAGCAGCAGAGTGGAAGACATACATTGGGGATGGACTATGCAATACCGATGCAATAGAACAGAGCTACACTTTTATTTTTCCAAATGACAAGGAATTTTTCCCTGATGTGTATTGCATCCTGCTTCTTTTCCAAATGTAATCCCTGGATAACTTTTACCAAATGCTCTTCTTACTGCTGTCATATGATTTCACAAAAATATTAATGCATTTTAAATTACCAAAATATAGGTAGTGTGCAGCATGATTTTCTCTAAATATAGGAACAAATAGGTCTGTGCTTAACTACATAAATATAGTCCCAACAATCCCTTAAATATACCTGAAGAACTCTGAACCCATTATAATTAATTTGTTCTAAGCTTTGGACCAGCACTATGGTACAAATTATAATACCATATAATATTCTCAACAGGGTCGATAACCACACTCAAAGTTGTACATGCATTTTATATGTCATTTGGCTTAAATTATGGGGAAGTTAAAAATGGAATAGAGAACATCCTAGACAATTGCTGTTTTTTCGTGCATGCATTGACTGAATAACTTGCACACAGGGCTTAAAGACTTGCTATTCTTCCAGAACAAGAGATGTTTAAGTGAGATCAATGTTACAAGAACACTCTTTGCAGGTTTATCTTTTAGTCTGAGACTGTAGAAAAATAAGTCTGTTATTGGTATGCTTTGGAAGATACTGTTTCAGAGGATCAGTTCTGGCCAAAGTAGTAGTACTTGGCACATTAAAACAACAACTAAGCAGATTAAGTTTTTGTAAATTTAGTTATTGATCCCTCTGTCTTAACAAATTGGAACACCTGTTGCAATAGCAGAATTGCAACATAAGTACTGCTGTGGTATGTGCTACCAAAGCTACTTTGCTCCACACTTAATTTTTTTTTAAACAAACTGATGCTTATGAGAGTTGTTGTCAAGTTGGAAGTATTGTAAAATTATTTTTACCCCCTCCTACCTCCAGCAAAACACTTGGGCATATGCCTAACTATAAGCAAGTGAATAGTCTCAATGATTCCAACAAATGAGGTTTCTTAGTGAGCCTGAAGAGCTTTGTGGACCATTCTGCAGCTCACAATAGGTGTAACACTGCGGTATCCTACACTGCTGACAATATACTTTAAATCATAAATGAAGGGTCTGCATGCAAGACAAAAGGAGTATCTTACTTCTTAGTCGGGTAGGCATGGCAGCTATATGATCTCTGATATTTCACTGTGCACTGGGCAGAAATTTCAAACACATGTGCACATACATCTCTATACTGCATTGGCTTTTCTCCAACCAACCAGGTCCAGAGGAGATCAGCATGAGAATGAATGGACCCTTCAAGATTTCCCTGCTGGCTGACTTGAAGCAGAATTACTACTTAGGAACAAATCATACAACACATGCACTATACTTCAGAAACTATTCAAAACATCTCACTGACTTTTCAGGAGGGTTTTGGTATTCACAAGACACCTACCCAAATGTTACTCCCAACATTGCAGTAAAGTGCAAAGGTCCCACTCAGCAGAAATACCCGTGCTGAGAAAACTTTCACAAAGGCGCATCTGAGAACATCTGGAAGTGTAGCAACAGAAGGACAAACAAGAATAAGAGCAAAGTAATAACTCCACAGTATCAGAGAAAAAAAGAGCAAATGTTTTCATGAGCTCATATGGCTATTCTTCTCCTCCCTTTGTCCAAGGCTGTCTCAAATATATGCAGACTATTCCTTTCTGCTGTTCGTTCAACTTGTTCTGTAAAACCTCTAGGGATGAAGGCATCACAGTCTCATAGACAAGTCATTCCAGTATTTCACTGTCCTGGACAGGCAAAACACACTGTTCCTTTGGTTTTACAGCAGTCTTTTATGCATTTCAAGACCAGCTACATGTCCTAGATTAGCCAAGAACCCTGATTCTGACTGAGCTAATGGCTGGTTTATGTTTCAGGCAGCTATTGATTGCTGGGTCATGCCCTGTTTATTTTCAAACACTCTCTTATCTTCTTTGAGCTTGATGTGCTCCCTGAATGAAACTAAGGGCTCAGGACTTGCATATTCCACTCACCTAATAGCTTACACCCTCCTGATCTCTCAAACATGCATATTCAGGCAGGAGCAGGACTGTGTGTGGAGCCTGCCAGATGCTGGCAGAGAGGATCCAAAGGTATTCTCATCACCCATGGAGGGCCCAAAGGAAATACAGCTCAGTTTCAGACACCCATCCACATATATTGATGCCTTTTCTTTTATCCTAAGCAATTCCACAGTAATGAGAGTCTTGGGATGACAGTCATTTTCTCTCTCAAAAACCTGCATAAAATGTGGACCATCTCTTGGGCAGACAGCATATGAAGTTGCTGGAATATGGTAAGAGCACCACCACTCCCAGTTGCCTTTAAGCAGGGTGTTAGAGCACCAAGACTTTGGGACAGGAATAGGGAAAGGTGGACCAGTTGGGAGCCCACCCTTTTGTGTGCAGCTGCAGTGTGTCCTGTTGAAGAGTGAAAGGGGAAAATGTATTTTCTTAAAACATGTTAGGGAAAAAGTGGGTTTGTGTGTCAAATACAGACTCCCCCAGAATTGTTTTTAAGGTTAAGCACACAAGCAGATTCAAGGCCCCATGCATTTTGTGGTATGACAAAGCCAATAGCTTATGCAAATTCTTCTTTTTTACCTAGGGAAACAAAAACTACGAAAGGAAACAAGCTAACAAAACACCAAGCAAAGAAACAAAAAAACACCCACCTTTCACTTTTCAGATTATGTTTTTTAATAACATCAAGAATTTTCTAGTGAAGGTTGATAATTTCAGATACATAGCTGTCCAAAACTGCATTTTCAGGTAAAGTATTATTAATGGGAAATTTTTTGGCCGTCTTATCGAGACTCATCTCTTGAGTTTCTGGCCCCTGCTGTGAAGCATGAACCAGTTGTTGTGCAGCTACACGTGAAACCTCAGCTCATCCTACAACGAGTCCTGCTTCTCTTCCATTATGAACATCATATTCCACAAATCAGTCGTCCTGCTATCTCCTGCCTTCCTCTTTTTGCAGGACTCATACCCCTGCACCCCATGTCTTCCTCTGCCTCAAAGGCAGCACCACCAGAGGGAGCATCTAGAACACGCAGAGAGACAATCCCTCCGTGCTCCAGCCATGCCTTCCAGCTATAAGAAGGGGTCATACCTGGAAGCTTCGGGACACAGCCTGGCTGTTGCAATTCTTTCAAATTCATCAACCAAACTAATCTTCCTCAGGTGGCTAATTCAGGAAAGAAAATCCAGTGAGACCTCATGAGATTCATCCCTGACATGAAGGGGTGTCTTGCTTTCACATGACAAATCTCTCCTCCAAAGCATGGTCATGTCTATACTGATAAATTTTGATTCTAATTTCTAGATAGAAAAACAAAATTTCCTTTTCCCATTCTTGGGAAGAGCAACAACATTTACAGTTGGAAATGATCTGAAAAGAAATTCAGACTCTGAAAGACATCTGCTTTTGAAAAGTCACTCCTTTCAGACAGGAATTGTGCAGACCCTAGAATTTTAATCCTAGGCTTGGCAAAACCACGGGGAACAAAAGTTCATGAAAGGACCATGGACAGTCTCCCATATGGCTAAATACTAGATAGTAATGACACTCATTATTTCAAAAGCCAGAAGAGAAGTACGCTATTCTGCAGAGCCCTGTGTTCACCACTCAGACATTTTCCATATGTATCTGTTACATGTGCATAAGATCTTCAGATCATGTAAAAATTCATTTGGACCATCATTTACTCTGAATTGCACTGCATATATGTTGGCCCGAGTGATCAACCAGGTGTCTGAATTGACACAGAAAACAGCATACACAAACAAGGTAATTAGTCAGTGTGTCCTTTAAGAATTTAGAGCATAAAAAAATAGCTGTTTCCTTGCTCACTTTTCCCATGTTCACCACCCAAGCAGCTCAAAGCTGACCAGAGATGGCCCTTTTCTCTGCTTACATTCACCATCCCATTCATTTTATGAAGTTTGACAAAGAAAAGTGCTGGATTTTGCACCTGGAACAGAGCAACTCTGGATGTCCAGACAGACTGGGGAAGGAAACAATGGAGAGTCATGCCATGGCAAGGAACCTGGGGGTCCTCGTTGAAGGCAAGTTGAATCTGAGTCAGCAGTGCCCTGGCAGCCAGGAGGGCCACCCGTGTCCTGGGGTGCATCAGGCACAGCATCACCAGCTGGGCAAGGGAGGGGATTGTCCGTCCCTGCTCTGCACTGGGGCAGCCTCGCCTTGAGTGCTGGGGCCAGTTTTTGGTGCCTCAACATAAAAAACAGACATTAAGGTCTTAGAGAGCATCCAGAGGAGGATCATGAGGACAGAGAAGGGTCTGGGGAGAAGCATGTGGAGCAGCTGAGGCTACTTGGTCTGTTCAGCCTGGAGGAGACTGAGGGGAGAACTCATTGCAGTCTGCAACTTCCTCATGAGGGGAAGAGCAGGGCAGATACTGATCTCTAGTCTGTGGTGCCCAGTGGCAGGACGCAAGGGAATGGCACAAAGCTGTGTCAGGAGAGGTTTGGACTGGACATTAAGAAAAGGTTCTTCGCCCAGAGGGAGGTTGAGCACTGGAAAAGGCTCCCCAGGGAAGCGGGGAGCAACATTACACCTGTCTAGTTCAAGAAGCATTTGAACAATGCTCTGAGGCACACAGTGTGATTCTTGGAGGGTCCTTCACAGAGCCAGGAGATGGACTTCCCTGTGGGTCTTCTCCAGTTCAGAATATTCTATGATTCTTGATCATCAATCGGATTCTTTTCAAGAATCATATGATCAGCTGCTGCTTTTGCCATTTTCTGGTTATTATGAAGTGCAAAAACCAAAGGAGACTTCACCCTCCCTTGTATGCTGGAGCTGGTAGGAGCTAAGAATTTCAAAAGGCAGCTCTTTGACCGGATCTGGTACAACTGTCCTTTTTGTGATGGTATCTTGTGGCCATTAAAGGGAGAAAGGAGAGCTGCAAGCTGAATTATATGCAGGGCAGTCTGCACCAAGGCTAGCTATCCACACACATGCAGAACAACACATGCTCTTCCTTCTAGATTGTTTTTTACAAGCATGTTCTGGGATGTATATTACTGTCCCTGGATCAAGTTTCAATTCCAATGTTGCAGTTGATGGTTCTTTAAAGATTGACTGAAGAACTAGTGCGGGAGAAAATATTTCACTCTGTGGAGCAGCATGTTATTATCATGTGAACACTACCACCTCAGTTTGACTGTGTATGGAATAAGTATATATAACGTGGCTAATATTGACAAGATATGCATTCAAAGACAAACTCTGATCACTTCAGCAGAATGAACTAACAATAAATTCAGTGAAAAAATTATAAACCTCCTTAAGAAATTGTCCTCCTGAAGTGTGCAGGTAGGCCTAAAACATACAGGTGAAGAATACTTCGGTCTTGACACAAAGGTGGTGAACATGCATAATATTCATTACATATAATTGCAGTGACATCCCTCTTCCCTGAAAAGTCTGTAAGCCAGGCATGCATAAGAAGACACAAGAAAGAAAGGGTGGGGACAGAAAATATAAAATTAATATATATCTATGTGTTAGTTTGTTACAGAAAAACGAATTCCCTATTTATTGCTAAGTTTCAGGATCACTCTGATTTGCCATCAATGTGAGTTCCCAGGAAAAACTGTGATCTTAGGAAAGTGTAAAGTGGATGACTTAAACAGGCTGGAAATCAGATTTGTATGTGACTTGTTTCCAATGGCCTTTAGTTCAGCTGAAAAGTACATTTTTAATAGATGTGCAGGAACACAGTAATCCATCTTTGCAAGACATCTGGACCAGCAGAGTAATGCTATAATTTAAAATGTTCTTTCAAAATTATTATTATACTAATAAGTTACATCAGTACAAGGCAATATTGTACTAGTACCGGTAATTATCTAGAGATTTGGTGAAGAAAGAGAAGGCAGCCTAGTTCTTCTCTACCTTAAATTGGTTTAAAACATCAATAGCACATCAAAATGTAAGGGTTTGTAGTGGTATATAAGTGGTATAAACAATATGTAAGAATGTGCAGTCACTACTAACAGCCCAAAAGAAATCCATTTTGTTTAGGACTGTCATTTAAGGGCAGGACAAATAGAGCAGAACAGAACATTGTAAGAAAAATTGTTAAAATAATCACACTGTGATAACAGAAAATTTCTCCAGCAAAGAATGAACACTAACTATTCGAGTTCAAAAGTGCTATAATGTCTTGGCAATTTAAGAACTTCCACTTCTGGAGGCAGGTGTGATGGGCAAGACAGGCGCCTCTCTCCCACAGGACTATCCTTGGTTTACCCCGTGGGACCCTGCCTTTGCCAGTGCCTGGGGCACAGCATGGTGGCAGCTGGTGGGAAACCTTCTGCCCCAGGATTCCCAGGCTGGCTTTACTGGAAGGAGACCCTGAAGGAGGTGCCAATGGGGACAGAGGTTTCTGTGCAGAGGCTGTCTGGCTTCTCCAAAGGCACTAGCAACCCACCCAGCCACCACCAGCCTTTGAAAAATTTGGGATGGGATTAGGTGAGGAAGGCAGGAAGGAGGAGCAGGGCCTGTGAGGATGAAGAAAGGAAGGGTGAAGGCTGGCAGTGGGTGCCTTGCAGTGGGGGGAAACACCCACTAAGGCAGCAGTCCACAGGTTGGTTGACTTTCCTTGAGAAATTCAGAAAGAAATGCAAGAAATGTATTATCATAAGTCTGAGTCAGGAGAAGAACTGACAGCCAGGAGGAGAAAACAGTCCTGGAAGGAAATCGCCAAATAGCTGAATTGCAAAAGCTCCATGCTCTGGAGCAACCCAGCCTATAGCAGCACTAAAAGAACTGGCAACGGAGAGAGAAAATTGTCAGCTGGACACAGAAGAGATGGGGAAGTCCTACCTCCATCAGGCAGGGCAAGTCTCAGGGCACTGGGGAGCAGGGACAGACTGTGTCACCAAAGAGAGGCATTGCAGAAAGCAAAGTGGCAGGAGGGCAGAATTAAGTCCCTGATGCATAAGGGAGATTTGGTGATGATGACAGCCTAGCTTTGAACAAACCCATCCCTGAAAGAGTCCTCACAA
Organism: Corvus moneduloides; assembly: GCF_009650955.1. NCBI lineage: Eukaryota > Metazoa > Chordata > Aves > Passeriformes > Corvidae > Corvus > Corvus moneduloides. Next base: position 34,696,402 of record NC_045511.1, read on the forward strand.
AGAGAAGGGGTCAATATTTTAAACATTGCCAGGATGCATTTCCTGGCATTAGACCTGGAGGCGTTGGAACTTAGGGATTCCCACACTCCAGAGGCGTCTGTGCAGTTCATAGAGATCCTGATGCTGCCGGCTGCAGTGCGGACTGTGGGTGCCCTAATGCACCTAGGGTCACCATGACAAAGCTGGGAGCATAGGGAACACCACGTGCATGACACGTGCTTGGGAACAAAGCAATGGCAAGGTCACATGCACCTCCTCCAGTCTTGCAAGTCTGTGAAGAAATATGGGAAGAAAAAAGCCAGATGTGATTTCCAAGCAAGTGAGTATTTTGTGAAGCAATATGTGATGAGAATATTTCCAAAGTGGAATTAGGATGGTGTACACTTGCTTTCAGTCAGTTTTTCTGGGTTTAAGTTACTTTAATTTTATAATTGTTTTCTGCTTTTTGAAGTATTGCTAAATTATACCACCATTCAAACTTAAATAGTTTATCTGCCTTCAGCATCTGCATTTCTGTGGTTGTGTGCACTTCACAGTAACAGAGTTATCAGCACACACTTGGGTGTACACCCTGTGACCACAAAACCACCCTGTTCTGTTCCCTGTGCAGAAGGGCAGAGTGCCTTAAAGCCTGCGCAGGCTCACGTGTTTCCCAGTGGAGCATCAGGATATGGAAGGCAGAAAGACTTGCCAGTGCTTGAGTAAGAGCATTTGGGCCAGCACTGGACATCTGCCTATGACTCTGAAAGGATCATGCCATGAGAATAGCTACTAGACTTCAAACTGTAGCCAACACTGGGCTTAGACTAAACCACAGGAATTAATTTACTGTATAGTAGAGGGAAAAGCTGGCATAAATGTATACTGTGTATTATCGCTTTCTTAACAGGGTTACACTAACACTGATAAAAATATCAATCCATTCATCTGAACAAGCAAAATAGAAAACCGTTGAAAGAGTGAATCCAGCTTAATTCTTCTTTGTGGAGAAATGTTCCCTCCCCCTCAGCCCTTTACATGCCCCACTGAGCAGGGACAAAAATTTTCAAAACAATGATGGTAAAAGAATTTCAAGTCCTGTATCTGTTTTCATTTAGCAAATACTTACCAAGCTATTTCAGATATTTTGAAGAGGCATTTTTTCTTCCTTTTTTAGCAGACAACTTGCAGAACTTACTAGTACAAATGTAGTGATCATTAATTTGATATCCCAAAAAAAAGCCGATGTAGTTCACATTCAAACATAATAATAGCACTGATGCAATTGTCTTAATAAAATCTATATGAGTATCCATGCTGTGTTTTCTCTTTATCTGAAGAAATGGAACTGGTACCCACAGACGAGACGAACCACGTTTGATTTACAAAAAGCAGGATTCTAAGCTTTCTGTTCTGACTCCTAGCTCAAAACACTGCATTTCTGATGGTATGCCATGGGCTCCATAGTTCAAGTTGTTAAAAAGTACTTCCAGAGAGTATCACTATGTGTACCAAAACCATTCTGATAGCAGACCTGATAGCTGCAGACAATGATGTTGGGGTGTGCCTACGAAGGAAATTCAGAGAGATATCCTTTGAGAAGCCAAGCAACTGAAATTGCAACAAACTATATTTCCTTCGTACACTCTGTCCTCATTTTGTCACAAAGCAAGAAAAAATGTTGCCTTATGCAGACATAGATAGATCCTGAATGCTCTTCCAAAGACAATTTTCCTCTACTGAACATATAAATCCTAACTTAGAACTACAGCAGACAGAATAATTTATTACAGTTAACATTTTTTCCTGCAAGTCTGTAGTTACTCAGTTTCTAATTTTACATATTAATTCTTTCTCCAGAACTCTTTTGGAGCAGAGCCATGACTCTTCTTAAGTAATTCTTGGCAAGCACAAGCAGCACTTACCACACATGCTGTGGCTTCACTCTTTTATAATCTTTATTTTTAATACAAAAGTTCTTAATTTTCAGTGCACAAAATCTACAACATTGTTTTCATTTCCCAGTGAACACTACCTTAAAGATATTATTTCAGAATTTGTGCACAGGCATGTTGCTAAAATAAGGCCGGATTCAGAGTCATGGCAAAAATACACGTTTGCACATTCAAAACATGTTATATATGAATATCTCAAACTTGTTTAGAATGCATTCTTCCTGTTACACTGCTGCCAGCAAACATTTTTTATTAGAATACTTCCAACTGGATTACATAAAAGGAAGGCGAACACAGCAAGAACAAGTTTACTTTTATGTGATCAGATATTCATGGAAATTCTTTGTCATGTTAACGAAAACCTTTTTATTCTGTTCTGAGAGGATTTTCTAGATCCACATGCATTGTTTCTTCCAAGACATGTCGTGTTAACCTGTAATTGAGGCAGTGTGGAAGAAGCAGAAGTCGTATTTATTTGCACTTGTAGCGTGGCTCAGCCAGGTCTCCAAGGTAAGGACCATTCCTCTACAAAGCAGCTTTGTACAAATAATAAATGTTTACAATGACAAATTGTGACAGACTTTACATATATTTTAATAAATTATTCGATTTTTTTAATTTAAGAAAAGTGTTGCAAAATCCATTCTAGACATCAACAGCACCCAGGATAAATCTGTGTAGGAAATCATTGAAGCAGGAGATCATGAAAATTAACAAATTTACTATATATCTGCAAAAGTAGCTGGTTTTAAAGGCTGTGGCAATAGAGAAGGTTTGAAGAATGACAATGATGGAATTCCTTAAGGATCTTGGCATACTCTTGTTTTAAATTTTCAATAATGATTATTTAGGACTGTAGGAAGGAAATCTGAGCATGACATCAATGTAACAAGGTGTGCTGTTATGATGACAGAGCTGGAAGGCATTGTCAAGGCAGATAAAAATTGGGGTATCATACAGAAAGGATTCTGAGGAAAAAAATTATAAAAGCAGGATGAAATTCAGTAGCTGAAAATAGGATGTCATGCACAAGGAATTTATTACAGTATTCTGATAAAAGGAAAAGACCTTTTGCTGCAAGTGATTCAGAAGAAGGATGTAAGTACATCTCAGCCCATGGGAGGTTTGCTGTGCATCACAGGCATAACACAGTGGCAGACAAATTGAAGTTAGCACCAGGATGTGCTAAATGTAGTATTTCCACCAGAAACAGGGACGGTCATGTCAGTTTACAAATCCTTAATTGTGGTTCAGTGCATAACTGAATCACTCATGCTTAGAGGGACTGAAATGTGAAATGGAATAATGAGGGAAATCAGGACTCTGTTATCATCTGACCTGAGAAAAGATGGCTTTGTATGTTAGTGAAATGGAAGTTGGAGGTGGTCCTCTACATTGGACTGTACAAATACCTCAGAAGGAATACGCTTGAAATGGGGATCATGTTATAAACCTTCAGACCCACTGGTTTCTGGAATGACCTAGCTGGTTGTTCTGGGGCCTCTGGGGTCTCTCTTATCAAGAGGCTTTCCATCTCCCTGTTTACATAGTGACAAACACTGTTCTCTGTCAAAATACTCGCAGAGATGGTTTTCCACAGGTTCAATGATAAGGTGGCACAGACACACCAGCTGTGCACTAGATCCCTTGGGGATTTTCTGGTGGTTTATGAGGAGAAGCTGGTTTAGTTAGTGGTCATCGCTTGCATAGAAATTCTGTTTCCACTGGTGAACAGGAAGATACTGGTTGGATGGATGGATCCAGCCCATGGGCCATGTTGGGTTACAGGGCTATCAGAATACCACTAATACATAACCACTTCATACCCTTTACTGTGGCATTCATACATGAGGAATCATCTGTACAAAAACAGCAGAAACCTAAGAAGAAAATATGCAAAGAGTAGTTATTATCTAAGAAATAGAAGAGAAAAAGTACAGTCAATCAGTTAACAGCAGTTCCAGTGAGTCAGTGGCAACACCACCAAATAACATCCCCTGATCACTAAAATATGGCACCACAGCAATGAGCATGTCTTGCCTGTTGCAGCCATCCTGGCATCAATGGCACATGCACCTCTGCCCTCTTCCGCCTCATCCCCCCATGTCACATCTCTGAATAGCATTAACAATGTTTGTCCAGCAGCTTGGGGGCTCCAGAGCCTTCCCTTTCCCCACGAAGCAGAAAAGTCAGGTGACAAAACCAGAAGAGCTGTTTTCCAGTGGAGGGGAGTGTGACTATGCTTGCTGATCATGGAGCCAGGTAGGAGGGTGCTGCAGCAGCAGAGCTGGGGACCGGAGACAGTGGTGCACAGGAAGCTCTGCACACCAGTACTCTTCACTGCTGCGTGGCTCACTCTTGACACACTGCTTTTATTTTACCAGGAGACAAAATTTACCAGATCTGCTTCATTCTTCAAGAGGCCACACTCTGCAAGCATCCATGTATTAAAGAGAAAAAAACAGTCTGGGAAAAACAAGTTGCCTTCTCCTTTGCCACATATTTTAAGTTGTCTGAAACATGAGGATGAGATTCTGAAAATCCACAATTGGGGCACAGTCAAAATGTTGGACATTTTTTGGAAAGAGAGGCATGTGACATGTCATTAGTCCCTAGGATGTCACTATGCCAGTAGAGCTGCCAGATGGCTTTTACAGGATGAACTAACAAGCATATCTCCAAAAGGTGGAATTCTGCAATAAGATCTCTGTATGATCTCTACACTTTATAGGGCTTTTTAAAGATGATAGTTCATGCACTCCAGGTCACAAAAATCTCATGTTGTTAAAGTAGTGCAAGAATGCCAAGTAGTTGGCAGCAGGTTTATCCCTCAGAAGTAGGAGAGTGAGAAAGGGTATAATAATTCACAGCAAGTAGTTACAAGAGGCAGAGAATTGCTAACAGCCTTTGTGTGCTGGCAGGGCTAAGATGTAAGTATCCAATCAAGTAATTACACCCAGTCCTTGCCCTCAGCCATGAAGAAATGAAGCCACAGTCAGCTCAGAACTCCCCACATAAACCAAAATGTATTTTGAAAATTTTGAGGAGCAGTGATTACCAGACTTCCTACTCTAAGCTGCCTAACCTGCCACCTTACTTCTAACCACCTAAGGAAGATGGTGCTGCCTATATTTTTAGATTTATAGTCTTAGCCTCACAAAGCACTAGAGTGTTGTGCCATTTATGCAACACATTACAGATAGTTTTTGCTTAACTGCTGGGCTGAGGCTTTTTCCAGTCCAGTTTTCAATCTCTTCTGTGAGAAGAGTGAGAAAGTCCTGAGAGGTAAATTTTCATTTTTACCTCAACACTTCACTTAAAAAAGCCCTCCAGATTTTTAAATATGAGCAACAAAATCTTGGAGCATTTGGCCTTCAAGACACACATCACACAAATGCAAGTATTACCATCAGCGTTGTTTATACAGTTACCATTTACAAATCAGACTAGGCATCAGCCACAACACAATAAGAATAACATAATTTTTGACAGAGTTTTTGGACCCTTGGCCTAAAAAAGAGCTAATTTGTAAAAGCTTTCCAGAAAGTACTACTCAGCTGAATATTTTTCCAAGCTGTTAAAGGCATCCATGTTAGGAAATTCTGTCATGGATTTTTCTAAAATTACATTCTAAAATGCTCCTTGGAAAACTTAATTTTCCCCCTTATTTCTCCATTTCTCAGGCACTCATATACATTTTATTCAAACATACTTAAAGATGTGCCATTTTGTTAATACAAAGAGCTTTTGCAAGCTTGTATCAATACTGATGATCAGTGAAATGCTTTTTCAACTCCAGGATGTAATTTCCACGGAGAAGGAGGAAGGAAGAACGCACGTGATTGAACTGTTTGGTCAAAAACTGGAAGAAAAACTAATATAAAAATCTCAAAGATCACTCCAAACTGCTCTTCTCAGGCAAGCCTCAGCAGTCGCTACAGCTCCCATCACTATACCGTTCACATGAAAGTCCTCTTCAAGGGTTTGGCTTTGCAAACAGATAAAGGAAGATGAACTGGGTCACATTTAGCAGCTCACAATGTTGCCAGTGTCTCTTTATATTTAAGCACTCAAGTACCACATCTAACTTCTCACAACTACAAGAGTTTATTTACATAAAGCCAACAAAGAGTATCTCTTTCAGTGGTACACATGAGGCTGCGGCATTCATAAATGTTTGTGAGATGGAGAAGTTGACATGTTTGCTTGAGAATAAGTATCACATTAATTAAAAATATTCTCAGGGGAACAAAATATAAGCCACAGCAATTGAACTGAGTGCCCTCTGCCCTGTTGTTCAGAGGTCTCTGGGGTAAGGCCAAATGAAGTATAATTAATATGCCTGGGAACCCACAAACAAACGAAAGGGGCATGGTGGGAAGTGGAATTTCAGTGTCCTTTACATGTAGGTTTATCTGAGTTGATAGCTAATAAATACCTTTGGAAGTGCTTATCTGTTGAAAATTATTTCCCTTCTGGAGCAATGTTTCTCTAAGAGAGAGACAAGCTGTGCTATGCATAAAGCAGAAAAATCTTCTTTTTCTTAAAAGTAGTGGTGCCAAAAAAATATACTACCACAGACATATCTTAAGCCAAAGCCAATGAAGATTTTTGGCTAAAGTTGCATGCATCTGAAGTGGAGATGTCCTTTGTACTGAGGTCTTCCCAAAGGTGATTGTAGCTTCAGTCAGTGAGGGGATCATGGGGACATATGAAACAGCACCATATTACATACTCTGTGTTCATATCGTAAGGGCTAGTGCACAGCACAGTGTTTTACAACTCAATGAAATATTCATGGAGACCAAAGCACAGCTGAACTGGAGCCTAACCAAGCCAGACTATAACTTTATTTCTTTTCCCCGTCACATTACACAACAGGCAAAGCTAGAAATAAGTAGGCAATAAGCTGGAGCAGGTTCCTGTCTAAATGACATTTAGCCCAGGAAAATCTGTCATTCCAGCCAGGTGAATAAGAAGCATCTTGAGTAATCAGTATGAGATTTCCCTAATTTCCCCTCTGCAATTCCTTCCTCAAAACCTGCTGCTTTCCACACTCTTGGGGGAAGATCTGCTACCAATTCAGTATCTCTTGCTAATGTAATGGGGATCCTAACTCCATAAGGAATTATGTTGGCAAATCCCACTTGATAAAGTCATAGCATCAAACCCATGAAAGTGCCTGGAGAGGAAGAGACACGGTTAAACACATACAATTCTGCACATAATTTTTTTTAAGTCTGATCAGGTAGGCAAAGAGCTCAAGATGAGAAAACATTTCCTATCTGGTCTCTCACCTTGCATTTAAAAATAATCCAACACTTTCAAAAAAAAAAAAAAAAGGTAAAAACTAACAAAAACTAGTGGGTGAAAAAGTAGCTGCTTTGTTTCAACCCTGACGTGTGGCACTTGCCTTTAAGCCATAGCATTTAGGTAGCAGATTGGTAGCTAATATTATTGTCATGCTATGAATGTTTTACTTAAAACATTAACTGAATATGGGGAAATAGTACTGCATCCTTTTATCCTATTGACTGAAACTAATCTTATCAATTAAATAATTTTCCTAGCAGAAGATTTACAGACTGAGCTACTATCAAATACAAAAGAAAAATGCATTTAAGTTGAATGACAAGCATTGGTGGTGGCAGAGGGAAGAAATGTGGGAATAAAAGACAGCTGACTATGTTCTCCATTTTTAGGGTGCATAATTGTTCCAAATATTCCTTTGAAGTTTGAGATCGGGTGTTGGTTGGCATAAAAGGCCTTCTCACCACAACTGAAACATAGAAGAATTTTACCTTTCAGTGTTACTTAGTCCAAGTTTAATTAAACTTCATTCAGCTGTGGTATGGCTTAACTCCCCTGTGACTCAGCTCTGACAATAGTCAGACAAAAATACCATTATGTCAGCATCATGCAGAAGACAGTGAAGCAGCATCAAAATTTCAGAACAAAGGAATTAGAGAGTCCACATTGTTGTATTTACCAGAACTGGTCCTGCATCTACTGAGATTTGTATAATCATTGGTTTAGTGTCAGGCACACGAAAGAAACAAGCTGGTAGAGGACCAAAAGCCACTGTGGGACCCTACCTATATGGCATGTGTGGTCTGAAAAACTGAAAGTACATAAATGTTCCATGACTGTGAGTACAGGATGTGATTGCTAGCATGCATGCTAAAAAACTCCACCAAGCACCGTCCAAATCTCCCAATAGAGTAGGAAAAATCAAATTTTCTACTCAAAGGCTGTGGACAAAGTAAATTTTCTTTATAGCAGCACTATTACAAAATTATGGAGAAATATTTTGTATCTGCGCCTTCCCTTTTTAACTTAAACAATGGGGTTTTTAATGCACTATATACATACTAAAAGTATTAATATAAGTTTAAAAATAAAAAAACCTCAAAAGTTACGTGCAAAAGCAAAGAAAATATAAGAAAATTTCTACAATAATGAACAACATTTTCAAAAACTACCAATGGAAAACAGCCAATTTAAATCTACAGTGTCTGTGTGTAAAGAGGTGATGCAGTAGTAAAGGCAGAATTATGATTGCAGAGTAATGAAAAGCATCTTTCTTTTTTCAAGCAGAAAGCCAAGGTCAGTCCCACATTTTGGATGTTGTGGAAGACATGCCTAGCTATCAAAAGCAGCAACTTTTCCTGAGAAAATGTCTGAATTAATTATTTTTTTATCATTCATTCTGGATGCCTTAGTGAAAGAAGAAAGAGCAGCATCTTTCACACTGTGGAGCACAATGCCATTTTAAGATGCTGTGGTGTTTGTGGTGGCACAGTATGCTGATGACATCTGTGACCTAAAATTCAAAGGTCTACTTCAGAAGCACAGGTGATTTCATAGAATCATAGAATTAGGAAATCATGGCAAAGGCTTCAAGATCATAGTGTCAAACTGCTAGCCTAGCACAGTGAAGTCCACCTCCAAACCACATCCCTAGGTAGCACATCTACATGTCCTTTAAATAGCTGCAGGGATCATGATTCAACCACTTTCCTGGGCAGCCTGATCCAGTGCTTGATAATCCTATCAACGAAGAAATCTTTCTTCATGTCCAGTCTAAACATCCACTGGTGCAACTTGAAGCCATTTCCTCTCTCTTCCTATCCCTTCCTGCTTGGCAGAAGGGACGGACCCACTCCCCCACCCCCCCCCCCAATAACAATATTCTTTCAGGTAGAACGTGATAAGGTAGCTGTAGAGAGTGATAACATCCCTGCCGAGCCTCTTTCTCTCCAGGCTAAACAACCCCAGCTCCCTTAGCTGCTCCTCACAGGACTTGTGTTCCAGACCCTTCCCCAGCTCCATTGCCCTTCTTGGCACATGCTCCAGCACCTCAATATCCTTCTTGTAGTGATAGATCCAGAACTGGACACAGGATTTGAGATGCAGCCTCACCAGTGCTGAGTACAAGGGGGCCATCACTGCCCTGGTCTTGCTGGCCACACTATTGCTGATACAGGCCAGGATGCCATTGGCCTTGTTGGCCACCAGGGCACAGCTGGATCCTGTTCAGCCTCTGTTGACCAGCACCCTCAGCATCTTTTCTGTCAGGCAGCTCTTGCCCAAACCTGTAGCTCTGCTGTTGTGTATGGTGTGGCACAAGAGGGTTATGGCATGTAAACCATCTTCAAGGAGCCTCAAGCTATCCTTCCTTCATTAGTTTTAGCAAATCCCTTATGAGCTAGCTGGACTTTGAGAATTCCTTTCTGTGGTATCCAGCTTTGCCCATGCATGACTTATTTCAGAACCAAGTTCCATCACCATTTTTCCTTTCACATGCTCAGTAGCCTTGTACCATGTTCTGATTATTCAGGGGGGAAACTCTCTCAGTTGGAACATTAAGAAGATAGTTTTGAGGCTATCAAAATTTTACTTCTGTCCTGCAGACTGCAGCAGTTACTTTCCAATTAATTTCCCCAGAAACCTTTTTAGCTGTAAATTGTGATGTATTCTTTAAAGACAGGTTATAGTATGTTCTTTACTTTACCTTTGTTCTTTCCTTCTTTCATATCTTCAGTAGAACAAAGAATAGATACTTCATCAAAAATTGCTTCTCATGAACTACTAACTGAATACACAATTTCTTTACCACGAGTAATGTAACTGTCAAGTACCAAGTTACCTCATTTGACATTTGCTGAAGTGCACTTCAAGATAATTGCTACAATACTTTTTAATAAGAGTTAAAGCTAATACATTGTTTTATGTTCTAATATTTTTCTATAATGTGTATATTCTGTATTAGTAAATGGATTAGCACAGGTCCAGCTGTGTTTAGATATTGTGCTGAAGTCACCAGACTCTGCAGAGAGGATTGTGTGAACACAGTTATGCTGCTTCCAGATCTAAGATAGCTTTGTACAACCACAAAAACAAGGAGTTTTTCATCCCACCAGTAGCTCTGATGTCATAAAAGGACTCAGATCTGCACACAAAACCAGATGCAGAGTATTTGCTTTTTCCATACTGATACCCTAATGCAGGCAGGGAGGAAAATATGTCACAAGGGACAAAATTTTGATCTTGAAAACCTTCCTTGTACTTTCCCCAATCCTGGTTGTGTTTATCTGTTTGACTAAAAATTCTCCAGGCATTGAATGCATTTGAGAAAATCTACTCTGAGCAGCTTTTTGTCTATTTCCTGTTCAACTACAATGAAGAAACAAACCCCTGGGAAGCCATCTTTTCAGATTTCCAGGCAAGCCTTTAGCAAACCTCCCACATATGCACCAACCTTGACTCATCAGAAAATTTGTGAGATTTTAAAAAGAAAAAAAAAAAAAAAGATTATGTGATTCTGGTCTTATAATTAAGATTATTTTCCAAGCTCTCTTGCCTCAGATGAACAGCCTAACCATTGGGATAAATAATCATGCTTTCAGTTTGCTATTCTATTTACTCTTCTATTCTTCCTGCAGAAGGGCATTATGTCAGGAGGAAGGATGCCTCCACAAAAAAATATCCCATCACCTGATAGTTTGAACATTTTTCTGGAGAGGTCAGTGTGTTTTTAAATGCTTGGATTGGAAAGAGGAAATTAATTCAGGCCTCCTACTTCTAAACCAAGTTGGTTTTTTATTATAAGGCTATTCTATAAATATTGAGTAATGCTTTCCCACCTTTTTTTTCAACAAAGAAGCAGTGACCCCCTGCTCAGCTGATTAAAATAACAGATAAAGGTGACTACCGACAGGAGGAAGCTCAGGTTTGCGGATCCCAAGATGACAAATGTGAATCAGCTTCAGGAAGATTCAGTCTACTCATTCTTCATTAGCTTTAGTAAATACCTAATGATCTTGCTGGACTTTGAGAATCTCCTTCTGAAGTATCCAGCTTTACCCATGCATGGCCTACATCAGAACCAAATTCCTTTATATTTTCTTATATAACTCCACTAGACCTATACCACACTCTGACTCTTCAGTGAAGAATTAAGTCAAAATGTCAGTTAATTTAGGGGTGCAATTGTGTCACAGCATGTGAAGCTAGAAGTGATCACAGGCAGCAACTGCTCTTTGAAAACAGTCAGAAGAAGGAGCCTGTCCGGAAAAAAGCATGGACAGAACTTACCCACATGATCTCCCAGTCCCTAATGCCATATGCCTGGGCCATTTATTGAAATACAGATATTCTCAGTGTATTTAGTAATCTTCAGTGGATTCCCCTTCCAAGAAGCTGTCCAGCACCCCTTCAGTAAGAATACCACATAATATAAACCAGAATGCTATACAGTTAGTGAAGTACATTCACACATTTTAAAGACTCCAGACAGCCCTGCTCTTCAAGTCTGGAGTGATGTATGCTCATGTCAAGGCATAGCAGTCCAGTTTCCTAACTCTGGACCAAACGAAATCCATAAAATCTGTTCAAAACTGCTCATACCTTCATTATACTTTAAGCTGTGGAAATCTGGGACAGATGTGATAAAACTCAAGTGTGTAAATGCTGGAGACTGTTTCACAAAGTCCAAAAATGAAAGCACATCTGTTGTTCTCTTCATCTGAAAGCTGTTTACTTGCACAGCCATTTCTCGCCATTGGTGGTGTATTTGCTCCCTTTAGTCTGCAGTGGTCTAGGGGATTAGCTATAGATAAAACATATAGACCTCGACCAAAGTATTATGATGGGTTTGACATGTTGGTCTATATTCCCTTAAAAACGCCATCACCTTTGACTTTTTCTTGTATTTTTCTAAAGTTTTTTCTTTAATAACAGAACTCAAGTAAAACTGAGCTGAAAGTTTCCATCCTTTCAGAGTCAGCTATACATTTACCATTTCATTAACATGGTTTGTACAAATAAACACAGGTGTTACATAAGAATTCACTTTAGGGAATTCACTCTGATGCTTAGTATGGACAAAAAATTCTAGAACTTAAACAAATGTTGCAGTCTATGTAGTTACCACTGTAGACAGACTATCAGAAGAGATATTTGTTTAAGAAAGATGTTACTATCCTTGACTTTCTTCTGGAAGAAGTCTTCCCACTGAACACGTTAAACCTGTTTGTGAAACATCACTGGAGGTGCCAAAGTAAGGAAGAATGAAATACACCCTTAAAAGTTATCTGACCTGCTCTGGAAAAATATGCATTAAATCCTCTAAACCAAATCATAGTAACTCTCATGTGTTGGGGGTTTGGGATTTTTTTCTATCAAATTAAACCTTAGAACTATACAGTCTTCTAAAATATGCTTTCCTAGCAAACTAGCAGCATAACACAATAGTATCATTCATATCAGTTTGGTACATTTAGCTTAAGCCTCATATGCAACTGCCTTATTAAATTACCTGGAGCTTTCTGGTATTTTGCTTAGGTTTTGCCATAGTAGAGAACCAATGCAGCTGTTCCTCCAGTTTTGAAATTTGTTCCTCTTTTTTTTCTCTCTCTTTTTTAAGCTTTGCTGACTGCAAGCCAGTGAGTGACATGAAAGAGTTCAAACAGACTAAAATTTTAAGAAGCAAGTGCCTGAAGATTAGGTCTACATTTTCCTCCACATGTTGAATCTCACTTTTCAAATGTCAAGGAGCAAAAGCTCTTGTATTTTATTTTTTCTTAGAACAACAAAATAAATCTAGGAAACTGATGGCTACAGTACAAACACATTGTGTTTTCTTACTCAAAGCAATAAAAAACACAAGCTATTTTTTCTTAAAACATATGTTTGAGGAATTATTATAGAAAAATAGGAGCTATACTTGACAAACACTGCTTCCATTATCTAGTAAGGACTTGAATATATTGTCTGTTTTCTTTAGATGAATATGTGTATCAGCTTTAAGCTGATAACAGAAGCCATGAAGTCATCCAGCAATTTAGCTAGCAGAAGAAGCGGGGTACAGGCAAAGGAATGACCTCCTATCAGGTAATAAAATTTACAGCTGAACTATATCAATTACTGCAGGAAAACTTACTGGTGTATGCCACAAGGCCTCACATTTCCTGCTACACTCCGCACCTCAGCTTGTAGTCCCATGTGCACAGGCATGTTGGGGATATGTGGTGATGCTAGGACACTCATGTTTGCCTGGCTGCACTAAACCTGGGCTGTAAGGGTATCGTGACCCATTTGCAATCCCACTGCTAGCACAACAATCAATCTCACAAGCACAAAGGAAACACATCTGGCACACCTTTTATAATACCTATGCTTCTTTCACCCTCAAGACTCACGTATTTATTTTCCATTTTGCTCTATACTAGTAGGCACAAATTACTTTCCAGGTTTATGTGAATTCCTGGTTGGCCAGCCACCGATGGCTTTCGTGGTTTTCAGCCGTGACAAGTTTGCTGTGACTCATTTTGTTCGTAAGCTACACAGCTTGCTCACTGCAAGATTTGTGGGCAGTATTTGCCTACAGCCTGTATTCTGGCACACTGAGATGCTCTTAAAACAATCACTATTGTTGGCAGTCAGACACATGTGCAAACTTCCCCCCTGCCCTGATGCAGTGGCCAAACTGAACAGAGCCCTGCATTAGAGCCAAAGGACCTCTTGGAGAACAGATGTCCCATGCGGAACTATCCTGGCTGCCCATAAAAGGCACCTCTTGGCCTGGTGTTTGCCCCTGCAGGGTGGAGCACAACCTGTTTGGATGCTATCCAAATACACAGAAAGTTAGTTAATGCCACTATTATCCCAACAGATGGGCATAACTCTGAGCTGATCAGAGGCTGCATTTTGACATAGTTGCCAGCAGTAGTATGTCCAACTGGGTGAGTCAAAAGGGTCTGTCAGTTTTGAGCTTTCATGCTTCTAGTTAAAGACATGCCCTGCTCCTAATCTTGCTTTTCCCAAACTAGATTAGATTTAAGACATTCAAATGCCTTTCCCATGGCTTCACAAAAGCATTCCTTATCTCAAGCCTTAAACATCAGGCACAGTAGTGCCAGACCAGTGTGTGGTCACAGCCCCTGGCCCATCTTTTTGTTCTTGTCTCCCCACAGAATCTCAGCTGGATAAGTAGCTGGGATGAGCCTCACTCTTCTCTAGTGATGGGAACTGTAAGCCAGTTAGGCTAATACTTGCATGGGTACATAAGGCAGCATAGATTTCTTGCTGGCAGTCAAATGCTAGGGATGAATCACAGCTCCACAGCTGACTAGAAGGTGAGTTGTCAAGGGCTACCATGACAGCAAAATGCTAGACACACTCATGCCTGTTAATTGCTGTGCTGCTTAAAAATGGACTAATGAGATGTTTGTGATTCGAATCCTGCAGTGTCCAGTTGTCTGCCTGCCTTGCTTGAGGTCTCATTCTTCAGCCATAACACTGCCACATGTTGACCTGACTTCTGACATCCAGGGCTGGCTCTGGCAGTCATTTCTACCAGCCTCAGTGCCATCTGCTCAAAAAGCAGGTCCCAGCACAAAGAAAACTGATGTCACTTGATGGTGCATATTGCTGGGAGACATAATTTTTTGTTTCTCCCTTACGTGTTTTGTCCATTACTGCTATTTTTATGCATTGTTGGGTTTTACCTTTTACCTGCCACTACCCTTAGAGATGATCCATTAATGAAAATCTCGCAGAAGTAAGTGTCACTCTTGTTCCTGGCACATGGCAAAAAATACTGATTAGCCACAGAAGTCTCAGCTTACTCACACACCCCTCAATCCCAAATGGCAATTCTAGGAGTGTGTCATCTTTTTATGGTTGTTTCCAACTGTTTATTCCCGGATGGCTATTTCCTTGAAATGTTGTTCATCTTTTCTGTGAAGCAGAATTTCTCTGTAAATTCACATTAATGATGTGTATATTAGGCAATATTGCTGCTCTCAAACTATACTAGTTGCATTTCAAATTAATTTCCACTAACACAAATCATTAAGTTCTTTCAAAATAAAATCAGCAAAAGCTGAATCTAGTAATCATCCCTAGAAAAAAGCAGACCAAAAAAAAAGAAAATCTTATGTCTGGATTTAAAAAATATATGCATTTTTCACTTTTGTCCACTACTGTCTTCGGGCTTTTGTAACATATTTTAAATTACTCCATGGGGAAACTGAACACAGACATTACTAAAACCAAGATTTTACTTCTTTAGGACAGGTCATAAAAGGAAATTAGTAAAAGAGTAATACAGAGTCTGCATGGCAGTTGAGATACAGCCTTACAGAAAATGACAGCAAAAAGAAAATTAAGATTTCCAGGCACAGTAATCAGTGTGTTTAAAAAAACAAGCAAACAACCAATGGAAACATGCTTTCACCTTTTCTACGTATCTATAAACAAATACTTGGAACTATTTTTTGCATGATGTAGTGAATGCTCTGGATTACAAACATCAGATCCTCTGTTTGTGCCTGTGCCCTATGAAAGCCCACTATTCACTCATTTTATTTCATAAAGGGAAGGAAAAAAGTTGAATTTTGATCTCTGACAGCTGCATACAAGTCGTTTCAGGAGACATTGCAAGCACCCAGGAAACCGGAGTAGGGGCAAAAAAGCTTCAGGGGATCACAAAGGCTCTTACTGCTGCAGAGCAGTGCTGCAGCATGTCCTTGCTCACACCATCAGTCAGACCAGGGGCATGTCAGAATGTCTTGTACCTTTCACTCAGTCCATAAGCCCAGTTGTCCAGCACAGAAATCAGGGGATGGCAGTAGCACCCAGGATATAAGCAAGTCTCAAGAAACTGTCACAGAACCCAGTTACAACCACACAGTCAAAAAAAGGGTTACCTTATTTCCAATGGTAATTGAATTGCACACAATTTTTCTCTTTTGAGAACATTTAGCTAATGCATTGCCTTATTTTGATCAGCAATTATGTAAACATTAACAGAAATGTAACAATGGGGTAATTTTTTCAGACTTAAAAGCTGGAACTATAAGTAACGAACCGTCAAAACACCATAGTGTTAAAGAACAAGTACATATTAAAGACTTTTAAAAGAATTCTAATTTACTTGTTACATGTTTGTATTTCTGTTTTGCAATTATCGTATTTGTATACATAAAAGAATTCATGGTTCTTTCAAACATTGTTTTAGACCACACTGACCCAAAATTTTACTAAAATAGTACAAAAAATCATAATGAACCACAAGAATGTGCATTGCTTTACATACTGGTTCTCAATAAAATCCCCCAAATTCTAGAGAGGAGACAAAAATACTGTGAAATTCATTCCAAGAGCAGGAAACTGTTACCTCTGTAGGCAGATTTACACATGCAGGAAACCTGTCTCTGACAAACAGTATGGAAAATAATACCTATTAGGAGAGGCCTGCTATTAAGCTTTCTGCAACTGTGGGGAGAGGCAGGTAGTTGAACTAATATGCAGCTAACTGGTTTCCAGTTAATAAAAAATTTTCATTGCTTCTCCTCACATTAACACTTAACACTGATCCCCAAGAGATCTACCACTTTCATCCAACCACAGGTCCCCTCTGTGCTCTTCTCTCCTTCCCGCAAGAACAAATAGAACCTGCTTTATCCCCTCCCTGTTAAATGGAGATTTTGAAACAGATCGCTTATGTCCATTTTTATTAATTAAGAGCTAGTTTCAGAGGTCATACCCTTTTCCCCCAAATGCTAATCCCCTGAGCTCTTACCACCTTGTTAAATGTTTAATGTTGTGAGCATGCACTGGTGAAAGCTGGATCAGGTCAGCGACCTCCCTGATGGGGGAAGAGGCCAATATTGGAGATGTAATGGATGTCCCTGAGAGCTGAAGGGGAGGAGGAGGCAAAACAGCTGCTAATCTGCCATAGCAGACTGACAGCACATCCTCCTGGCACATGTTCATCTTAATTTTTGCAATTCCTCTCTCTTTGTTTTCTCGTGTGTATATACATCATTTGCCAACTTAGTGTAGCCCAAGAAAACTAGACAGCTCTGAGAAAATAATTAATCTCCCTTTGGCTATAGAGACATGCACAAATATGATCAGAATTTTGATTAATAAATGGGCAAAGAATTCACTGAAATATCGTCAGCACAACCTGGTTTTGACACTGAAAATTACAGAGGATCTTTCAAAGAGTGGAGTGATGCCAGTTTGCATGTTTGGTTTTGGGTGTTTTCCCTGCAGGAAATAATCACATGGAAGCTAAGGCCAGCCACAGACAGATTCTCATTAGGTCAGAGAAACTATCCTTGTCTCCAGACAATAACCCACCTTGTTAAAGAAACAGGTTTACTCAACAAAGCTGTTTTCAACCTTCTTTGACTGGGACATTGTATAGGAAGATAGGGATGAGGTGAAAAGAGTTTTTATAGTAATTTAAATTATTCTGTTATTTCACATTAGTTCCTGGCAGACTGGAGAAAGTAATAATAGTGTGAGTTGAAAACTGAAGATCTTGTGCATTAAGGTTTAAGGATATCTGCAATTAAATGATCCAAAAACTTAGACAAACACGACATAAAAAGACAATGTGAAGGTCTTAACTCATGAACTTTAAGACTATTTTGTTCTGACAAACAACATAATGAGGAAAATTTGTCCTCTTCTAAAAAATAAACTTCACAGTCCTGATCAACCAAAGGAATGAGAATATTGGGACAGACAAATCTCTACTTGTGATCCTGTATCTTACACAAATTGACTTTCCCTGGCTTTCACGTTTGAGTTTTCCCAGATTTACCATAAGAAGCTATTACTTTCTTTATGCCCTTTGCTCATTAAAGTTTCTCTCTGTCAGGAAGATGGCATGTCACATCTATAAGACTGTCTCGGTTTTGAAAGACAGGTGTCTGCTAGGGAAGGCAGAGGCCCCCCTTGAAGTGGCAGATATAACCCCTTTTCCCTCCAAGTTATTATATTTTGAAATCAAGAGCCTTTAGGCGAAGATGTGGGAAATAGGAATAACAGTTCTTTACTATATATATATATATGTATATAACCAGTCAAACAAAACAACAACAACTATGGCAGTAACAGCAATCACAAACCCAGTGCCAGCCTTCTCGGCTGTCAGGCTATTTCCCCTCGGGTGCAGTTCCGCTCGCAGCCGGCAGGGGCGCTGGCGGCTCCCGGTGAGCAGGGCAGGTGCGATGGTTCCCCCGCGGCTGCAGGGAGCGCTCCGGAGCGAGCTCGGGAAACCCGCGGCACCGGTGCCCCGGGATGGAACAAAGGCTTCACAAACCACTGGGCAGTTGATCCCGGGCTCTCAGGAACAGCAGGCTGGAACGGCAGGCTGGAACGGCAGGGACGAACGCAAATCCCGGGTGGCAGACGAGATGTATCCAGATGGGAAAAACCCACGGAGGCCCAGGCAGGCAGGGCGAGCAGGGCTACAGCGTAGCGAAAACTCGAAGCAGCAGCGGAGCAGGGCAGCCACAGCTCGGTCTCCAGCAGGGCAGGGAAAGCGGCTTTTGGGGTCCCGGCGTTGTTTCCAGCAGGAAGAAAGAACGGCCAAAAAGAAAGAAACAGCAGCTCCTTTCTCTGCAGCTTCTCTCCCCGGACGCTCAGAGCGAACTGACCCCACACCCAGGTGTAGACAAAGGAGTAGCCAGGTCCGCCCCACTCCCCTTTTGTCTTTCTTAAGTACAGCTATTTGTCCCCTAGCAACATGCATATGGGAGAAAATTCCTTTAACAGAGAAAAAAAAACAGACTAAACTAAAACCCCAACATTATCCACCCCGAATTTTTTCCCATACTAACATTTTACATGAAACTTAACTTTTTTAACCATATAAATCTATGCATTACCCAAATTATATACAAATATACATGCTGATACTGATACAAGTACAGAGCCATGGGTAGTTCACCCTAAAACAAGGTCCCCTTGAGGTAAGCATCGGGTCTCTCCATCCTTTTGCATCACCCACCAGGTGCAACCTGGTCCCTGAGCAAAAACAACCCCACGGATGGGTTTGTCTTTGCTCAAGGCAGACTTTACCCAAACAGTTTTTCCAAGCATACCTCTCATGTGCACCACTGGAACCTTATCCCCGTCTGTTGTTTGTAGGGGTTCAGATTGGGCAGGGCCTGCTCGGCTGGTGGAACCTCGAGTGTTAACTAACCAGGTGGCTCTTGCTAAATGCACCTCCCAGTTTTTGAAAGTCCCCCCACCCAGTGCCTTCAAGGTGGTTTTAAGCAGTCCATTACACCGCTCAACCTTCCCAGCTGCTGGTGCATGGTAAGGGATGTGGTACACCCACTCTATGCCATGTTCTCTAGCCCAGGTGTTTATAAGGCTGTTCTTGAAATGAGTCCCATTGTCAGACTCGATTCTCTAAGGGGTGCCATGCCTCCAAAGGACTTGCTTTTCCAGGCCCAGGATGGTGTTCCGGGCAGTAGCATGAGGCACAGGGTAGGTCTCCAGCCACCCAGTGGTGGCTTCTACCATTGTGAGCACATAGCGCTTGCCTTGGCGGGTTTGAGGCAGTGTGATGTAATCAATCTGCCAGGCCTCCCCATACTTGTATTTGGACCATCGCCCGCCATACCACAGAGGCTTCACCCGCTTGGCCTGCTTGATCGCAGCGCATGTCTCACAATCATGGATAACCTGGGAGATACTGTCCATGGTTAGATCCACCCCTCGGTCTCGTGCCCACTTATAGGTGGCATCTCTGCCCTGATGACCTGAGGCATCATGGGCCCATCGAGCTAGGAACAGTTCTCCTTTATGTTGCCAATCCAAGTCTATCTGGGACACCTCTATTTTCGCAGCCTGATCTACCTGTTTGTTGTTACGATGTTCTTCATTAGCCCGGCTCTTGGGGATGTGAGCATCTACATGACGGACCTTCACGGATAGCTTCTCTACCCGAGTGGCAATGTCTTTCCACTCTTCAGCAGCCCAGATTGGTTTTCCTCTGCGCTGCCAGTTTGCCTTATTCCACCTTTCCAGCCAACCCCACAGAGCATTGGCTACCATCCATGAATCAGTGTAGAGGTAGAGCTTTGGCCACTTCTCTCTTTCAGCTATGTCCAGAGCTAATTGGACAGCTTTGAGCTCAGCAAATTGGCTCGATCCACCTTCTCCTTCAGTAGCCTGTGCAACTTGTCGTGTGGGGCTCCATACAGCGGCTTTCCATTTCCGGCTAGCGCCTACAATTCGGCAGGAACCATCAGTGAAGAGGGCGTATTGTCTTTCACTCTCTGGTAGCTCATTATATGGTGGGGCTTCTTCGGCACGTGTCACCTGCTCCTCTTCTTCTTCAGAAGATAACCCAAAAGTCTCACCTTCCGGCCAGTTCGTAATTATTTCCAAGATCCCAGGGCGACTTGGGTTTCCAATTCGGGCGCGCTGCGTGATGAGGGCAATCCATTTGCTCCAAGTAGCGTCGGTGGCGTGATGCGTGGAGGGAATCTTTCCTTTGAACATCCACCCCAGCACCGGTAGTCGGGGTGCCAGGAGGAGTTGTGCCTCTGTGCCGATTACTTCTGAGGCAGCCTGGACTCCTTCATAAGCTGCCAGGATTTCCTTCTCTGTGGGAGTGTAGTTGGCTTCAGATCCTCTGTAGCTTCGGCTCCAGAATCCCAGTGGTCGGCCCCGAGTCTCACCAGGCACCTTCTGCCAGAGGCTCCAGGACAGACCCTTGTTCCCGGCTGCAGAGTAGAGCACGTTCTTCACCTCTGGTCCTGTCCTGACTGGGCCAAGGGCTACGGCGTGAGCAATTTCCTGTTTGATCTGGGCGAAGGCCTGCTGCTGTTCAGGGCCCCAGTGGAAATCATTCTTCTTGCGGGTAACCAGGTAGAGAGGACTCACGATCTGGCTGTACTCGGGAATGTGCATCCTCCAGAAACCTATAGCACCTAGGAAAGCTTGTGTTTCCTTCTTGTTGGTCGGCGGAGACATTGCTGTGATCTTATTGATGACCTCAATGGGAATCTGACGTCGTCCATCTTGCCACTTTACTCCCAGGAACTGGATCTCTCGGGCAGGTCCCTTGACCTTGCTCTTCTTGATGGCAAAACCAGCTTGCAGGAGAATTTGAATTATTCTCTCTCCTTTCTCAAACACTTCGGTTGCGGTGTTCCCCCACACAATGATGTCATCAATGTACTGCAGATGTTCTGGAGCCTCACCCTTTTCTAGTGCAGTCTGGATCAGTCCATGACAGATGGTGGGACTGTGCTTCCACCCCTGGGGCAGTCGGTTCCAGGTGTACTGCACGCCCCTCCAGGTGAAGGCAAACTGAGGCCTGCACTCTGCTGCCAGAGGAATGGAGAAAAATGCATTGGCAATGTCAATAGTGGCGTACCACTTTGCTGCTTTGGACTCCAGCTCGTACTGGAGCTCCAACATGTCCGGCACGGCAGCGCTCAACGGTGGAGTCACTTCATTCAGGGCACGATAGTCCACAGTCAATCTCCATTCCCCGTCAGACTTGCGCACAGGCCAGATGGGGCTGTTGAAGGGTGAGTGGGTCTTGCTGACCACCCCTTGACTCTCCAGCTCGCGGATCATCTTGTGGATGGGGATCACAGCATCTCGATTTGTCCGATACTGCCGGCGGTGCACTGTCGAGGTGGCAATTGGCACTCGTTGCTCTTCCACTTTCAGGAGCCCAACTGCAGAAGGATTCTCAGATAGTCCAGGCAGGGTGTTCAATTGCCTAATGCCCTCTGCCTCCACAGCAGCAATCCCAAATGCCCACCTGAGTCCTTTTGGGTCTTTGTAGTAGCCATTCCGGAGGAAGTCTATGCCCAGAATACACGGGGCCTCTGGGCCGGTCACAATCGGATGCTTTTGCCACTCCTTCCCAGTCAGGCTCACCTCAGCTTCCAAAAGGGTCAACTGCTGTGATCCCCCGGTCACCCCAGCGATGGATACAGGTTCTGCCCCCACATGTCCCGATGGCATTAAAGTACACTGTGCTCCAGTATCAACCAATGCATCATATTTTTGTGGCTCTGATGTGCCAGGCCATCGGATCCACACCGTCCAGAAAACTCGGTTCTCCCGTGCCTCTTCCTGGCTAGAGGCAGGGCCCCTCTAGCCCTGGTTATCATTCTTTCCCTGGGCGTACATGCTCGAGGTACCTTCAAGGGGATCCGACATATCATCCTCCCTTCTGTAGTGCCTGGCAGCTCGGTCACGGGAGGCTGAGGCTACCTTCACCTTAGCGGAACCCCCTCGGTTAGTGCCTCCCTCCTTGAGTTCACGCACTCGCGCTGCCAGGGCAGAGGTGGGTTTCCCATCCCACCTTCTCATGTCTTCCCCATGCTCACACAGGAAAAACCACAGCTCAGCTCGTGGGGTGTACCCTCTCTCTCTCGCAGGGGGACGACGGGCTCTGACTTGGGGGCCTGTGACTCGCACTGGTGCCACGCTGACCCTCCTCATCTCCTCCCTCATCTCCTCCCTCATCTCCTCCCTCATCTCCTTCATCTCCTCTTTGAGGTCCTGGACCACAGCAGAGACATGAGCTTTTAGCGGGCCATTGATCATGCTGTCATAATGCCTGAGCCTGTTGGCAACAGAGCCCACTGTTTCTCGGGTATTGTCAGCATCAATCGTTGCAATGAAGGTGGTGTATTGTGATGGCCCTAGCCTTGCCAGGTTCCACATCATCTGTCCTGTGCACCTGACCTTATCGGGGTCATTATCATGCTGTCCATCCTTCCCAAAGAGTACCTCTAATATTGCCACCTCTCTTAGCTGTTGGATCCCTTGCTCGAGTGTCTTCCACTGCATTCTATGATGATACTCCTGCATTCTTTCTTTGTGAATGAACCTTTCTCTCACACTCATTAAGAGCCGCTCCCAGAGAGAAAGGGGCCCTGGCTCCCTCACGAATATCTGGTCCACACCTGGGTCCTGGGTCAACGATCCCAGATACCTTGCCTCACCACTATCCAGTTGCACACTTGTGCCCATAAGGTCCCAAACCCGAAGCAGCCAGGTGGTATAAGGCTCACGCCCCCTTCGCACAATGTCGTTTCGCATAGCACGGAGACTGTCGTGCGACAGGGACTCAGTGATGACTTCTGGCTCTGGCTCTCCTGCTGGTTGTGAGGGCCCTGGTTGCCCATCATCATTAACTGGTCGTACTGATTTGGTCTTATACTTCCTCCTTTGCACAGGAGCGACTGCTGCTGGCTGTGGTTGTCCTTGTGGTTCAGCTGAAGCCTGGACGGTTGTAACATCCGTGGGTTCCACTGCTGCACCATCGGACTCACCCTCTTTGGGGCAGGGAGAGGGTTTTTCACTAGCTGAGGAGGTGTATTCCCTTAGCAATTGGCATATCTCCTGGCGCACCTGGCCCATCTCCTGGCACATCTCCTTGCGCACCTGGCCCATCTCCTGGCATATCCCCTGGCGCACCTGACCCATCTCTTGGCACATCTCCTGCATCCCTTTTGCCAGTACCCCCACCCAGTTTGGGTAGTCCATTTCTGAGGTGGACTGTTGGGCAGTATCAGTCTGTGGGGCGGGATCTCTAGTGTCTGGGGCTGTGGCAGGCTCTGGCTCTGGGGTAGGATCTCTAGTGTCTGGGGCCGTGTCAGGCTCTGGGGCAGGATCAGGCTCTGGGGTAGGAACTCTACTCTCTGGGGCCATGTCAGGTTCTGGGGCAGGATCAGGCTCTGGGGTAGGATCTCTAGTCTCTGGGGCTGGTGTCCGGGTAGATATCCAAGCCAATCTCAACTTATCCTTGAATGCTAAATAGAGTAGGCCTATCAGCAGCAGATGGTTAGTATTCAGAGGGAATTTAAACCCTTCGAAAATTGATGGGGTGGGCCCAAAGAACTGGTTGAGGGGTTGGGAGAAAACTTCCCCTGGTGTCATTTCCTCACAGAAGGTACCATTGTTAACATAACCCCAAAAACATGTGCTCAGTGTGTGATAGCTGTTTATCCATGTGCCCACATTCCAGAGGAAGTTAAAAACCCATGAATTCCTCACCTTCTCGACCCATAACGCAAGCTGGATAACAGCAATGGTAGCCTTAGTCAGAGGACCCATATTCAAGTAAGGAGCTGCAAAGGGGAAGAATATAGCCACGGCTACATGCCACCCGAACCAGGGTAAACTAGACCACATAGTGCTGCCTAACAAGGTTCCAATATCCAGCACACAAAATAAAGTTATCCAGGAACTGTTATTCCTTTTTCACCTCTATCTCTTAATGCCCTTAGGCCCCACGTTGGGCGCCAAGATCTGTCTCGGTTTTGAAAGACAGGTGTCTGCTAGGGAAGGCAGAGGCCCCCCTTGAAGTGGCAGATATAACCCCTTTTCCCTCCAAGTTATTATATTTTGAAATCAAGAGCCTTTAGGCGAAGATGTGGGAAATAGGAATAACAGTTCTTTACTATATATATATATATGTATATAACCAGTCAAACAAAACAACAACAACTATGGCAGTAACAGCAATCACAAACCCAGTGCCAGCCTTCTCGGCTGTCAGGCTATTTCCCCTCGGGTGCAGTTCCGCTCGCAGCCGGCAGGGGCGCTGGCGGCTCCCGGTGAGCAGGGCAGGTGCGATGGTTCCCCCGCGGCTGCAGGGAGCGCTCCGGAGCGAGCTCGGGAAACCCGCGGCACCGGTGCCCCGGGATGGAACAAAGGCTTCACAAACCACTGGGCAGTTGATCCCGGGCTCTCAGGAACAGCAGGCTGGAACGGCAGGGACGAACGCAAATCCCGGGTGGCAGACGAGATGTATCCAGATGGGAAAAACCCACGGAGGCCCAGGCAGGCAGGGCGAGCAGGGCTACAGCGTAGCGAAAACTCGAAGCAGCAGCGGAGCAGGGCAGCCACAGCTCGGTCTCCAGCAGGGCAGGGAAAGCGGCTTTTGGGGTCCCGGCGTTGTTTCCAGCAGGAAGAAAGAACGGCCAAAAAGAAAGAAACAGCAGCTCCTTTCTCTGCAGCTTCTCTCCCCGGACGCTCAGAGCGAACTGACCCCACACCCAGGTGTAGACAAAGGAGTAGCCAGGTCCGCCCCACTCCCCTTTTGTCTTTCTTAAGTACAGCTATTTGTCCCCTAGCAACATGCATATGGGAGAAAATTCCTTTAACAGAGAAAAAAAAACAGACTAAACTAAAACCCCAACAAAGACATAGAGAATTGGAGAATAACTCAGGCTGGGAAGGATCTTTGGAGGTCACCTGATCAGATCTCTGCTCAGACTAAGGCAAATTTACCTCAGGTTGCTGAGGTCACGTTCAGTAGAATTCTGAGTACCCCCAAGGATAGAGAGTCCACAGCCTCTCTGGTCAACATTTGCCAGTGTTTGATCACCTCACGGGGGGAAAAACCCTCAACATTTGATCAGAATTTTGTGTCCCTGTTGTGACTTGTATCTGTCTCCCGAACCCTCACACCTCAGTTAACACAAGAGAAAACAAAAAGCCCAGAGCCATATTTTGAGTGTGACTGAGACAAGGCAGCCAAAGGATGTTAGGGCTGCAGAAGGAATGCTCTCATGAGGAATTTCCAGTCTGGGAAAACCTGCAGTGCCTTGTCTGAGGCTCATCTGAAGGTTACAGCTTCCTATGCCTTCTCCTACTAGTTTCCCAGGGAGTTGTTTACTTTCTTTTTAAAGTCCAACTGCACCTTCTTCTCTGACCTTCTGAGAACAAATTATTTGCAACCTTCCTGACACAATGAAAAATGCATCTACATTAACTAGAGGCAGCCTCTGTATGATGATCACAACATTTATATAGGATTCTTTTTTTGACCCTAGTGTTCGCTTTGTCAAAGGTTCATTAATTACTCAAAACTTGCATCTTATAAGTCAACATGAACATTCAGGTCAAGATAAAGCCTTGAGAAAGTTTTCCTTTTTTTGTTTTGCAATGTACTTTCATTCTTGGGAATTAGTGTACAACACAGGGCAGGGTAAAGAGCTAAGCTGCAGAAATGCACAATGATAGCAGCAGAGTGCTTTATGATAAGCAAAGCCAAGCCATCTTAGGCACTCTGTAACTATTGTCAAAAAGGTCTTCAAGAAAACAAAAAAGGTGATATTTTAGATGAAGTCTGAGAGCCAGTGAGTAGTTTAAGCTTTGATTAGTAATTAATTTGGAACATTAGTGTCAAAAAAAAAATCTCCGGATTTCATGTTTGATCTTTCCTTCACGTTTAAGATGTAGGTAGGAAAGAGCAAGTTTGGTACGACAGCTTCTCAACACAGAGTCGAGAGATTACTTGGAAATACAGCCAATCGTACCTTCATTCAAGAGCTTCAATAAGAGCATGAAAATGACTATTCAGGTAATCAGGTAATGTGACACAAGCTGACATCACTTTATTCATGTGTCACATCCAACTTTCACTGCAAAACACAAGAGAGAGGTTTCCTGTGTGGAAGCTCAGAGATTAGTTAGTCTCTAATCACAGCCAGAGTCTGTAACATTCCCATAGAATAGCCTACCATTAGTCTGGACATGCTTTAAATGAGAAATCTCAGTCCCACTTGCCTGCTCCTGTCCCTTGTGCCACCATGTCCCTCTGGAAGCATACTGCTCCAAGGAGAACAGGACCGGGCCAGGAGCAGCGGTGGGAGGTGAGGAGAGGGCTGAGAGGAGCCTCATGGCAGCCTGCCAGGCCAGAGGGAGCCTGAGGGAGAGCTGCCGAGGTACTGCAACAGGGCAAGGGTTAAAGGAGCCAAGCTGAAAGAAGGTGGGTTCAGATTACATACCAGGAGGAAATTCTTTACTGTGACGGTGGTGAGGCACCTCCTCAGTTTACCTTCCCCCTCTAATTTGAAGGTAGGTGGTTACGGGCTATGCTAGACCACAGAGCAGGAGGAAGATCAGACATTCCCTTACTCCTAAGTTAAACCTACAGTGCTGGCTGCACGGGGAGAGAGAAGCACAATTTACATTCTATCAGAAAAGGAGGAAACCAAGAGACGGATCATTCAAGCCCAAAGTTACTATTCTTTAATTCCCTGGTCACCAAATCTCTTTATTGCCCTTTGCTTAAGGAAGCTTTCATTACAGTGCTCTGAAACATCATAAAAGTGAATTATTTCATGTAGCAGGAAAATGACCTCAGCCTGGTTATCATTGTAGGCAAGAGCTACTTTGTGAGGCTGAAAGGAGGCCGCAGTGGGTCATTGCTGTGCTACACATAGAATCGTAGAATAGTTAAGACTGGGAAAGACCTCTTAGATCAACAAGTCCAACCATTAACCCAGCACTGCCAGGTCCACCACTAAACCATGTCTCTGAGCACCACGTCTACATGGGTTTTGATCACTTCAGGGACCTTGATTTCACCACTTCCCTGGGCAGCCTGTTTCAATGCTTGACCACCCTTTCCTGACAAAGATAAACACCAAGTATTTAAACCAAAGGAAGAAACAAATAGGGGTAAAGAAAAGAGGATCAGAGTATCATGCAATAAAACGGAATTTGAGAACTCAAAGAAGCTGGCTAAGCACAACAGCAATTACAGCCCACGGTGTAGCATGCAAAAGCAGTGATAATTTTACAGAGGGAGCCAGATCAATCAGGAGCGGGTATCTATTACACATTTACCTATGACAGAGGAACTGAACCTTAGGGTCAGGGATAATTTCTTCCAGTCCTCTGTTCCCATGCAGTGTCCCCAGCTTAAAAAAAAAGGTACAAATGTCCATTTGCAAAGGTATCCTCTACTTGTGGGATGCTTCACTGTCAAAGAATGTTCTGCATGTGGGCTTTAATCATGGTTGTTAAATGCCATTACAATGAACGTGATCCTTTAATATCAAGGCTTACTGGAACCCAGCATGTGTGGGTTTTTTCCCTCCTAGCCACCTCCTATTAAGTTCTTGAAGTGCTCAGGTACCTGCCAGTAATCATAACCCGGCTTCCAATCTCATAAAAGACAACTTTGCCATTATCAAAGGCTTTAGAGAAACTACAACATAAGAGGGCAAAGCAAATTGTGACAGAGCCAGAACAAGCACTTGTTGTGAGTGACCTGTACTGCTACTGCGAACATGACAACATTTTGTATTAGCTAGCACATTACTGAAACTAGTCCAAATTCCCCAGTTGTTCTGAGATAAATTTAAGTAGGAAAGCAGTACTTTAGGCATGCTGTGAAGAAGGAAAATGCTACATCCAGTAGCTTACAGCATGAGAGGAAGACCAGGGTTTTGAGTGTTGACAGCACATACTGTCTATCTGAATGGCACAAAACTGCAGAGTAGTACAATCTATTCATAGAGAGAAGGAAAAGCCTAAAAATGGAGACGGATTGTGCACAATCAGTCGAAGTCATGCCACTGTTTTCTAATGGCCCATAAATACCATAAAAAGTATGCCAGATGTTTCTCAGAGAATCAACAGCTTTGTGAAACACACATCATGGAAAGCATCAGTGTTTGTTGGAGGCAGTAGAGGGGGATGCTGAGGTGCTGCAACTACACCCTGCTGTTGTGTGGGTCTGCAGCAGCTGCAGGTCTGACCTGGTGCTTCTTGCACTTGGCACAGTTACCTCTGGAGAAGTGCCTGGTGTGGGAGCCTGCTGGAAGAGGGTATTGGAGGGCCCTGGAGCTCTGCCTGCCTCTGTGCTGTCAGTCCCCACAGGCCTCATTTTGCCAGCTGAGGCGTGGTTTTTGGTGGGCCACCTGTGCAGGTTGTAGTGAAGCTGTAGGGACTGCCTGCAGACCCTCTCCATGGCCATCCTGCTGTGCAGGAGGGCAGACAAGCCAACTACATACTCCTTGTAAGGGCTGTCCCCTCCCACTGAGTATAGCAGCTTCCCCAAAGATTGCTTGCAGGCATCCCTCTCTCTGGCCTAGCACCAGGTGCAGGCAAAGCAGAATTTGTGCATGCGATAGGCCACACAGGCTGTCTTTTGATATCTCCCAGACAGCAGGGCACTGGGAGTCTACTGCTGCCTTTGCTGGCCCTACCTGAGGTGGCTGGCTCAGGCTGTCATCCTTTGCAGCAGCGTCATCCTTTCCCATGACACCCAGTGCTTTGCCCTGACAAGAGGGACATGCGAACTGCTGGAATTTGTCTGGCAGAAAGGGCACACGGACTTGTTCTCTGCTCACGCAGGATGCATAGGTGGCAGAACAGGTGGAGTCACTGCATCAAGGCATGCAGTTGGCCTCCTCCCAGCTGTTCAGGACAGCAGTTGTCCAGCTTCATGGCCATGCTCTCCACTGGCTGCAGTGGCCTGTGGGGACCTGGTGATAGTGGCTCCCTCTCACTGTTGCTGCAGCAGCAGGTGTCACACTAGCAAGGGAGGAGGCACCATAGCCATCACCTGACCTGGAGATGGGTGATAAAAATGCCCAGGTCCTTCAGGAGGAAAACCCTCACAGTTTCCTAGAGCGAGATGTCCCCTTCCAGCTCACCTCTGCTGCTGTGAGTGCGCCTCCTGGGTGTCCTCCATGCCTGAACCCAGCAGGGAGAGGGAAAATCCTCCAGCAATGCTGGGACTGGGCATGGAGAGCTGCTACAAACAATTCTCCTCACTCAATGTCAGTACCAATGCCCTCATTCAGCACTCCAAACCTTGCCAAATGCTCAGCTGGAAGCTGGGTGTGACCTGGGTGAGTGGAACTTGGCACTGAATATAAGCAGCAAGGATGCCTAATATCAAGTTGGAGCCTCCCCTGATGCAGATTTGCACCATTCCTATGTGTCCTGTCACTGGATCCCAGCAAGAAGAGATCAGCACCTTCTCCATGCAGCCAGGCAGAGGATAGAGGAGCACTTGAAGGTCCTGCCTTTGCTCAGTGCCCAGACCTGCTGGTCTCCTTCATGTGAGAGCTGCTAGAGCAAGCTGAAGGTCCCTCTGGAGCCTGCATGCCTTGCATTTTTGCCCACCGGAGTCCACAATCAGAGGCTGTGGCTGTTGAAAAGCAGCAAGACTGGGGGCTGTTTTAAACTCAGGCTTGTTAGGTCCTGTGATGGGAAGCTGGTGTCCCCAGCATAAAGACCTGGCAATAAAAGGCAGCCTTGCAATGCAGAGGGCAAGTTCTGGAGACCTCAGTGCCAACAGGGGATCTTGACTGGGCTCCTGCATGGGCCTTCAAAGGAGAAGAAGGCACCCGTCATTGCTGGAGGGAAAGCCCATGAGGTGACAGAGTGGGTGAAGCTGGAAGGGACCTGCAGAGGTCACTCTGTCAAGTGTTCATGCTCAAGGAGGCTCATGCAGAGCGTATTATCCAGGACCACCTCCAGATAGCTTTGAATATGTCCAAGAATGTAAGGTACAGCAGCTTTCTGGGAAACTTGTGCCAGGGCTTGGTCACCCTCGCAGTAAACAAGTATTTCCTGATGTTGAGGAAGAACCTGCCATACCTGTTTCAGTTTGCACCCAGTTCCCCTAGTCCTGTCACTGGGTGCCACTGGAAACAGCTTTTTTCCCTTGCCTTCACACCCTCCCTTCAGACATCTGTACACCTTGAGGACATCTATCCATAGCCTTTTCTTCTACAGGCAGAAGAGTCTGAGCTCTCTTATAGAAGACGCTCCAGTTCCTTTGTTATCTAAATGCGGCCCTTGGCTGCACTCTCTCCAATAGCCCTGTCTCTCTCCCATAGTGGGGAGCCTGGAACTAATTATTGTGCTTCAACTGTGGCCTCACCAGTGCTGAGCAGAGGAGAAGAATCACCTGCAAAAAAAAAAAAAATTATAAAAAAAATTGATCAAAGACCCATATGAACCAAATAGTCTCATAATCTGCAATAACACTCTGATCTTGTACCCTGCTTTCAGCTAGGGTAGCGTTAATCTCTTCTTGGAAGGTGGGGTTGAGGGCGTCTGTGGGCTATTCCATCTCCAGCATGGCTTAAAACCATGACATCTTCATCAAAATTGAGCTGTCACAAGCATTAAGAATAGCAAGCCTTGAAAGAAGTAGTAGGATCTGTACTGAAAAATGAATGGAATCAATGCTTTTCACAAAATGTGTGTGGTCAAATTCTTACTAGTGTAAATGATAAAAATTAGCATAAATTCTGTCAGAAATGGCATCCGCTGTGCATATTGTGCCTGTGGAGAAGGATAGAGGGAATGAAAAAGAGGAACGCAATAAATTTCCAGTTAGGTTTTCTAGATTGCACCCACTCTTCCTGGATGACTGCTCCTGTGTAGTCACAGTTAAGCACACTTCGGGGAGCAAACAACTGGCATTTAAATAATTTTGACATTCCAGATAGCCTCTACTTCCAGTGAAAACATCCTTCACTGTCATCCCCTAGTTCCGTCTTGCAATAACCATGGCACAAATGTACCATTGCTTGGGAAAAAATTTTGCTCCCCTGCCCTCCCAATCCTCTGCCAGCAAACTTGGAAAGCTGTAAGTGGAACTGCCAGTGTCAGTTTACCTTAAGCGTAGTTGGCAGGAGACACTTTCTGCAATTCCCTCAGGGGAAAGAAAATGAGATTTCAGAGATCATATGCCCAGTGACCACGCTCTATGAGGACAGAGTTTGTCAGCAACAGTCTCCTACTACAGCTATTAAAGAGTCTACTCTGATGATAAAACACTCTGAACAATACACAAACTTGAAAAATGCAACAAGGATTCTTCCAGTTCCTTAAGATTGGAGGACATCTTCTTCCTGTTCCTATTTCTGTTGTAGTCGCTAGGTTTAGTTTAGCAGGCTGCAGCTTTCCTGTGAGCTCAGCGGGGATGCTTAGGGCAGTGTGACCATTATCACCCTCCCATAGTCCATTTTGGACGGCTCTGCAGTTTTTGCTCTGGCAGCTGTCAGCGTTACAACACAGTGATGGCAAAGGAGGTGAGAAGGGT
Organism: Corvus moneduloides; assembly: GCF_009650955.1. Classification (NCBI taxonomy): domain Eukaryota; kingdom Metazoa; phylum Chordata; class Aves; order Passeriformes; family Corvidae; genus Corvus; species Corvus moneduloides. The sequence goes on from NC_045511.1 coordinate 34,728,490, forward strand.
CCCCCTATGAGGGTTTGAAGGTTTTTAACCACATCTTGTCCGGGCGATCCCCAGAAGCAGAGAGACCTCCCCACCAGAGCGCAGGGGGTTTTTCTCAGGGGCTCAGGGGCGGTACATGGGCAGAGTTGGGGCACAGGAACCAATAGGGAGAGCCTGAGGGAGTGGCCAGGGCTAGGGGCAAGGAACAGAGCGGGGAACAACCTGGGATAGGAAAAAGCAATGGGTAAACAGATTCCCACATATTTCAAATAAATAACAACTTTAAAAATTTTCTCTAGTCACAGCAGGTTTTCCTGTATTCTGAAATTCTGCTTAGGGCATACATAGTTTTAAGATGAAACCCTCTCTGTTTAAGAAAGCTAAATAAACAGCAGTGATGCTTCAGTTTTATTGAAAAAGGAGAAGTCACCACTTCACTTCTGGAAATAGAGTAATCCACAGGACAAAAAGATAGAAATAGGAGCCAAAACTCAGCATTTATGCACACAAGCTAGGAGAGAGAAAACACTATATTTAAATATTATCAGCCACGGTGACAGTCAGAGTATTTTTAAGGAAGGAGATGAGGGGCAACAGGCACAAACTGAAGGAAGTTTCCATCTGAATAGAGGAAAGCCCTCTTCACTTTGAGGGTGATTAAGCTTTGGGACAGGCTGCCCAGGGAATATGAAGTCTCTTTCTCTGAAGATAGACAAAGAAACCTGCTGTAGGGAAAGCTGCTTGAACAGTGGTGTTGGACTAGATGATCTCCAGAGGTCCCTTCCAACCCCAACCATTCTGTGGTTCTGTGGTTATAATGAGTTTGCATGGTAGTGGTATCATGCAAGATTCCCATTCTTGCAACGTGCATTAAATTCCCAGCTGGTGCACCAAAAAGATTGTAGTGGGTTGACCCTGGATGGATTCCAGGCACCCACCAAAGCAGCTCTGTAACTCCTCTCTGCAGCTGGACAGGGCAGAGGAAATATAATGAAGAGTCCATGAGCTGAGATAAGGACAGAGAGAGGTCACTCATCAAATACTGTCAAGGGCAAAACTGACTTGAACAGGGGATATTAATTGTAATAATTACTAAAAAAATCAGACCAGGATAATGAAAAGTAAAATAAATCTTAAAACACCTTTCCCCCTACCCCTGCTTCCCAAGCTCTACTTCCTCCCCCTGAGTGATGCAGGGAGACAGGCAATGGGGATTAAAGTCAGTACATCACACATTTCTGCATCTGCTCAGGAAGAAGTCTTTCCCCTACTCCAGTGTGGGATCCCTCCCACAGGAGATAGTCCTCCATCAACTTCTCCAGTGTGAGTCCATCCCATGGACAACAGTTCTCCATGAACTGCTCCAATGTGGATCACTGTTCCACGGGGTGCTGTCCTTCAGGCACAGCCTGCTCCAGCGTGGGCCCTCCACAGGGTCCCAAGTCCTGCCAGGAGATCTGCTCCAGCATGGGCCCCTGTCTCCATGGGTCTGCAGATCCCAGCACAGGCCTCCCATGGAGTCACAGCCTCCTCTCAGGCATCCACCTGCTCCAGCATGGGGCTCCTCCATGGGCTGCAGGTGGATGTCTGCACCCCCATGAACCTCCAGGGGCTGCAGGGCACAGCTGCCTCACCATGGACTGCACCAGGGCTGCAGGGGAATCTCAGCTCTGGTGCCTGGAGCACCTCCTGCCTCTCCTTCTCCACTGACCTTGGCATCTGCAGGGCTGTTCCTCTCACATATTCTCACTTTGGTCTTCTCTGGCTGCAATTACACCTGTGCAATACCTTTTCGTTTCCTTAAATATGTTATCACAGAAGCATTAGCACAACTTCTGATTGCCTCAGCCTTGCCCAGCAGGACGTCTGTCCTGGAGCCGGCTGGCACTGGCTGTGCCAGACATGGAGGAAGCTCCTGGCAGCTGGTCCCAGAATCCAGCCCTGTAGTCCCCCTGCTACCAAAATCTGGCCGCACAAACACAACCCATTAATACTGACAGACAACAATGCCAATTTTATGTAACATATGCCAGTGTCTCTTGATTAGACTTTAAAGGTTTAAAAGAAAGAAAGAAAGAAGAAAGAAAGAAAGAAAGAAAGAAAGAAAGAAAGAAAGAAAGAAAGAAAGAAAGAAAGAAAGAAAGAAGAAAGAAAGAAGAAAGAAAGAAAGAGAGAAAGAAAGAAAGAAAGAAAGAAAGAAAGAAAGAAAGAAAGAAAGAAAGAAAGAAAGAAAGAAAGAAAGAAAGAAAGAAAGAAAGAAAGAAAGAAAGAGAGAGAATAGTGATGGGGAGGAAATATTTTAATTTTAGCAGCTGTATTTTAGTTTGGTTGCAACAAATTTTATTGTCTATAAATAAATTTCATGGTAAAGATGCATCGAGGACAAATTACTATCTTCTAAAAGTTGGTCTTCATACATTATAATTCCTGCACTTATATCTTGCTGGCTTTATAGTGTTTCAAAGCTATTAGCTCTTAATTTCCTTTTAGGTTAATAGACTACAGTAAAGGAATACCAGCAGCAATTACACTATATTCTAAAACTCTTACTTTTTTGTAATGCGGTGTTAATTTCTGAGGAAGTAGGTAGTTGACAGTGCATTCCAAATCCACAGTAATTCTGTTGAAATAGTCGTTTGGCTTAAATGCATTTCCTAAAATTATTATGAGACCTGTTATCCATTGACGTGTCATTTTAAAAGAACATCACGGTATCTTTCAGGCAAAATTTTGCAAAAGGCTTTTTCTCTGGTTATTGACAAAGCTAGTCAAATTAGTCAATCAGTCTCACAGACAGTTAAAATAACTCCACTCTTTCCTGGAACTTCTTGTTCTCAGCTCAGCATGTTGGCAGGGTATAAGTATTGCCCCTGGATTTGTGCCCCAGAGAAGACACACTCTCACACACTGGGCAGGGCACAGAACCAAGTACACAGCTCCCTTGAGAGAGGTGATGTTGTCAAGTGCTGGCAAAGGTCATTGAGCACACCACCTGAGATGTTCTCTTTAATTTCAGACTTTTCCTCTGTCAAACATAGCTTAGGATTTACTGTAACACTTGGCAGCATCGTTTGGGTTGGGTTTGTCTGAAAAAATATTCTGAGAAAAACATTCTCCAGCCTGCAAAAAATTAAATTTAGGGGGAAAAATATATCACTTTTATGTTCACTACAAAGAAGTCCAGTATGTTCAGTTCTCCAAGAGAGAACTGTATGTTCAGAAACAAGATGTTTTTCATGAAAGGAAAAATTATAATGATCACTGTAGAGGCCATTTTTCTAAGATACTTCTACACATAGATCAACATGATTGCAAGATCTTCCTGCCTTTTTGCACCATTTGAGGATGACCGTGCAGCATGTTCCACTTGAGCTTCTCCTCCCAAACTGCTGTTTACTTCCTCTCTATTTCAGTCCTCATTTGTTTCCACACCAATCCTGGAGTTTCAAACTGATGTTCCATTTCCTAAACATCCTCTCTCTTTGAGGTTGCTTCTTAGAAAGCTCCTCAGCTGGGCAAGATGAAATGCAAGCAGAGGAGGCAGATGCCTTGGGCTGCCTCCCAGGCAGGAGTGTGGGACTGCTACACAAGGAGTGTGTGCAGCACTGGGGAACCCAGCTCAGATGTTTCTCCCATAATCTTAAGTGCTCTACCCCATTGTCAAGGTGCAGAATGGCAGGACACACATGAAACTCAGCTATTGTCCTGGTTTTTGTTTCTCTGCTCCCTGTAGCATGAGTGCCACATCCCATGCTAGCCCAGCACTTCCTGTTTCCTTTCCCAGCGTAAACTGGGGTATCAGCTTCCTCCAAGCCACCACTCACAGAAGCTGTCCAGGAGGTTCAGGGTGTCAGGTGGTCATGGAACACCTGTGGGAGGAACAAGGTAGTAAGCAGATGTAGGAGAAGAGTGATTTCCAGTGGGTTTGGGAAGGGTGACTGTGGTCTGGAGGAGAAATCCTGTGAGGATTTAAAGATACTCTCTTGCATGCAGTATGGGTACTTCAGCCTATACTGACCCTGTCAGCCTCCTCCCCTCTGTTGCAGGAAAGCTGCCTTTGCTGCTCTGCTGAAGGCATCAGATCGAGTTATTTTGTGCTCTTCCTCAAGAAGCAAATTTGGCTGTGCCTGCACTGCTAGGAAGCCCTGTCCCAGGGCCACCCGCTGTGTTGCTCTTCTATCTCGTGACATCCCAACCCAGCACTTTTTGTACCTGACAAGAATTAAGTTCTAAGAACAGGATTTTTTATAAGTTATTATCACTTTCTTCACCCTTCATTTCATGTTTCCCATTATCTCCCTGCTTACAAACAGGCTGCCCTTTCAATTAAGAAAGTGGAGTAATTTCATCAACCTTTCTGGTGATACATGATCTATCCAGCTATGGCTGTCCAGCTGTTGTGGACTTGGTTTCCACTTGGTCAGTATTTCATTTCAAAGTAAGCTACACAAATAGCTCAACTGATATAAAGAGGCAGGAAATAACAATAAAATATTCTTTGAAACATATTAAAGAGACCTTGTCTGTGGCAGTGTCTTTGGAATTAGAATCCCAAAAGATTTCTCTCCTGTTCTTTAACTTCAATTCTCATCACCATTTTACAAGCATTCACCATAACAAGATTATTTTGTTTTATCACAGTGATGTCAATAATATGAGGAAAATGAGAATGCAGGATGATTCTATCTTCATACCAAGATAGAACAAAATGTTCAAGATGCAAAAAATAGGAAAGCAATATTTGAGTCAGTGCTTGCTTTTACCTGTAGCATGAACTATTTTGAAAATACATCCAAAATGGCTAAACCATTTACAGAAAAAAGTCTTGATCATCAGCAAGACTTGTTGAATTCAAGCTGTAACCTTGAGCCCACACAGCAGAACCATCTGTTATACATCTGGGGCTTCCACACACACCTTCTGAATCTTATTTTAAGTTTCTCTGAAGTTCTGAGGTCCCTGTGACTTCATTTTGTCTCTTTTTTGTTGGTGACAGAGTCATCAGTCCTCCTCACTGGTTTGCCAGGTTTATGATCCTTCTTCAGTGTACAGAGATATTGCAACTGCAGGAAAGCAAGTGAATCACCAGTGGCAGACCTACTCGAGGGATATCTGCCTTACCCACTGGACCTCATGGACACATTGAGATGAGTGGGTTAGACTTTGGGATGTCATAGTCTTCTTTTGGGTGCCTTTTTCAGTAGTCAGAATTGGGGTCGAAGTATTTCTCACATTCTCATCATGTTCGTAACAGCTTCAATATCAGAAAGAAAGCATGGGGTCTTTTTTCTTTAGTCAGCTTCTATAAGGGCTCCTCATCTGAGTGTCCTATTATGGGATAAAGGTGGTTTGTCACAAAACAAAACTTTCAGAAACAGGGAGGCAGAGAAAACCTGATGCAGTTTGCCCCACTTATTCTCAAAGACATTTGTTCTGTGTTCTTTGCATTTGTCTGATATAAAGTAAACATAAGCAAAAATAGTTGTCTGCCAGAACAATGAAAATCAAGAATAAAGAGGCACTTCTTCTAATTAACAGCAACCTGCAATTAAGAGCCATTTACAACCTGCTTCATTTCTCATAATATCTTGCAGATTTACTTAAATTTTCTTGTATGTTTGACTGAGATACAGGGCATATGTTTTGTCTTGTTTTGTTGCTGTGCACACACTGCTGTGTTCACTCCCCTACCTTTTCATTTCCAGCTTTTTGGATAGAAACAATCTCTTAAATATTTGCAAGAATAAAATATTTACATGGCTAAAAGCTAAGTGCCAGTGGCCATTCTACCTTGTTCTCTCAAGTACTGTGACACATTGTTACATTTTTATCCTTATACTTTATTAAAGGCCTTTTTAAAAGTAGGACAAAACTCGGTTGGTGAGTTGTGTTCTAGGAGACAGCAAGAGGTTATTGTTTCATAATGGACATGTTACACTGCCTCTAGTCTTTCTATAACATCCTTTCAGACTGTTCCTGACACATCCTAAGAGATAGACCACATCCTACCAAAACATTTAGAGGTAGAACTAATTGGAAGATTAATTTGCTCTAGACAATTTTCAGTTGAACTCTATACAGGAATCCTCTCCTATTGTTTTTGGGCCAGGTTTTTTAGATGTCGGCTAAAGGCTGAATCATTAGTTTGGAAAAACACTCTTAGGTGTATACTTTTTCTCAACAGCCTATGTTTTAAAGCCAAATTAGATTTTTGAAGCAGCTCTTTTGTTTGGGCGACAATGCACTTTTCATCTGAAGCCATATTTTACCATGTGGATCTAAGCTTGAAATATCTATATGCACACTTGTTATTTTGATTGAATCTTCAAAGTGATATGAAATTAGACATTATTCCATTAGTGATAGGACAAGGGGGAATGGTCTTAAGTTGAGGAAGGGTAAGTTTAGATTAGAAATCAGGAAGAAATTCCTTACTGTAAGGGTGGTGAGTCCCTGGAACAGGCTGTCCAGGGAAGTTGTGGATGCCCCATCCCCTGGAAGTGTTCAAGGCCAGTTTGGACGGGGGTCTGAGCAACCTGGTCTAGCGGAAGGTGTCCCTGCCCATGGCAGCAGGGTTGGAATGAGAAGGTCTGTAAGGTCCCTTCCAACCCAGACCATTCTGTGGTTCTGTGATTAAAAGGCATTCGCAGATGTTGGTGGAGTGCTTTCTTCAGTAGATAATACAAATAGTTTCAATAGGCTTAGGGCCACAATGCACTTTTCATCTGAAGCAATTTCCCATTTCATGCTATAACAAATGGTATTGGTTGTAAATTCAAAGACCTTACTCCGCAGAGAGCCCTAACCCTGCTAGACGAAGATGAGAAAGTGAAGTAATAAAACTGATGTCCTCAGGACACAAATGAATCCCTGTGTCTGCAGACCTGTGTACTGGGCTGATCTAGAGGTAAGCAGCCCTTAGTGGGGCAAAAGGTTGGACATGTCCTCCTTCATTTTGCCCCTCTGATATATTATCTACTATATGTCTGGGATCCTGGATTTGCCAGAGAATAGTGCAGCACTAATCATCTCCCACCAGCATACACCCCAAACCATGTTTTCTCTGTTGAGTATATTTCTTAGATTAATATCACCATTGAAGAACAGCAACAAGTATGCTTCACCCATGCTTGCAAATTCCTCCTATGTGTGCCAAAATTGGACAAAGTCTAAGTTTTATGTGCTGCAGAAAGACAGATCCTAACAATTTATCACCAAGTAAGACAGTTTATAATACAGTGTGTTTTGTTTCTGCATGGCTGTGTGTCAGGTAATCCTTCCATCCTGGAGGAATGAAGAACCCCTTCTGAGGGCACAAAGAATAGCTTCCCACCTTGGAAAGTGATGCTGAGTGCTACATGTGGCATCAAACAGAAGATTCCTCATTTAGACAGCAGGGGATTTGATCTGACGAAATCCCATTGAATTAATCTTGCAGTTATCTTTTCACATGTAACATCTTTAGTTTGGTAAATACCAAAAACTTTAAGAGCTGTAGGTAAAAAACAGGCAAGAAAAATTATAGTGGGGTTACTTACTTATTCTTAATTCTTTCATCTTCTTTTATTAAGGTTCAATAGATTTGTTCAATCCCAGAAATTTGAATAGATGCTGACTGTTAAATTTGTCATTGGAAAACAAATCTGAAATCCCACTATACTGGTGATACCAGAGGACCTTCAAAGGAACAGAACACCAAAATTTCCCAAGGGCACACCTCCTGAGAGACAGAGCATTAAGCTTTCTAAGCAGGAACTGATATCCTCAGTTGGAGCTTTTTAATGATGAAAGTGCAGTAGAGCTGCCAAAGCAAAGGACAGCCTCCAGGGTAGACCTTTCTGTAGCACACCTCACCAGGCCAATACTTTCCTTCCGAGCCATATTGGAGACAGTCCAAGTACCAGCTCAGGCCAAATTCTCTCTGTGTGAGTGTAGATGAACAATCCCTGTCTGTATCTTCTTTAAATTTGTTAATTAAAATCTCTGATATACCATTCTTTCCAAAATACTATGTCAGGTTTTTTTTTAAGGACTCTTTTAAGGACAAGGTATCTTAACACACCTTCTGAAATTAATACTTTCTGTACATTTCATAACCACATGAAATACTGACATGGAAAGAGATAATCTCATTACAAGATCCAGTCTCTGTCCTTGTTTATAGTCATATTTTCAGCTCTGCTGCATATTCAAAGCACTGTTTTGCCTTAACTAGAATTGTCTTTAAATCTTTTGAAGCATGTTCTTGCCCTCCTAACATTTTCATTTGCTACTTAGCCTTTGGCTTAATTAGCCATTAACAGCACGACACTAGAGCTGGGAGTAGGTATTGATTCTTGTATGGAATTCATTTGGAGTTTTTTGTTTTGTTTTCAAGTATGTATGGAACAAACAACGCAGACCTGGAAAGGAAAAAACAAAGTAGGGGAGTTTTGGATCCTGGGAATGTAACTCTGTACCCCACCCTTACACACTTATGGAAGAGCAGAGAAGTAGGATACAGAGATAGAGAAGGAGAAAAACATGCACTGTATAAATTAGATTGAGGTTAAGTTTATACATTCTGTCCTACTGAATGACTCCCAGCCCTGATAATTGTAATTCATTTCCTTTCTGTAGGGTGGAAATTGCCTGGTAACAGCAAGAGTGAAAAGGTGGGTCATATTTTTTACTGTTTCACAAAAGGCCTCTTTAGTGATTTGAAATTACTAGGTCACAGTCTCTGTATTGAAATACTCCAAGTGTCACATTCGTTTGTTCAAAACAGGAATTAAAACCTCAGACAGTGATTAAATTGGGTGAACACCGATCCCTTGACAGACACGCCTTCCCTGCTTCACTGCCACAACTCCATATCACTCACAGTTTCATAACCAGCCACAAAATTACTACACAAAATAGTTGGAGAAGGGCCATGCCCAAATAATCCCTCAACTGCCTGAGTCTGGATTGCAGAAGTAATGCTTAAGATCTGGTTGCATTTACTACAGCCATAGAATCTGCACTGGGACTAAAAATCTTACTACTGGCATTTTTGTTTACAGCCAAAATGAACGGACCTGTATCTTCTTCCAGTGTGTAAGTGTTGAGTGTCTGCAGGATGTGTGCTATGGTCAAGAATGTCCCCTTCTCTCTGATCAATTTTTAACCCAAAGCATACGCCTTGAAAGTTAAATTCAGAACTGAGGTTTGCCTTCCATGTTCTTTGTACCTAATATAACTTTTTTAAAAGTTATTAATTAGGCAGAAATACATGCTTTTCTATTCCTGAAATGCAATTTTTTGCCTTCTAAGAACTAGAACTTTTACTGCTTTTCATTGAAGTACCTGTAAAGCAAATCAGAAGGAAGAAATGGGTTTACCAGTCAATTTGTGCTACTGATACAAAGAGAAATAGACATTCCTTGAAACTTTCAGATTTTGAGTGGAAGCTCACAGACCATAATATCAGGAACTGAATGAAGTTCCAAAAAGATAGGTAGACTAGTTACCATTTACATTGCTAAAAAATCACTTTATATAATATACAGTTTGACAGGACATAGAAGAATCAAGATTCAACTGTCCGGCTCCTTCATTCTTATGAGCAGGTAACAAAAGAGAAAACCAAAAAGAATCTTAGATGAAACTAGATGATTTTTGTACATCAGAAGGAGCACAAGTTTGCTCCACTTACTTTTGTGAGGTAAATCATGAGGTATATAAAAACCCCAGCCCTTTCAGCTCCAGCAGTGTTAAATAAACCCTGAGATGTTTTCAGACTTATGAGCTGTCACTGTTAAATATTGTGAGCATTTGCAGACACACTCCCAAGGAATTGCAGAGAGACAACAGTACACACATGCCAGCAGCAGCCAGGTTAGAAGGTTCTGCCCTGGTTTATTCTATATTTGGATGAGTCACATCCCCAGGGAAACCACAGCAATGAAAACACAAAAAAGAGCACGCATGCCTGTGCAGATGGACAAAGTATAACAACATGTGTTGGTCAAAACTTCCCAAATGGTAGGATGATTTCTATAGGATTAAAAAAAAAAAGTTTTTAAGAGACAAAACTGATAGGGGTTTGGAGGAAGTGGTCTTTTGGGCTACCTAAAAGAGTAAGCAGCAAAGGGCAGGGCCTAATTCTAACTTGCCAAGGAGCAGGATACTCAGCCAAGGACCAGGCTATTCAACACCTTCAGCGAAGACCTAGAAGAGGCCATAAAAAGAGTGGTGTCTAAACAATCTACTTAACTATTTGTAGTAGTGAAATTCCATCCCATTGGCAAAGAACTCTGGAAAAACTTTACAAAACTACAAAAGTAAGGTCATGTGAACTCCAGTTTGAATACATATAAAGCATCTAGGAAAAAATAACCTAACCCTGAGGTAGCAGCCAAGGCAGAGAAAGGAGATCACAGAATTGTAGAATGGTGTGGATTGGAAGGATACCTTGAAGATCTTCTAGTTCCAACCCTTCCACTAGACGAGGTTGCTCAGAGCCCCATCCAACCTGGCTAAACACCTTGGATGGGGCATCCACAATTTCCCTGGGTAACCTCTTCAAGTGATTTACCACCCTCATAGTAGAGAACTTTTTTCCTAATATTTAATTTAAACCTACTGTTTTTCAATTTCAACCCATTCCTCTTTTCCTTTCACTACCTGCCCTTGTAAATAGTCTTGCCCCATCTTTCCTATAAGTTCCCTTCACGTACTGGAAGGCCAAAATTAGCCTTCTCTTCTGGCTGAAAAAACCCAATTTTCTCAGCCTTTCCTCACAGGAGAGGTGCTCAAGCCCTCTGATCAATTTGGTGACCTTCTCTGGACTCTTCTCCCAACAGGTCCATGTCCTTCCTGTGCTGGGACCCCAGAGCTGGATGCAGTGTTCCAGGTGGGGTCTCACCGGAGCAGAGCAGAGGGGCAGAATCCCCTCCCTCCCCTGCTGCCCACGCTGCTTTGGATGCAGCCCAGGACACGTTTGGCTCTCTGGGCTGTGAGTGCCCATGGCTGGGTCATGTCCAGCCTCTCACCCACCAGCACCCCCAAGTCCTTATCCCCAGGGCTGCTCTCCATCTGTTCATCCCCAGCCTGGATTGATACTGGGGGTTGTCCTGACCCAGGTGCAGCACCTTGCTCTTAGACTTTTTAAACCTCATGATATTTCCATGGCCCCACTTCTCCAGCTTGTCCAAGTCCCTCTGGAAGAAATCCTGTCTTTCAGGTGACTTAACAGCACCACTCCACTCGATGTCACTTGCAAACTTGCTGAAGGTGCACATGATCCCTCTGTCTATGTCATTGATGAAGAAATAAAATAACACTGGTCCCAAGGGGAATCCTTGAGAGACACCACTCATCACTGATGCCCTCTGGCATTCTGAGCCATTGGCCACTAGCCTCTGGATGTGACCACACAACCAATTCCTAATCCTCCTAAAAGTCCACCTGTTGAATCCATCATTCTTCAATATAGAGAGAAGGGGGGGACCATGTCAAAGCCTTTACAGATGTCTGGATAAATGACATCTGTAGCTCTTCCCTTATCCACTGAAATAGTTACTCCACTATAGAAGGCTACTGGGTTGGTCTGACAGGACCTTCCCTTGTGAAGCTATGTGGGCTGTCTCAAATCACCTCCCTCTCCTCCATGTGTCTTAGCACATGACTGGACACTATTACACCACTTGATTTTGCAAGTTCCTTTTTAAAAGAACGAACCCCATTTCCTTTAAAGTACTGCATACAGTGTTTTCAGCCTTGCAAAGTGTATGTGATAAATTATTTCAAAGCCATGTCAGTCAGATGCAAAGTGCTAAACACGGAGGAGCCAGAAAACTGACTGACCTGACCAAGTCGAGCTACATGTTAAAGGTTTGGTCTTTTTCACATAATGTCTCATTATGAAATCAATCCAGAGGACAGTGGATGAGCAATAGTAATTTCCTATGTAGTGTTCCAGACCTGATGGACTTCCTGATATTGCACCTGACAAAATGTTAGTCGTGTTACTTTTAATGAACATGTAATTTTAACTAACAATGTACAGAAGACTTTCTATACCTCCAAAGTGATCAAAAACCAAATCTGATAGAAAAGAACTCCACAGTGTTCCTTAAGGTTTTGGGAAATGTCAAGACAGTTACAGCAACCTCACAAACAAGTGTCACTGCACTACCCTGTCTGGAACGGGCATAAGGAACAGGATTCCTTTCTCACCACACCTCTGTGGCTACATCTGCTGTAGTTTGCAGCACCTTAAATGGCTGAGTCTGATTACTTTTGTGCAATGCATCTCTTGGTCATACTGCTTTTTTATTATACCATTACATCCTCTATATAAAAGTCTGCTTGTTTTAATTCAGTGTATTAAATATTTTTAATATGCCTGTCGGATTTATTTCCTTTGAGAAAGGAACAGTGTTTCCCATCTGAATAAGCAAGCTGAAGGGATTTAAAAGGTGCTCCCAGCTGACCAACAGTGAGCACATCCCACAATGCACAAACATTTACCTTGCAGCAGGTGAGGCTTCCAGCTGAGCTACAGTGCAGTTCGCTCTGCCTCTCGCAGCAGCCTTCAGTTTATTTTGTGTTTGTGCAGCAGAGTGTGAGAAGTTAACGCACCCTTCCAAGGTTCACAGGTATTATGGTAAAGCCAATAGGTGGCTTTACAGCAGCTGTCACCATAATTAAAAGAGGGAATTTCTTTTTAATGCTGCTTTCTCCAAGTTTGTTTGATCTCCTACAAGAGTTCTCTAAGGACATATAATTTGTCCATTTTCCCCCAACTCTTTTACTCAACTCTGAGTGCCTACTGCCTTGGCGAATAATAAATCATTGTTCTTGACCTGCAGCAATCTGCAGTATGCAGGAAGTGAGTAAAGCATATAGATGTAAGCTTGCTAAGAACTGTGCTTTTCATCCTTCTGCCTGCTCATCCTACCTGATAAGACCAACTGTTTCTGAGCACATGCTGCACCATAGTTTCCAGCCTGAGGAAAAATTTATGTGTTCTCTTGTCATAAATTTCATGTAACCATATATGCAAGGAGAAGCTTGTTGTGGGCACATTTTAAGAGTGTGCACACAGAATCATTAGCACAAAATCTTGTATAAATGTCATAAGGGGAACATGCACTGGCAGTACCTCTGAGCACTTGAAGGCTATGTTGGAAATATGAATCAGCTAGAGAGCTCTACTGAATTGCTGCTCTGGTATCTGTCACACATTCAGTATCACCCTATATATATGGATATGAAATTTTAGTTGGAGTCAAAAGTGTTTGAGGTTCTTTTTTGAAAGGCATTATAACTACCAATATCCCAGATCTGGTTTGGTATTTTTTTAACAAAATTCGCATTTTCACTGTTCTGAAATTCAACAATTGCTCCCACTGAGAGGTATCTTTTCAGCAAGTAGGTCTCTGCCACCTATCATACCCTCTGAAAAATCTAGATTTTGGACCATTCAAGGGAAGTAAACATAAAGAAGCTCAAAACTTTTTCAGTACTCACCAGACCTTTCCAAGACCTCACAACCTGTTAAGATTTCATTGAAGATCACCAGGCCATAGACCTAATCTAGACTAGAAATATCCTAAAGTACCCAAAAGGTAAGGTGAAACCATGGCCAAGAATGATGGGGGAAGGAGGGAACAGCAAACTAAAATAATGTGCATTACTAACAGCTGCAAATCACAGCAAATTCCTGGTTTGCTGCCCTGAGAGCCCTTCACACCACTCAGCTCTTAGTAGCCCACTGAGCCATCATCCTACTACCACTTCATGACTCACTTTGCTTAAATTGCTGAGAAGCTTGACTCAGTTCTTGTCTCAGACTTTGAAAATGGCTAAGCAGCCATATGCACATGAGCAAGAGGAAAATTTAAAACATTCAAGGAGTTTGAGCCCCATGTGAAATCCCACCACAGAAAATTGCTATTATGTTTAATTACCACTGTAGTTCTTCACACTGCTTTCACAAATATCTTTGTATTCTAAGTCAGCAGGGGCTTAATTGATTTCTTTAGTTCACTTTATACTCATATATACATATGCATATATATACACAATATGTATACAACATTTGGGTATTCCATACTGGATATTCCCTGTATTTCGATATTCTCCATATTAGCTGCTTTCTACATATTAAACAGACCAAACACATTGACCTAGAGGAATAAATCTCTTTTATTTTGCTCTGCTCTGCTTTTGCATCATTGAACATGGAGCCTATAAATAAGAATGGTAAGCCAATACTACCACAAGGGCGGAAGGATATTTTACAAAACAGTGGGGTTCACAGTCAGTCTGAAATTAGGAAGTTGAACTCATCACCATTTATTTCCATGTGAAAAGTCAGTTCACTATGACTCATTTTTATCTTCTTATGTGTTAGCAGGTATTAACTGCATTAAGAGTATTAACAAGTCTCGAGGTCCAGGAGCTCCTCACCAATTTTTCCAATAGAGGTTGTAGACAATTTAAGGAGAAGCTGTTTACAACATATAATAAATGGAAAGTTCCATTGCAGGCAGTACATGCAAGATCCTGCTTCAACTGCACACTCTTTGCAGATCACGTTGGTTTGAGAGCTTGTTCATTCACTGAGGCTACAGGATATCTCATGCAAAAGCATGTGCTGCTGTTATCACAGCATTTCCTAAAGCTGAGGCGAGGGCTTCAATTATGGCACCAATAAGCACGTTTGGCCCTAGATGCTAACGCAGACCCCTGTGAGATTACTGTGCACTTACAAGGCACACTTTTGATGTGCAGCAGACTCTTAATCAAGCTCTCTGCCCAGCTGCTCACCAACATAAGGAGAAAGTTCACTTCAGACCATGGGAACATTTTGTTTTATCCATGCTGGGACTGCCTTTTGGAGTGTAGCTTCTGCCAGCCTTCACTCAGCAGTCGCAGCCATCAGGGAACATTAACCTTTTGTAGGCTGTAAACACAAACTCTGTACACATGCCTTCCAAAGTATTCATTTGGCTTACAGGCTGGAAAATGCCATTGTATTTAGATCATTGGCACTGATCTCATACAATATAGGTATATACTGTCAATCGGGGTTAATTCTTCTCCTGATTGATTTGTGCTTTTTACTTTCACATTATTTTGCCTACAAGCATGTTCTTGAATATGAAATACCACTTTTTGGGATGATCAGTCCAGGATACAAAAGCTTCCAAAGAAGTAAAAGCAGAAGCTTGAGAAATGGAGAGTGATTCTAAAGACAGTTTTATATCTTAATATTTGTCATAGAGGTTCATCTACTGGAATTATTTTCTACATTATTATTTGATTAGCATGAAACATTTTATGAAGGTGCAGAACATAACTGTTCTACATAAGCAAGAACCAATAATAACATAGGATCTGACAACTACAATAATTGCAAAAAAAACTGAAGCGTTTTCCTTCTACTTAAGAAAGGTACCTGGGAACATGCTGGACTTAAAGTCTAGGTTGTAACCATAATGTAAAATAAAGTCAGGTAAAGAGTTAAAGAAGCTTGCACCTTTGGATATATAGAAGCAATAAATGACCTTAAATATAATAAAATTTTCTTTCAAGTTGCAGATTTTTTACTCTTTTAAAAGATCATGCTTTAGCTCTCTGTAGTTAAGGATTTGAAATGTGAGAACAGAAAACCAAGTGGATATCTGGACAAAGGTCATGAATCTCTATAGTATCTTGTATGTCTTGTAAAATAGGGACACAGGAATCAAACTTGTGGGAGTATCCTGAAATGTCCAAGTGGTAACACATAGCCAGATGGAAAATACTATGTAATTTTTAATTTTTACTGGTAGGATCACCTAGCTTGGAGCAATCTGGTGGCATTTAACAGCATGCCCTGGAAAGTATGCTATTGAAATGTTGCTGTCTCTTTTAAAAATATCTCTGGTCCCTCAAAACCAAGCAGTGCATTGGAATATATTATCTACATCCCTGAGAACAATAGAAAGCTTGATTTGTATGAAGTAAGACTGAAGAAAGTAATTATAAGGAAATAGAACTTATAAGACCCTCAAAGCATATTGAAGTTTTTTCATTGTGAAGGAGGGAAGATCAGAAATGCATACATAGAATGTTGCTTTACATAATTTTATTAACTCCAGTATATGAAAACATAGGAAGTTTCAAAATACAAAGTTTGCATGTAAAGTCCTTATAAGTGGCTTTAGTATTTATGAGAAATTGAACATGAAAACCTTGTCCCATGAGATTTGCAATCAACTTTCTCAATAAAATTAATCTGTATCTATTATCAAGAGATATACTCAAAGCTTTCATCAATATCTGAATGCATGAACCAGGCTCTTGCAAACTTATTCCACCTGGAGAACTGGATGATACATTTGATATGGTTGCAATCTTATTTAATATAAAGAAGTCCAAAAATAGACAGTAGTTTTCTTGTCCAGAGTCTCAAGTGTTTTCTGTCTGGTATCACACTCAAAGCTTTCGGCTTTTACTTACTGCCTTCTCTTTCCATGTGCAATTTTGTTGTGTCTCTTTTGAATGTGCTTGACTCTCTCAGACACAACCAAACATGCCCGCAGGCATGTACACGTGCCTCCACGTAAAATTCCTCTAATGGTTCCAAATGTATGCATTCATACCCAAAACCTTGCAGGGGTCCAGATGACTTCCTTCCTCAGCCTCCTCACAATCTGCGTGCAGGACCATTAATGTATCCTGAGCTGGAACAGACTGACAAGGAACATTGAAGTGACCCTGAGATTAGTTCAGTTGGTTAGAGCATGGTGCTAATAACACCAAGGTTTTGGGTTTGACCATTCACTTCATCTGGACCTGATGATCCTTGTGATGAGCGGGAAAGACTCCACTACTAGAATAAGTAGTAAAGTAGGTATGTTTATTCCAGCACTGGGACGCATGGGGGATAGCTCTTCCAAAGTCATCTGTACCGATAGCTGCATTCAGCTTGGTCTATATCGGGTTATTACAAGTTCCATATCCATTGAGTTTCCCAGTACGCCTATACATATTCATTGCCTAGCCCCGCCCAGCCTTGCCTCATATTACAATGAGCCCAAAAGTCATTTACATCCGCGTTGTGCTTGCGCAGTGTTGTCTGGCGGTCGTGGGCAGGGGTCTCCGGGATGAAATAAGAGTCTTCCTCAGATGAAGTAAAGGGTCTTCCTCATCCTGAACTTTTCACCTTTCCTCCCTGCACATGCTCTTTATGCCCCTGGGCTAAGTCCAAACTTCAAGAGTGGTTTGAGTTACTTTTAGGTTAAAAACAGGGTCTTTGGTCAAGATTCCTTCCCTTTATCAATAGTCTCATAACTTCTCATCCTGCTTTGGTAGGCACAATAAGTGTTGGGCAAGCAGTATGCATTGCTTCTAACAAACCACTTCTTAGTAAATCATTTAACCTCTGCTTCCTCATCCCCCTGATTCAGTCCCCCCTTTTCTAAAGAGTTAGTGAATTCTTTTACTAGTACTAGTATTCTTTTCTTCATGGTTTTTTTTTTATGGTAAGCATCTCTTAATGCTTTTCCACGTGCATTTGACAAAGTAGTTAAAAGTGATAGCTTTTTTAGTACTTTATAGTTCTAAATAAGCAACATAATAGACAGCACAAGGCAGGTACTAACCAAGGTTAATAAGACAATAATGGGGTGACATAACGTATTTAGGACACCAGTTGCGGTAGGTGACCACCTGAAAAGCGTGTCCCACTAGTTATGACTTGCATCTTGTTTTATTCTTTGCAAGATTCTGCTGGTTTCTTGTGTGTCATGATGGATGGTGACTAAGGTCTTTTTCTTGTTTCTTTGGATTTCTTCTAAAGTCTCAATCAGGTCTTGATGTTCCACTAATTGCTTTACTAATGTTAGGTCCATCCCAATAGGTGTGGGTAGCAATTTATGGTATAGTTAGACTTTATCAATTGATGAGACACAACCAGTGCTAAATAAGAAAAGTCACACCCAACAATCTTGGTAAAATTACAAATACAAAAATTAGAGTGATTCCTGGCAACTACATTTATATTACTGTCATCTATCATCATAAAAGTGCAGATAGTTCTTAAGCACACACAGCCTTGGCCAATATATGCAAGTACAGTTTTTGGTGAAGTGTCTGGGTGGATCTCGAAGTGACAAATGCCTTGTTCTGCATCAAGACATATGTCTTTGGCATCAAGTGTATTACTTTTACAGATAAATCCTTGTCATGCGATGAAAGATTCTAAATTTACTGTTTGCCATTTTTCTCCTACCGTCCGGGCCCATACTCTGTGTTCCAAGGAGTGAGAAACTGTTCCTTCATAGTTTAGTCCCAATGCAACAATAGGATGAATTATATAAACTGTGGCATTATGTATAGTAAGCACAAAGGCAGTGGCTGTATCAGTCATTGGGTCATAGGTGAAATTTACCAAGGTCCACCAAGATTGGAGCTTTCTTTCTAATTTAGTAGCATTATTCCAAACAGCTCCTTGGATTTCGATAGGGAAAACACCTTCATTTCTTTCTCTTATGATTAAGGAAGCTGTTGACTGCATCTATAATTGAGCTTGTATGCAGCTAAGGGCTAATGATACATTGTCCTGAGCTATGCCAAGTGTGTTTAATATCAGTTCGTCGTCCAGGTCGCTGATTTTTGCGAGGTCCAGGAGTATTTTTGAGAGTTGCCACTGGCTGTTTCCTAACACTAATAGGGAGGATTGTAGGGGCTGTTTTAATTTGGTCAGGTCACTGGTTGCTATGGCCAATTTATTCATCAGTATGTCTGAATCAATTCCATTTATGACTCCCAGTCCTGTTCCCAGCATGCCAGTCAGGTCTCTCCACGTTCTGCCTTTGAGGGGTGTTTGCTTTTGCAGCCAAGCTGTCCACCCTTCAAAGGATGTTTGTATTAAAGGGGAGCAGGCTGGTTGGACCTCAGAAATATTAATTTGCATTAGTAGTTCAACACGCTTAAGAGACCATTCTGGATTAAACAGCAGTAATTGTTGGCCTGTGTTCCTCACTACATAAGGGCCAATCTCATAAATCTTTGGCTCAGGTTTGAGTGATGTGACCTGGGTTTGGATCTGATTGCCGGCGTAGGTTGTAGTAGGCCTAGCCATGGCATTTATCTGGAATTTGAATGAGAGTCCATTACTGTCTTGGCTCCAAAGACAAACTACTTCAACAGTCTGTACTAATGTAAATTTATACCAACAGTCTACTTCACTTGAATGACTACAGATTCCATTATGTTTGTCTGTAGGAGTAGTTGAGACACTAATTTGGGTTGCTTTTTTATGAGTAGTTCCGTTAATCATTCAGCATCCTATTTTGATTTCTTCTCCTACAGTTCCCTGAAGCTGCCAAGTTTTTTGTTGTTTTTCCCATTCTTGCTTTGTATTCACTTGGTTTCTGTGCATGACCACAGACAGCAGGTTTAAATCCTTTAAATCAGAATATTTCTCCATGAGTCCAGTAAACTGCATAAAGGCTTGGGACCATATGTTTTCCTTCTTATAACTCACTTCCCAACTGGAGGTTACAATTATGACTGTACATTTCTGGGTTATAATTGCGTGCCACCCTAACATTTTCATTTTGTTCGGGTAAACTTCAATTTCAGTTCATTATCACCAGGGGTCACTTTCTAAGGGGCCTCTGGAGCCTTGTTTACTTGGGTATGGTGAATCCAGGCACTCTGTTCTCTGATCTTAATCGTGGTATAAGTGGTGAGAAGTACCTGGAATGGTCCTTCCCACTGTGGTTCCAGAGTCTTTTCTGTAAAAGACTTAACATATACATAATCTCCAGGCTGAATGTCATGTACAGGATCGTCCAAGCCTTGACTTCAGGTCCCAGCCACGTGTTTTCCAATTTCTCTAAGCTGTTTGTCCAAAGCAATCATATAGGTGGTTACTGTCTCTTCCCCAACTTGAGTAGTTATGCCTTTCTGTACCCCATATGGTCTTCCATAAAGTATTTTGAAGGGGCTTAGCTTTTCTTTAATTCTGGGCTTGGTCCAAATTCGTAACAATGCAAAGGGAAGAGATTGCAGCCAGGGTAGGTTAGCTTCTTGCCCTAATCTCACAATTTGCTGTTTAATCAAATGATTCATTTTCTCTACTTGACTGCTCGACTGGGGGTGGTATGGAGTGTGGAGTTCCCAATCTATGCCTAAATTCGGCTAGTTTGTTGTACCACCCTTGAAATAAAATGCAGTCCCCTATCTGAGGACATTGTGGCTGGAACTCCGAAGCGCGGGATTTTTCTTGTACTAACGCTTTGGTTACTTCTCGAGCTTTAGTGGTTCTAGTAGGAAAAGATTCTGGCCATCCTGAAAAAGTATCTGTCAGCACTAGCAAATATCAATACCCCCCTTTCCTTGGAAGTTCCATAAAATCAATTTGCCACTGCTGTTCAGACCCATGGCCTCTCCCAGTTTGGCCCATTTTTGGTTTGGGGGTATTTTTGGGATTAGTCTGGAAGCAAAGGTTACACTGTTGAGTTACTTGAGCAACAGTTTCGTATAAGCTTCTGGCGATAATTTTCCCAATTAAGTAGTTATATAAGGCATTTTTTCCCCAATGCATTCTCCTCTCTAACTAGTGACCATAGCAAATGAGAGGGAATAACCACTTTTCCTTCTGCATTGATAGCCCATCCCTCTTGGTTAAATGTTCCCCTTTCATCTTTAATCAATTTCTTGTCCTTTTTATTATGTGTTGGCTTACCCTCTAGGGAAAGTTGTCCATCTGGGATCAAGGCTCCAGGTGTTGTTACCTCACCTTTTCTGCTTCTTTTGCCTCTCTGTCCGCCAGTTCATTTCCTTCTTCCAATTCTGAGCTCACCTTTTGATGCGCCCTTATGTGCATGATTGCTACCTTCTCAGGTAGCTGGACTGCTTCCAACAGCCGCATTATTTCTTGTGCATGCTGGATGTTCTTTCCATGCAAATTTAACAGTCCTCTTTCTTTCCAAATGGCCCCGTGTGCGTGTACAACTCCAAATACATACCTTGAGTCTGTATAGATGTTTATTTTCTTTCCTTTTGCTATCTCTAAGGCACAGGTTAGGGCGATTATTTCAGCCTTTTGTGCAGAGGTGTTTGTTGGCAGGGGTCCGGATTCTATCACCTCCCGGCAGGTGGTGACTGCATACCCAGCATGTCGCTTTCCACTGATGATGTAACTGCTCCCATCAGTAAACCAGGTCTCTGCGTTGTCTAAAGGGGTATTCTTTAGATCCGGGCGGCTGGAGTAGGTGGCTTTGATAGTTTCCAGGCAATCATGGTGTACTGGTTCTCCTTGATTTCCACTGAGAAAGGAAGCATCCAGGCTATGCAAGCTTCCTCTGTTCGGGTAGCTATTAGAAGGTCATCCACGTACTGCAATAGCTTCCCTTCTCCTGGTGGGGCTTTCCAGGACTCTACATCTTTTGCAAGCTGTTCTCCAAACAGGGTGGGACTGTTCTTAAATCCCTGAGGCAACACCATCCATGTGAGCTGGGTTTTGCGCCCACTCTTAGGGCTTTCCCATTCAAATGCAAAAATTTTCTGGCTGGCTTCATGGAGAGGGAGGCAAAAGAAGGCATCCTTTAGATCTAAAACAGTAAACCAAGTTAGGTCTGGTGTTAGGCATGTTAACAGAGTGTAAGGATTTACTACCACAGGATAGAGATCTTCAGTTATCTTGTTAACAGCCCATAAATCCTGTACCACCCAGTAAGACCCATCAGGTTTATGCACAGGCAAGATAGGAGTATTGAAATCAGACTGGCAATCTTGTAACAGTCTTACCTGTAAAATTTTTTCAATTATTGGGCTAATTCTTTCTCTGTCTTCCCTTTTGAGGGGGTACTGTTTAATTCTAACTGGTTGTTTTCGCTCTTTGGGTTTGATCTGTATTGGGGTTGCATTTTGGCTCTTCTAGGTACATCTGTGGCCCAGACTCCTGGGAACACGTGACTCATTATCTCTTCTCTAATTTCTTCTGCAGAGTCTTTGGTTGTTAATATTAAGCTCAGTATTTCCACATACTGTTGGTCGTTTACCTCCAGAATAATTTCCCCATTCCTAAAAATAGTGGTTGCTTGTTATTGTTCTGAAAGATCTCTTCCTAAAAGTGGTTTTGGAGAATTGGGTAAATATAAAAACTTGTGAATACCCTATTGTTTCCCAATTTTATATTTCAACAGCTTGCAAAAATAAGCTTTTTCAGATTGACCTGTTGCTCCATGTACTACAATATAGTTATCCCCCACAGGCGTTAAAGCTTTATTTAAAACTGAATATGCTGCCCCTGTATCAACCAAAAATTCTATTTCTTTTTCCTTTTCCCCTAGCTTCATTATAACCAGTGGATCTGCTAGAGTAAAATCCTCCAGTCTTCTTCAATCTTCTTTCACATGTCCAGCAAGGTATTATAATCTAGAGTTCCATTAGATGGCCACTTTGCTCAATTTTCTAATTTATACAGTGGCCACCACTGGGTGCAATATTTTACAAGAGTTCTTTTATTTTCTGTGCCTCCAGCTCCTTCTATCTCTTTCCAACGTGCCAAAACACAGCCAAGCGGGCTTGCTCTGGGGATTTCCTTACTCTGTCTGGTTCCTATCCTATTCGGAGTTCGAGTTCACTCAAATACTGTGCCACCCCCTTCGGGTCACCTGTATAGCGTTTAAGTCACTCTTTATAAATTCTCCTATGCCTTCTACCAAACCTGCTTTGCTGCCGCTTTAAATCTTCTTCAAAAGTCTTTACTATCTCCTCCCAATCTGTTTCTAGCACACTATTTTAGGAATGTGATGCTCCTTGCCACACAAAAGTTTTAAAACAAAATGTTCCTTGCTTTTCCAGCACTCCAGGCATGGATCTCTGCCTGCTAAATAAATAGAATTGTAATGTCTCCAACTTCTACAAAATCCACACTGAGCTAAAACCCACAGCCAGTGTGGGGCTGGAATCTTCTTATACCCACACACAAAGCAGGGAGTCCCTTCTATCATTCGTGCAGATAGGACACATGAACGGAAAGAGTCGGGGCTATACTTCTACCATGTAACTACTGAGGGATGGGGCAACGACCTCCCTCCCTGCTTAGCCACTGTTGTTTCTATCTCCGTCTCCTAGTTTTATTTCGCTTCCACCCAAACCTTTTTTTGCACTCTCTCACAGTTCTTTCCCAGTTTTCTTCCCCAACCTCCCAAATCTCAGGTACCAAATGTGACCTTCCACACACAATCTTTAAAATCTCAGGCTCAAAATCAACTTCACTAGAGTACCCCTGATAGCACTGAGAACATAGGCTCTGCCGCCTGGCAGAAGAGCAGTACCACTTCCTTTTACAAACTTTACACTGTATTAATACCCATGCAACATGCCACCCTCCCATTGAATAAAAAGTTCTGACACATCCACACAAACAAACTATTCCACATACTCTTTCAAACCATAAATCTTCTGCTGCTGGTTGTTCCCAGTCTAAAGCCACTAGTCTTCCTGCAGAGGTTCTGTATATTCCCTCTAAAGGAACTCGTTCGCCTCTCCTCTCTATCCAATGTCCTATTGGATTTATAAATTCCCACAGATCCAGACCGAACCACTGAGGGGGAGGGGTTCTTCTAAACGCTCGCCTAGCCACGATTCCAAAATCAACAATCAAGCACCACCCCAAACAAATGCTTCAATACAACACACAGCAACATACACGTCTCCAATTTACAAACGAATAGGCGAGCTAATACACAGCCACATACACATAAAAGCAATCCAACAACAACCAATATCCACACAGACATATAAGCAACACGACAACAGTCAAACCAGCTACTAGTAGCAAAAATATTCACAACACTCACTTGTAATAACTTCAGGGTCCCGCTTAAATTTTCCCAACACAGTAACAAGTTCTGGCGGGACCCCCCTTGGAATCACCCTATCAGCTCCCAGGATCGCTGGCAGCCGCTGTATCGGTCGTCGATTCCCGCTTGCCGGCTCCCGTAGCCGGTTGATTGCAAGCCCCACCTTAACCTCACAGGGACTACGCTGTGCGTGGGATGTCTCCTCGCGGCTTACCAGCAGCCCTTGCCATGCATACGACTTACAGGCACCCTAAATGCAGAACATACAGTTTATCCGCAGTGTCAGCAGGTCGTTGTCTGCCCTCGCAGTGAGTGAGCCGAGGGGCGGAGTTCTTCCAGAAAAGCCCTGGGGTGCGCCTAGGATGTCCGCTCCTCAGCCAATCCTGCGGTCGGACAGAGTTTCTCCTGGCTGCCTCACCAAAATGATGAGCAGGAAAGACTCCACTACTAGAATAAGTAGGTATGTTTATTCCAGCACTGGGACGCATGGGGGATAGCTCTTCCAAAGTCATCTGTACCGATAGCTGCATTCAGCTTGGTCTATATCGGGTTATTACAAGTTCCATATCCATTGAGTTTCCCAGTACGCCTATACATATTCATTGCCTAGCCCCGCCCAGCCTCGCCTCATATTACAATGAGCCCAAAAGTCATTTACATCCGCGTTGTGCTTGCGCAGTGTTGTCTGGTGAAGTAAAGGGTCTTCCTCATCCTGAACTTTTCACCTTTCCTCCCTGCACATGCTCTTTATGCCCCTGGGCTAAGTCCAAACTTCAAGAGTGGTTTGAGTTACTTTTAGGTTAAAAACAGGATCTTTGGTCAAGATTCCTTCCCTTTATCAATAGTCTCATATCTTCTCATCCTGCTTTGGTAGGCACAATAAGTGTTGGGCAAGCGGTATGCATTGCTTCTAACAAACCACTTCTTAGTAAATCATTTAACCTCTGCTTGCTCTTCCCCCTGATTCACTTGTGAGACCCTTCCAATTTAGAATATTCTGTGATCTGCAAAGTCCAACTCCTGTCCCTGCACAGGGCATCCCAGGAATTTCACTGTGTGCCTGAGAGCATTGTCTAAGCACTTCCTGAACTCTGTCAGGCAGATGCTGTGACCACTTCCCTGGGGAGCCTGGGTCTGACCACCCTCTGGGGGAAGACCCTTTTTCTAATATCTAGCCCAAACCCTCCCTGACTCAGCTTCATGCCGTTCCCTTGGGTCCTGTTACTGCTCACCAGAGGGAAGAGATCAGTGCCTGCCCCTCTTCCTTGTGAGGAAGCTGTAGATTGCAATGAGGTCTCCCCTCTGTCTCCTCTTTCCAGGCTAAAGAAGTCAAGTGATCTCAGCCGCTCCTCATAAAGCTTCCTATCTGCATCTTTACCATCTTCAATTGCTGCAGTCTTTTAGTTCAGGAAGTAGCTTGGTGTTCCTTTCACCTAAGTTCAGAACCAGGATCAGCTGTATAAGGTGCCACAGAGATGTGTGAGAAGTGGGGTGGGAGTATGAGAAGGTGAGAGAGGCATATCCATGCAAGGTGTGCTGACAGTGCAGCAAGGAGGGGATGGAGACAGATCCGTGTCCTGCACTACATATCAGCTGGGCTTACTTCGGAGTCAACACAGATGTGCACACAGGTGTGTGACAAAGGCACATACTGCAGGCACACACATTCCTCTAAGTTTTCTTCTACTCATTATTTATGAATTATGCTGTCTCCTGGAAAAAAGTTCTGTTGCATGTTTTGCTGGTTTATATGCAAAGTGTGTTTATCATAAAGCGGTCTCATTTGCAGCTTAAGACTTATTGTGGCACTTCTACTTCCTCTTGCTGTTCCATACACTGGCGTGTGTGGTGTGCATGCTGTCTTGGGTGTGTAAACCTGGTGCAATCAGGTGATAGAAGCTGTAGACCCAAGACGAGCAGTTTGCAGACAGCTGCCATAGCAAATACTTAACTTGGAAATCAAAAAGGCTCCTAGACAGATCTTTAATAGCCTTTGAGGTATTCTTATTTTGGACATCATTAAGACCCTTGCCCGATCAATAATGTAACTCCAAATCCAGACAAGCTCCTGAGTGTAAATCCATAGTTACACAGGATTGCTTTTTATTAATAAAACTTTTTTACATCAACTAGTTAAATTGAAGCAGTACTTTATGCCCAGATATATTGCACTGTTAATGCTACTGTCTGTCAGTTAAGCTTCACCTTCCTTATAAAGCTATGTATTTCTTCTCAAAACATTTAACAAAAAAGAAGACGAGGTATTATTTGGTTTGCCTGACAAAGCAACACAAGTGCTGTAACCTAAGCAACAATAACACTACCTGAAACATGTCAAAGGAGGAATCAAAATTCACAGATACATCAGGTTTCTTTAAAAAAAAATAAAATTATGACTTCACTTTATTACTATTCTTATTCTGTGATACTCTTTGTTTTATCAATACAGCAGAAGATGGTTAGGAAAACCAAAAGAAAAAAGCCCAAACAGTGGCACACTTAACAGGATAGATTTCCTAAGAGAATCAAGGAAAGTAGGATGTAGTCCCTCCAGTGAATACTGATTCCTGATTCTCATGCATGTTGCACATCTCCTCCAGGACAGGACAGGAGGGATGCTGAATTGCTGAAAAAACCCTGCCATCACTGCTGCTGCATTGCCATTGCTCCCAGCCCTGACCACATCCCCTCAACTGCCAGGGTACCACACAATGTGTGTTACACAGCTCACTGCACTCTGTGCATAGAACATCCTACCCAAGAGGTAGGTTGGCAAGCAAATGGATGCAAAGATTGATTTCTGACTTGCAGTCCCATCAGTGTTTATTTGTTGCAATGTTCATATTACTGTTTAGCATCAAAGGTGGCTAACAGCGCAACCCTCAAACAAAGCGCCTCAAACAAAGCGCTGACCGTATTTAGCAATGAGAAAACCATCTTGTGGGTCATTACCGTTCATCTTAAAACAGCTGTAGCTTATCAGTGCAGTCTTATTTCACCTGTTATGAATTCTTCAGATTCATTATTTTACTTTATAGTATGTCAGTATCCACTGAGCTATCTGCCCTGAGATCACAAACCATTGCATTCAGAAAAAGCTATTTTGTTTAATGTGTTTGTTGCTACCTTCAGGAGTAGAAACTTTTCTTATCACTACCCATGAGTCACTAGTAGGACTATCTTAACACCTTCCCAAAACATTGATTATCTTCCATGAGTTTATTCTTTCCTCCTGCCGACCTTGCTAGCAGTGATTGAACTTACTATACTAACAGATCCCCAGAAGTTGTTTCTAACCACATCAACCTATCCTAGTTAATAGAGAATACATCTTTTGCAAATCTTTAGGAAGAACTATTCAGAGACAAAAAATGACATGCAGTTTAAAGAGGATAAAATGGGTGAGGTGAGGCAAGGAGGATAGAGATAACTCTTTCACAGCCCTCCTGCTTTCCCTTTTCAAATGGAATGATAAATCTTAGGCTACACGGAGCACACAGGATATTCAACACACTGGAAGGTGATTATCTATTGGTAGAGGTTATGCAGTGAGGCTGGTGCGGGCAACATGCCATCATTCCCCTGGAGGATGAATCCCGTTTGCTAGCAAAAGATACAGATTTGTACTTAAAAGGGCCACCTGATGAGGAGCCAGCAATAATTACTGAACATGGTGCATTCGCCAATGCCTCAGAGAAAAGCAGACTCACAGAGGACAGAACTGCTTGGTTTCTTTTGGTATGCATATGAGGAATGGTACCATGACACTCTCAGCAAGTGTCCATGCACTTGTGTTGAAAATGCCATGTGGCGCCTTGCTCTGTTGTAGGATGAGTGGCCAGTGACATCACTTTTCTTCTCATTTAGGAAGGAATTCTTCACTTTGAGGGTGATGAAGCACTGGAACAGATTTTACAGAGAAGTTGTGGATGTCCCATCCCTGGAAGTGTGCAAGGCCAAGTTGGATGGGGCTTTGTGTAACCTGGTCTCATGGAAGGTGTCCTTGCCAATGGCAGGGGAATTGGAACAATGAGATCTGTAAGGTCCCTTCCAGACAATTCTATGATTCTGTGATTCCTCTCTGGAATAAATCAACTAGTTTTTTATGGTATGAATTCCACACATCTCTGTGAAATGTTACCAGGGCAGTCAGCAGCTTTAGTGGACATTTTGCCTTTAACAAAGATAAGGTATGAGGAAAGAAGTGAAGGAAGACAGCCAACTCAGTATGCCATACA
Organism: Corvus moneduloides; assembly: GCF_009650955.1. Lineage (NCBI taxonomy): Eukaryota > Metazoa > Chordata > Aves > Passeriformes > Corvidae > Corvus > Corvus moneduloides. Next base: position 34,756,547 of record NC_045511.1, read on the forward strand.
GTAAGGACAATTAGTAAACACAGGCCTGAATACAACGGTGGTTTTGAATACGTGAAATTAAGGTGGTTTTAGCTGTAGCAAAATTATAAATATGAGGAAGCAGAATACAGCTGAAGCAGCATCTTTAAATCATCCCAGGAGATTTTTTGGAAAAGTGTACGGAAAGCCATGCAGGTATCATATCTGAGCTACGTGCAGTTCTGTTAAGCACATGGTGCATTCCCCTCCTCCCTCTGTGGATGTCTTTCTTGAGGGACAAATACAGCTGACTGGCCATTAAGAATAATTGAGTTTTCCTGCAAGACAATGGCAATGGTGTAAGTTCAAGTTTGTTAGTTGTTTGATGACAGGGCTTACATAATGCTTCAGTGTGTTCACCAGGGCTCTAGTTACCAGTGGGTAACATGGAATCAGTGAAAATGAGAGAGAATCTTCCATGGGCAAACACAGTCAAAATAAAGCCTCAGAATCTTGGTTTTCATCAGGTATTACCTATCCACTTTTGCACCCACAAATGACTATGAAGTAATTCCTATAATTTAAGTGTCTGAGTACTTTGCCTGCAGCAACAATCACATACTTAAACATCTTGTGCTTGTCAAGCTCCTACAATTCCTGACACCTGCATTTGCAGCTGAAAAAAAAGACACCATTGTTTAAAATCTCCCCCTTAAAGTATATGCCCTCAATAGAAGGTAACATCTGTTCATTGCATGTGCCACTGTCAGACAAACGTGGAGGTTACAGACAGATCTGTACCCATTTCTGCAGATTGAGGCAGAATATGAACCTTGAAAGACTGGCCTGCTTCCAGTCTTCTTCCAGATTTTTTTTTCTTTCTTTCACTGTTAAAAACTGTTTTAACTACAGACTGTCTACATCTGACAGGATTTGAGACAGTATTTGAAAAGGATCTGAAGCAGGAAAAGACAGACTTTTCCTGCTTAGCCTTTGTTCAGGGCTTGGTGAAGCTGTGAAACTGCTCACTGAGCATTTCCCTTTTCTCCTTCTAAATAAATATGGTTTGCCCAAACAGTTCACAAAATATATTTCAATTGAACAATGGCTAAGCAAGAGCACAGGATTCCAACACAGTGATCCTCTTGGATCCCTTCCAAATCAGGATATTCTAAAATTCACTCAAATTTTGGTCTGAATTTTCTTGGTCATCCTCATTCCAGATCCTTTTCTTCAATTAAACATGGCATAACTAGAAGAGGAAATTGAGTGAAGCAGGAGATGACCAGATGTATGTGCCCAGAAATGTGGAAAGCCAGTGTCCAGAAAAGCAGCAGCCCCAAGTGCTGTCTCAGGAAATACCACAAGAGATGACAAAAATCCCGGAGGGGCCCAAGGATGCAGCTAATGCTGGTGGAAATGCAGCTAATGCTGGTGAATAAGTGAGCAACAGCTGCAGAAGGAAAGAAATCACCCAGTTCTGCAAAACACACTGTATATCAAATGAACTTAAATTTCAAACAAAGGTGCCAACACCATGATGTATTCACGTGGTCAGCTGATTCTCCATGGGCTTGTGTGGAGAAGCCTGCTTGTAGCAGCTTCAGGAGCTGCCACACCACTGTGAGATTGCATACAGAGGTTGCTAGGGGTTATGCATCCAATGAAACTATGGACATTAAATATCTACATGGCCTGCACAGCAACTTTTGGTATCAGCACAATAAAGACAAGGCCATTGGAGTTTCAAAAATCTGGCAGATGCACTATTTGATGTATAATTTGAAAATTACTATCCAATTATAATTAATTACATTAATTAACAGAGCGAAAGAGCAATGAGCCCAGACAGCTAGACATGAGAACAGATCTCACATCTGCCTGCTCCAGGTTTTATTTATTTACATGTTTCTATGTAAAGCAAAGTAAGTGGAGGAGAGAAATAGGGTCATTTTTCCCACCTGTGACCAGAAGATGTGTTGACTGAATCCTGTGTGAACAGGTGAAAATGTTCAGTTTATGCATAGGACATAAAAATACTTCCAGTTAATGTCAGAATGAACATGTCTTGGCATTTATACTAGGTTTTGCTGGAGACTAGACATTATATTGGTGTGACAAAACCTAGAATGGAATCTATTTCAAATTTTTTCAGGGTGGAAATCTTAATTAAGTTGTGAATTTGGTGTGAATATCATACAATGAAATAAAATACAATCTGAAAAATAACTTTTAGGAAAACAATGAGTAATTAAAAGCAGCTGTGGAAATTTCAGAGACAGATAGTGAAATGGTTCCATATACTTCTGAGAGATGAAAAAGGGCAGAAAACAAATCTGTCAGTTCTAAACAGGTCAGAAAAGTAACAGAGGCAGAAATAGTCTGTTTACCAACATGTCACAAACAGATGTGTTGCAGAGAATACCATCAAATGGGGTTTCCCAATCCAGTTCTGTGCTTTGTTGGGTGACGCAGGCATCATCTGCAAACCACAATGGGATCCCATTGGTTGCAGTCCCTGGCTGCAAGCAAAGGCAGCACACCAACAGGGAAAGAAAGTCCTACATCCCAACCTAAGCAGTGAAATTAATATCATGCAGTGCAGATTTGCCAGCTGGCAGGTGACATACAGAGCCAAAGGGCACAAATCCTTTTGCCACCTTCAGGCAAACCTGATTTTGGGCTGCCCGTAATGGTTCCTGCCTACCCTAGACTGCACAGGGACATGCCTTTGGGCCTCTCACCTCATGTCTGCAAGTCCTTCTACTGAGAGACTGACTCTGCATGAGGCTGTGGTAATGCTCAGAGCTGAGGAGCTCAAAGAGATGGCAGGGACAAAGGTTAAGTGTGACTGAGTGCCTGTATCATGCCAAATCTGTCCCATCCAACTGCTCAGGGACAGAGAGTATATGACTCTGTCTCTGAGCAAAGCTGACTTTTTCAGTCTCTGAACTGAAAGCTGAGCTGGCCTTGTGGGTTTTCAGGCTGTGGGGGATTACTGGAGAACTTGATGCTTGTTTGGGTACATGCCCTTTTTACAGTTCCCCAAAGCATCACAGTGGAAACCAGACGTAAATGGGGAAAAAAAATCAAGCTGAAGTGGAAAGATTGAAGGAATGGGAGACTCAAACCTTATTTTTTGTGACTAATATACTCACCTTCAGTCCTCAAAGACACCTGCTGCCCTTTTTTTCTGAATTAAGAGAAGGAGGTGAAAGCATTCAGATGTGCTAGTGGAAACTGAATGTAGGTAACATTGTCTAACAATGCAGCACCCAGTAACATCGGTAGCAGCGAGATGTGATTTCTTCCTTCAGGACAGTAGGTTGGGGTTTAGCAAGATACAGCCTCAAACGAAACTGTGCACAAGGTTAAGGGGCAGTGAGAGAGAAGGCTGAAAAAAAGGCTGTGGGTAAAGACTGAAGGTGGCTGAGGAGATGACTAGTAGACAGAGACAGGAATTCAATTTTCAAGAGAAAATGCAGTTTTGAGAAAATCAAAAAGGTTCATAAACCTCAGCCACGGTGGGAGAGAAGGCTGTTTGGTGCCTGGGGAAATGCAGCTTTACAGACAATCCAGCTCCATGGAGAAATAAGGGCACAAGATGTGAACAGGAACTGCTGAGAGAAAAAAATCTCTTAGGAAATGTAGTTTAATTTTTGAAATTACTCAAAATGAAATGTGTTATTACATTTTCAACAGACTTAAGTGAAGAATTTTAATTATGAATCACTCATTCAGAACCTTTCACTCCACAATAACATTTTTTTTTTTTCCACCTTTTTCATAGAACTGTAGATCAATCTGGCTTGAAAGGGACCTTAAAGGTCTGCTAGTTCCAATTCTCCTGCTGAGGTAAGGGACACTTTCACTGGACCAGGTCACTCAGGGCACCATCCAACCTGACCTTGAATGCTTCCAGGGATGGGCCATCTGCAGCTTCTCTGGGCAGTCTGTTCCAGTGCCTCACCATGCTCACAGTGAAGAACTTTTCCCCAATATCTAACTGAAACATACCCTCCTTCAACTTAAGGCCACTCCCCCTTATCCTGTCTCTATACCCTCTTGTAAGTCCCTCCCTATGTTTCTTTTAGGTTCCCTTCAGAAATCAGAGGGCCGCAACTACATCACTCCAAAGCCTTCTCTTTTCCAGGCTGACCTATGCCAATTCTCTCAGCCTTTCCTCACAGGAGAGATGCTCAAGCCCTCTGATCAATTTGGTGACCTTCTCTGGACTTTTCTCCCAACAGGTCCATGTCCTTCCTGTGCTGGGACCCCAGAGCTGGATGCAGTGTTCCAGGTGGGGTCTCACCGGAGCAGAGCAGAGGGGCAGAATCCCCTCCCTCCCCTGCTGCCCACGCTGCTTTGGATGCAGCCCAGGACACGTTTGACTCTCTGGGCTGTGAGTGCCCATGGCTGGGTCATGTCCAGCCTCTCACCCACCAGCACCCCCAAGGCCTTCTCACAGGGCTGCTCTCAATCTGTTCATCCCCAGCCTGTGCTGGTACCGGGGGTTGCCCCAACTCAGGTGCAGCACCTTGCACTTGGTCTTCTTTAACGTCATGAGATTCCCATTGGCCCACTTCTGGAGCTCCTCCAGGTCTCTCTGGATAGCATCCCATCCTTCAGGTGTGTCTGTACCACTCAGCTTCATGTCATCTGAAGATCTGTGGAGGATGCACTTGATCCCCTTTGTTTTGTGTGGAAGTGCAATCCTGCTTCATACAGGACAGAAATTTTGATTTTGACTGTGCTTTATGCAGACTTTAAGACCCAATTTTTGGGCAATGCTCTCAGAGGGGAGCCTAGCAGCAGTATGTCTCATATGACTATTCCAGCAGAAAGGAAAAAATAGCATTGAGGAAGGCCTAAGGAGTTAGGAGTTGGGATGCAGGGATATAGAAGGGCTCCCTTATCAAGGAGTTGTGCTCTCTTAAAGAAATATTTCAATTTTGGCATTATTGTTAGGGATTTTTAAATTTCAGAGATTTGAGCTATAAACATTTATCTTTTGTTAAGTCAGAGAGGAAGGCTGGCAGCTGCGTGCCAGGCAGCCCGGTGGTAGAGGGGACCACAAGCTGTCCCATACCCTGGGATGCTCCCTGTCTCAGGACTGCTGTCATAAGAAGCACTGTGGAGTTAAATGTTTTGCAAGATGAGTAGCTGGATGGCAAGTGGAAAAAGTATTTGGGATAGATAGGTATCCTTGCATCATTCAGAGCTGTAGATATGGCAGCGGAGATTGTATGAGAGTCCTTATTCACCTGAATAAGGACTAGCAAGCAGGCATTGTTATGCTGAGAAGGGAAAATATCATACATATTCCTAATACATCTGTTTGCACCTGTTTGGAGCAAGCTCACAAAGAATGCTAATTCTCACATTATTCTATCAAAGGCTGGCCTAAATACAGGCTTCCAGAACTTTGTATGGCATGGAAGTCCTGTGGCTCCCTGCCTGAACTGAGTCCCGGCAGCCGTATGTACCAGTCTGACCATGAAATATCTGGCCCTGAAAGGGATCTTTGTGGGATGCCTGTGGATTATATACCACCAACTCTTGAGATTTAGTTATGTAACTTGCTGTTTCCTTCTATGTAGCATGTTTGAGAACTCCACAAACCCAAGTGACTGAAAATGTCAGGTTATAATGTACCCTTTCAAAGAAAGGTATGCAACCCTGGCACTTCCAAGGCTACACATCAACCACACGGCACAACACTAATTTAGCCTTTATATTATAATTTAGTTTCATATTTCCTTCCCCAGCTGGGTAAGTGTACCCCAAAATAGAATTTAATAGGAAAAAACACTGGAATTAACTTTTATCAGTACTTTATAAAAGTGCCTGGGTCACTGATATTGCAAATTGTAAAAAACAGCACCTCACATGATGTGTGACTGAATACCTTCTCCAATAATCATTCAGGTCAATTTCTTGATGATACCCTGCATTTCCCTTAGCCTCTTGAATGAGAAAGTCATATAGCTTCTGTATTTTCTACTGGAAGAGCATCCATGTCTAACTGTGATAAGGAGGGAGGGGGATATGAAGGAGAAAAGGTTATAGCACAATTTGTTGCTGCTGCAAGAAAATTGCTTGTCTTCTAACTTCAGCATTTTTGTTCTGTATGAAATACAACAAAGGCAGAAGCACCTGTTGTCAGGCTTTCTGGAGAAAGGCGGTAAGTGACCAGGAATGAAAGACAGTCAAGGGAACAGTAGGTAGAAAACACACTGAGCAGTACAGAAGTACTTAGACACATACAGAATGTTTTCATCTACAGAAATGTCACTGATTTTGTAATTAACTGAGTTTTTGAATGCCTGGTCTTAAAAATAGGATCCTGGGTCAAACACAGGCACTGAGGTCCTGCCTAGCAAGTAGCAATTTTTTCCCCTTCTGTGAGATATGGAAAGACAGCAGTGGTCTCAGTAGTACTGATCTCTCAGTATCTCTCAGAATTTCCCTGCTTCAGTCTGGCCATGAATACATAATTGCCCAGTCAGTCCAATGTCATCACTTCCCATGTCTTACAGCTTTGTCATCACCAAGTCTACATCTTTGTTCTCTGCCAACCAACACAACTGTGGAAAAAAAAGAAAGCTTATTTGTACTACAATATCTCACCATTCAGAAGCACGTGTTTCCTCTTGTTTAACTTTCAGCATATGCCAGCATAATTACATAAGGCTGCATCAGCTGTGTAATGTGACATGAAGTTGCATAAGACAAAATGCCTCATGCAATGTGCTACATCATCCAGGAAATATGAAGAACTTTAGTCAAGAAAACAAATATTCCTCAAGCAGAGCATTTAATCCAAAGCCACCTATCCATCATTTTCAATAAAACTGTCATTGTCTCTTCACAAGGTCCATTCCAGCAAAACAAGTAACTACTGTAACAAGTAGCTTTTTCACTGGTCATGATCTGGACTCCACTCTGTTATTCACATTGAGTAATTCTCCTGACTCAAGGGGCAACATCCCCAAATCTGATATTATATTGGATGAACAGATCTCACCAGTATAGTAGTAACGTGTTATTTGTTACAGCACATACATCTCTATCTCAAATGCTCTTTCCATTTTATATCCAGGGTCATATATAGCCATGTGTGGATGAAGGGGCCACTCAGCTTCTGTTAAATTCTGGGACTTTGTGCCCTTCCTAGCATTTAATGCAGGTACAGGATTTTATTTTATGTTGCAATACTGCGGAAGTTATTTATTCCATGCTATGCATTTTGCCAGGACTCAACAAATTACATTTCCCAAACCTACAGAGAAAGGATGCAGGCACATTTTGGCATGAGAAGTTGTTTGTCAGATCCATGGCTATTTTTTCTCCTTTAGAACTAGATATGCAAAACAAATTCCAGAACTAAAATTATTCTGACCATCTTTGCATTCATCACTTATTTTCCTTCTCTAAAACCTAACAAGTTCCAGCAATGAATGATTAACATCTCATCATGTTTTCTACTCAAGAGCAGCAGAGAAATGTCTGTTCTTTTTCATGTAGCAAAGGCCATATCTGGCACACCCAGTCCTGATTTTTTTTCCAAGGATAATATAATTCTTTTCCTTGCCAAGTGGGAGTATTTTCTTTTGCACCATGCTAGAATGGATAGAAAACTTCTTCCATATGAAAATGTCTTTCTCCTCTCACTGCCATTTGCATGTAAGTGTGGCTTGTCATTTCTCAAGGGGAACAGCCACACCATTTCAACTCTCCTGATTGAACAGCACTCTCCCCGCTGAGCATGCAATTGTTGGAAACCATTTTGCCAGCAGAAAATTTCATACCGTGCTCTCCTTGTAGTTTTCTTCATCAATCTGTTGCCCTTTTTCTACTTAAAAAGCAAGTTCTTTCAGTCTACAAAGATGTTTTGTCTAGTGACTGCACATTGCTTAACACAAAAGAGTTCAGGTTGCAGCAATCTGTATGGCATAGGCCTACAGATGGGCAGGTCAGACAGTGGCTGGTCCTGCATCTTGTCATGTCAGCTTTCATTAACAGCTTGTGTGATGAAGTCCTACTCAGTGTTCATCAGAGTTTCCAAAAAACACGAGAACAGGAGGAATGTAAGCTTTCTCAAATGACAGGACCTGAGCTCAAAATGATCCCAAGAAACAGGTGACATCATTTGAAATCAATATGAAAAATTCAGCAAAGAGACCTGCAAAGGACTACAGTTAAAGAAGCAAAATGAAATGCACAAACCTGAAATATATAATGACTGGTTGGTCATCAGTGTAATGATAAAGGATCTGGAGTTAAAGGGGTTTGAAATTAAACATGTGATGTTTTTAAAGGCTAGATTTCTTATTTTTCTACTACAAGTAGCCAACTCAGCACGTGTTTTAGAATAATCTAAATGTTGGTCATCAGCTGGCACGGGTGTTCACTGTGACAACTACCAGGAGAAAAAGAGGTTTAAGTTAGAGCATGGCAGAGTAGAGAAAGGTCTTTAAACATATTAGTGAAGAACAGTGACAAAGACTGCTTCAGTGAATGGTTTTCTTTGAAAAAGCTAGTTATCTGACAGGTTACACATCAACTTGCATGGTCCCTGGAGGGCTTTTTCCAAGCCCTGCACTTTTATGCTTCAACATATTTGACTCCTCCAGCTAGGGAAATTTATTTCTGTGTGAGCTGCAATTTGGAGAGCATGCCTTGGCAAAACCAGTGGTTCACCAATAAACCTAAGACAAAGCAAAGAGACTGTGGTGCAGATCCCTATGTCTTCCGTCTTTTAGCATGCATGGGAACTTCACTTTCTCCTATTTGAATACTGAGCTCTCTCCAGCTGTTACAGTGTGAGCCTCTACTTCCTGCATATTAATAGAACCTGGTCTAACAAGGAAGGAGATAATTACTAAAAATGGAGGTGATCAGTTAGGAAATAAAGACTTAAAGGCAACTGAACAAGATCCTGCAATATCAACTGTGATAGTAGCTCTTGGTGGCTTCACTGGCCTAATGCATGTGCTTGGCGCATGCTCCTGCCTTGCAACACTGTTCACTAAATGCAAGGTGCTTCACCCATTCCTCTGAGCTGTTCATTCCTGAACAATTACTGTTTTGTAGGAACATGTACAGGGACAGCTAGCAAGGAGTAGCTGGCACACTGCAAATGCACACCTTAATTTACTTTGCAGTGGCACACTTCCTCCCACCTCTAATCCCATGGTATTATATGGTAAAGGGGCAAGCAAAGGGCAAGTGCTCTTGAAATGCATTTTCCCAGACAACCTGTGGATGCCCATCTCTGGCAGTGTTTAAGGCCAGGTTGGATGGGGCTTTGAGCAACCTAGTCTCGTCAAAATGTCCCTGTCCATAGCAAGTGGTTGGAATGAGATGATCTTTAAGGTCCCTTCCAACCAAACCCATCCTGTGATTCTGTGATGCTCTATTAGAACAAGCTACTCAGTGATCGATTAGTCTTATTTTTGGAGTTGTTAAGGGAATTTGTTTCTTTCAATGTGCTGAACTGAGAGTTCTGACTCAGAAGTTCCTAAGTGTAAATAAATACCCCAAAATCCAATATCTTATTGCTTAGGTTTATCCCTTAATAACCAAAGGAACGGTAGTTTTCAAATATATTTAAAAATGCAAAAATCAGGAAAAATTAAAACAGGTCAAAGAATCACAATTCTGACATACAATTTAAAATATACTGATTTTTATTTCTAGACCTTTTCCTAATTGCATGAACAGCATTCCCATGAAGGAAACACTGAGCACTAGACTATGTCAAAGTCTTTCCTCTTGCCTTACCTTACACACACAAATTGTGTTCCTTCCCGTATGGAAACCTACCATTTCTTGGGGCAGAATATTTTTTTTCCAGAAGGAAGTGTCATAGCCTAATTGTGGTGCAAGTCCACTTGGTTCATTCCAAGGCATATAGTGCTTCATCCCTGTCCTCACCAGAATATTCCATACAGGTTCTGCTTTCAGAGAAGGTTTGTAGGAGAGCCCTTGGCAGCATGGCCTGGATACTGGTAGTCCTGAATCATCACAGTGCTCAGAGGCAGGACTGTCTCTTCCCACTGCCCTCCGCTCACCGCAGGATGCGCACTCTCTCTGCCTGGAGGACCCTCCTTGGTTACAGAACCAACTGCAATGCTTCACAGGGGTGTGAGGGATCACATATTCCAGAAGCACTCGTGCCACCAGGAATAAAAGTGCTATATGGATCTAAGTCACAGCCGTGACTTCACTCACTGATAGCTGGGAACCACCTTACCAGTCTCCCTTTAGACAGACTCTTTTCATTGTTTAAGGACCAAATAAAGGAGTCATAAAATTTTTTGCCAATGACAAACTTCTATCTATTTCAGAAATTCTCAGATAAATCTAGATATATATGTAATAATAGTAAAGTGAACACTGAAACTCCTGCCTCCTCCAAGCAGCACAATGTAGCTACACAGCACGGCAGCATATTACAGCTTACTCATTTGAATCTCTGTATCCCACAGAAGAAGGGAAGGACAAATGCAAGGGGAAACTAATTCCAACAAGTAAAAACTACACAAGATAATTCATTATTTATGGAAAGGTCCTGCCTGGTACATTATGCCCATTGGTATGGCAGAGGACATTTCCTGAGAGACTGTCTTTTCTTCAGACTCCTCTGAAAAAGTATCACTGTTTATGATGGCTGGAATGAAGAATCTAAAAGTAGATAATTGGGCATATTGGGCATAATCGACCAGGCACAAATCTAAGGGTGTGAACGTATTCATGGTATTCAAGGAGATAGGATAGGATAATGCAGACAACAGATAATTTGGGTCAGATAATATTCACTGCAAGGAAACTGAACACAAACACTCAATGCCTCCAATTTCTTCTGTAAAATGGAGGTAATTTTGCTTTCTGCTCCCTCTAGCATCCATTTCCTGGGAAACGTGGCTCCTTAAGACTCTCAGGGGTCTTAAAGGCCCCAAAGCAGCGCTCTGGCTTTCAAATGCCAAAGTAAGGTTTAATACATAGGCGCAACCTATGTTCTGATTTCATCCCTCTGCTACTTGTCGCACGGCTGTTCTAGGAATCATTTACTCTGTATCACTTTCTTGATCAAAAAAACCAATTATTTTAGAAAAGAACCAGTCTCTTTTGTGAGCACCTTCACAAAAGACAGAACACTTTAGTGTGATGAAAGCCAATATGTTTAGCATGAACCTTTTTCAAGAATGTGCTCTCCTGAGACTGCCAAGAAGAGATGAAAAACAAAAAGCCTATGTTACCAACTTATCTGAACTGTAAACATACTTGCTTACTCCAGTCACTTGCAGACAGCAATATATCTAGTAATGCAGCAAACCCCAAATTTTCTTGATACCAAGAAATCCTAAATGCAAACTCTGGCTGTGCCACAGACAGGCCATGCAATCCTGGGTGTCTCTCTGGCCCTCTCAGCCTCATTTTCCTTGTCTGTGAAATGAAAGCAGTGATCACCATTTTGTAATGCGAGTAGGATTACATAAAATGTGGCTCATGTAAGACTGAAAGTTCCTAACTACCATTATTAATTAATGGTTTATTATTCTTGTTTACTTTTGGAAACTTTACCTAGAGCTTTTGCAGTACAAGTAGATAGCCAGGAGGGTACAGAGAGAAAGAGAGTTAATAAGCAAGTATGCTTGAGTACAGAAAGAATGTGTGTAGACAAGAGAAAAAAGAAGTTGGAAGTGTAAGAAGGGCAATTTCAAGGCCAGGTAACAGAGCAAGGTGTATAGATAATACCACTCAAATTTTAAGCAAAAATGTAAATCATGAACAGAAAATAGAGAAAGGGAACTCTTTGCCTCAGAGTTCCAAGCCATTTTGAAATTAATACTTCTGCCAGACTTACAGTCCTTACCTTACAAAAAGGTATTTGTTTTCAGTAGCTCTAAGAAGAGTTTTCTAGGTAAAAATGACAGAAATTATGGAGTATACAATTAGAGAATGCAGTTCAACATTTTTTAATATGGATGCAACCTAGGAGCATCTGAAAGCACAGCATGATGTGACAACAGTCTCATATGATGCTGCTGACCAGTCATCCCTTGAATTTCCAAGAAGTGAACAATATTTTCAGGAAACTGTAATTAATCAGAGGGAGAAGAAAAGGGGCATAAAAGAGCAATCTAATTGAGAACCAGGACTCTCTGTTACCCATTAATCATTACAGGAAGTTCTGATTCACCTCCTAACTTCTTAATGTGAACTGAGTACTTGAAATCATGAACCTCTGTTGTGCTCTCTTTCGACCTCTTCTAAAAATCTGTGGTAATTACATTATATTTTAACACTGCCAAATGATTTCTGGTAAAGGATGAAGCAGTTGCTTTTCCTCTAATTTTGTAGCGATGGATCACTTGTAGATAATGCATAACCACCAATTTTTTACACCAGGTTCATTTTTGAAGAAAGTTGAATTCATAGGTGTTCCATGTTTGCAAAACAAATACAAAAACAATGAAAAATAAGTTGATTAAAAAGTTTTAAATGTTTTATAACACATAAGTCCTTATTTTTCTTAAAAAAATATTAGGTAGCTTCCTCTCCAGTTTCTCTTCCTGCCCCTCCACATTAAAGTTCCAGCAAATTAACTGGGATGATTCCCTTGTGATAAATAATGTCAAATCATAATTATAATCTCACCAAAGGAGTTCTTGCTTGCTCAGGTCATAGAACCAAATAGTGGTTTGGGCTGGAAGGGACCTTAAAAGTCATCTTGTTCCAATGCCATGGGATCCCTTTGCTCCAGTTTGTGGACTGCCTCACACAGCTTGCCCTCAATCCCACAGACCGTGTTGCCAACAAAGAAGTTAAACAGAGCTGGTCCCTGTACTGACCGCTGGGGACACCACTCAACACTGCTCTCCTCTTGGACATCGAGTCATTGACTGCAACTCTTTGAGTATGACCCTCCAGCAAATTTCCTATCCACTGTCCACTGGTCCACCTGTCAAATATATGTCTCTCTAATTTAGAGAAAATGATGTCTCACAAGATGGTGTCAGATGGTTTGCACAAGTCCTGGTAGATGATACAGATTAGAAGTAACAAAGGTGGCAGTGTGAAACTAGTAGCCAAAGCATTTGAACTAACATTTTTCTTACAGAGGCTGGAGAAAGTCCTGTTTTGCTTTATGAAGAGCAATTGCATGTCTCTCTGACGAGCTCCACAAACACCAGACAACTCACGTGCTACTACTGTGTCCAATAATTTTGCTACTAAGATGAACATCCATATTTTCTCATGGCATATACAACTCAGAAAAGAAGGTGTGTTACAATATAATATACAGCTTCCTGACTACTCCATTTCTGAGCCAAGACTGTGTACACAGACTGCAATACGTGACAGGTGAGTAAATTTTTTCATTTCTTATGAGTGAGTAGGAGTGGGAGAAAGCTTCAGATTAATCAGTCTGTTAATAAAAAAATGTCTTGTAAAATAGATTAATTTATAAATACTATTGTGATATAAAAATGCCTTGAAAAACGTTTTTTTCTAAGATGAAGAAAGGCCTGGAATTGATGAAAGCCATTCATTTTCTTTGAATTCACAAAAACAGTTTAGCTGCAGGTATCTGTAAAATACAAAAAGGGATTATAAGGCTTCAGCTAATTGCCAGTAGCAAGAGACCAGCAGGTTGGAATCTCAGGCAAGGTCAGTAGTATCTGAAGGAGAGCATGACAAGTGCATGGTATAGAAACATGGGCCCTTCTACCATAGATTAAAGCCATCACCAGGGCAAGATGGAAAAACGTAAAGTGAATCTGCAACTGGTAAAGAGATTAAAGGAGCCTTTACTTTCCAGTGCTGCATGCAGCACTGACTCTGGTTGTTTTAAAAATAATCTGTAAAATTCTCCATCTTGCAACAAAGGAAAATAAGTTAGCTGATTCTTGTCCGCTGTTACCACAATCTGCTTTGCTTTGCTTTGCGTTGCTTTGTGAATGGGCAGCACAAACATTAGTTACTGTGAATAAATAAAGCAATTGTATCCAGAAACATTGCTCTTTTTAGCACTACCCTTTCAGTTTTAACTCAGAATAGTGGTATGACCTGTTTTCTCCATGGACCCACCCAACTTGCCACCTGATTGAGTCTGAGAGAGAGCTTAACCCATGGGAATAACATCCCACAGAGTACAATCCCGTCTAAAGGACCAGGTGGCCTGGCTGGCTGTACAACAATGTTCCTACTCTTACGTACTAAACACCCCCTTATCCTATGCCAAAAGAGTGTGGGTCTGAAAGCCCCAATTCTCTTTTTGAGGGGCATGTGTAATTTCTAGCTGAAGCTATTGGGTTTTATGTGTTTGAAGTGCTGCTCAAGACTAAGCCAGACTTGTGGCCTGTGTCAGAGTTGTGTACAGTAAATTAGGTATAGGTTATTTTTGCTTCTGCCACTGATCTTGTAGGCCTTTGCACAGTATAATAGTCTAATAATAAAAAGCTGCAGCACAGAAAAATCAGCTGGTTATACTGTTAGAGATCAAGCAATAGGTATCTGCTCCATGCAGTGGATGTGGGAAGCTCCAGGCCTGTGTTTTGTTCAGAGTCAAACCTTCTCTTTAGATCATTTACCTCTTCAGAAGGATAAGTCCTCTGCTGACTGTTCTTCCTCAGCTAAAATCAACTATTTTGAACTGTTTTCATATGAGGGGGAAGCTTTCCACTCATCCCACTGTAGATATTCTCCAGAGCTACTTTCTTCATCAGACTTTTATCTCCCAAATCGCATTCAAGTGTCATCTCCACAGCTGGTTTCTTTGGTCTTTTACTAGGAGATCAGAAAGCAGCACCTCATATCAGTAAATGCTTATAAACAATCTCATAGTGGAGAGTTGGAGTTATTACATGATGTACTGGTAACAACATGTTCATTATCTTAGGAAGATTAAGCTGTTTTTCTGACTCCTAAGGGCACTCCTGGGGAGTTGTAGAGCCCATGACAACACAGAAACAAATCAGCTGAAGGGGAAACTTGGACTGACTGAAGTTATTCGGGACAAAACTGAGAAAATCACTATAATGTAGTGATAATTTTCCACTGTAAAACTTTTCTGCTAGGGCAGGGAGCTATAGACTCCACAACTCCAGATTCTCTTTCTTCAACCCTATAAATTAATTAAATTAATCTTGGTCTTGTTCAAGTGGAAAGAAACATGGTAATAAAAGGGGAAGATACGCATGGAAAGAGAAAATCTGTAGACTCGTGATATCTGTGATCTCTGGCCCCATGTTTTGTTTTGTTTTCCAGGTTTGGGGGTTTGGGAAGAAACAAAGGTTTTAAGTTGAAGCAAACAAACTTATTTTTAGGATGTTTCCTGAGCTTGACAACATAACATTTCCAGATAGAAGATGCAAAGTAAAAAATCCTCAAATTTGATAAAAACTCTACTCATCAGGAAACCACTATGTTCCTGCACAGAAATGATCACATTTGCAAAGGCACAAACATAAACTATTTTATTATTACTACTTGAAATTAATAATGATGCATATCTTCCAAGGATGTTTAACCTAAATTGTCCTGTGATTCAACTAAAATCTGTATCAAGAAATGCCATAGCTACTTACATGCTACCTGTATAGACATTAAAGATGATACAAAGGTTGTGCTGAAGGTATGAGGAAGGCAGTGAATTGCCTCATCAAGGATTTTTAAACTTGCAGTCAATCTAGTCTAAACGTACATTTTTTTTAAATGCAATCAATACATTTGATCCCTAAACATCCTTAAGTTTTGGCACTGTCATTGGCATCATTGGTTCATGGAACTTGTCAGAGCACTTAATTAATGTGCGTTCAATACACATTTCAGGCACATCATTTTTTCCTGGAAAAGTACGTGTGTCAGAGATGTTGAAACTCATAAAGATGAGCAACTGCCTGCTACTATGGAGATGCATAAGGTTTCCAACTTGCCTTTTCCTGCATTATCTAGGGAAAACTCTGTAAAACATCATTTGTTCTGGAGTTTGTGTGTTTGCAAATTAACTCCTGGTTTCAGTCTTATGTTAGGTACAGTATGACATTATTTCTGTTCATCATGTGGTAATACAATATATCCTTACTGAAATTTCCTTTCTTTTGGTAATGAAATGCAAAGCACTGAAGAGCCTCTCACTGCAAGGAAGCATTCATATTGAATAATTATTTTCATGGAAATCCAATTATTATTAGTCCTTTCAGTAGAAAGCCTAGCATGTTATTTGATTAGAGAAATGAGCCTTTTTAACTCACGGAGTTTCACAGAATTGCAATTCAAAAAACCATTCTTTCGTAATGGTAAATGTTACCCTTACACTTATTTTATTTGTCTAACTCTAAATCCTGTGCTGCAATTAAGAAACTGAAAAACAACAAAATGACAGGAGATGATCAAATAAAGAAACAATGCTTAAAATACAACTTGACAGTACCGCTTCAATTATGGAAAATATCAAATCATTGTTAAAATACCCAGAGAAAGCAAACCTCACTGACCCATGCAAACCGAGAGAAATCACACTGATGATTATTATCGAGCACATCTCCCCAGCATGACACTGAGCAGTGGGAGAGCTGCTGGGGATTCACCAAAGGGGACACCCAGCACTGAGACATCACTGTGGGGAAGGCCTATCCCCACTGCAGGGAGCACACACACACCGGCGCTCCCAAAGCAGCACCAGCCACTGCCCTTCCCTAACAACAAGTTCTGGTTTCAATCACCATCTGCATGCAGGCTGGGAGGTGCAAAGCAACCCCAGAGCAGCCTTTACACTGAGACAAACCTGGGCTGCATTCTTCTGCTGCTGTTTAGTGCTATTTCTAGTAATGAAACCAATTAAAAATAGTGTAGCCAGCAATATCTATATTTCACCAACAAGGCCTATATTTTACCAGGAAATTTCTGCTACCCAGCACTATCCTGGAAATGCTAGAAAGATATCAACAGAGCAAAAATAGCAAGCAAGGCAGAGTTTAAAATTAACTAAGACAAGAAAACCAAAGAAGAATCCCTTGATGTCCAGCTAAAATACTACAGAAAAAAATCAGAGAGGTATAAGCCAATGCTGGAGGAAATGACATTAAGTATTTGATAAGTTTCCGCCACATGCACTAAACCTAATGACAAACAGAAATCAAAGCAAATGCAATGCTAGAATAAAAGTGAGAATTTTCTTTCCAAATACACCTTGGAGATTCAATTGCAGGGGCTGGAGTTCTGCCAGAGCATTGGGCAGGAAACCAGGTGTCTCATAAAACCACTTCCTCCAAAAGTCCTGGACAGCAGCCAGTAAGCCTCTGTTATCACTGAGGAGAGAGAAAGCTTATTCATACACACCAGAGTCTAAAAAAAATTGTTACGAATATTTAGACTCTGCATGTGTGATAAGTACCCAGGTACTCCTGTGCATACAAACCTATCCAGCAGACATCATCCTGGATGGGTAAACAAAAGGAGGTAGAAAGGGTTCCTTTTCCCTGTTTTTGTGTCTTTGTGTTTTAAGGTACTTCACGTCAGGAAGCTTGTTGTTGGTTTAAGCACTCAGTTACCAGGCCCTGCACTTCAAAGCTTCCTACTCCTGATCCATCAATATTTATTTTCTTAACTCTTGTTAGTGATAGCCTATATATCAGGTAAAGACCCTGGGAATGGACTGCATATTTGATGCTGCTACAGGAAAACAGAAAAAACCAGTGTGTATTTAAATAGAAGTACTAGCACATCTTCCTCTTAGATCCTGCCTTTAACTGATGGAATCCCTTTTCACTATAAAAACTCAGTGGTCCAGGTGACATTACTTCAAATATCCTTTTCCTGTTTCAGCAGAGTGTTGCAATAGCTACATCCCAAAAGGTCTGTATAGACTTGGCAAAACTGACATGGCACATGGCAATGTGAGTGCACACTTAGCATTTCTGGATTAAGAATTTTATATTGTGCACAACTTGGAACATGCTGGACAACAGCAAGGCTCACTCATTCCCCATTTGGTGGAAAAAATGAGGTAAAGGTGAGGTAAAAGCCTACGTGGGAATCTGTGGGAAACCCAGTTAAAAAGGTTTTTGTTTACCATAGGAGTGAGTTTGTTCTAAAGGGCTAAAGGTGACGTTGAGCTTTTAAGTGCAAAGAGAATTTGCATTAATGACAAAATAAAATAGATGGATGTAACCTGTAGATTGATTCAACTGTTCCTTGGTCTGTGGCTTTCTAAAGGAAAGGACAAAGTCACCTCATCCAGAAGAGCTTGAGAACTCACACTAACTCATAAAACAAAAGGTGGTTTTCAGATGTTACCTTTAATAAAAAATTCTGTAATGCTGCAAGTCCAGTAAAGTACCTGAACTGCCTCTGTGTCCTGGAGCTCCCTGGCTCACTAGAGAATGGTGTGTTTTCATTTGAGTTAGCTAAAAAGATGTTACGACCTGAGGCTGCATTGAATGTTGGATTAATTTCCACCTCTTTTCTTTCATCTCTGAAACTCCAGATTACAAAGATATCTCAAAACAATTTCCTTAACAAATGTAGCTTTTTGGTCTTAATTTTTTGTAAGTTCATGTATTACAGATTTGTCTCATTTAACCATATGTGTTTTCTCACTTCCTAGAACTTTCAGTCTGACAAGCAACTTGGCTCCACAAGCTGTTTAAAAATCTTGCAGTCTGCTTGGAAGAGGCGTTTCCAAGCACCTTACAGGCAGGTTTAGGCAGACTGTGCTGGAGTTGTGCAAAATCACCCATGTCATCATAGATACTACCTTTACGTTACCCAGTTGTATTCATTTAATAAATGATGACAAAAAATCCCCTCAGACAACACTTCCACTAGTACCTCGCACACTGAGTCTTGACCCACCAAGCCACATTGGTATATGGTCTCTGCTCAACAGTCTCTGCACTCTGGTGCAGAGCATTCAACAAAGCCATCAGCCTTTCCCAGTTCAATTAGCTCCTAAGGAAAGGCTTAATGAAATTAACAACACAGACTCCAGCTTTCTCAGAGCTCTTAGAAAAGGTGTTTTGTAAGAACCAAAAGAGATTGAGATGAGAGGCAGTTGCATGCATCGCTCTCCCTAACTGGTACAAAGGGATCATAACACAAGTCTTTCTGCACTGTGTCTCTGCTACCATGAGCTCACTCCCACTGCTCTGCTCTGGCACGACACTCCCAGAAATGCCTGCTCATCCAGCAGGACAAGGACAGCTATATAACACTCGCTGAGTAACGGATGAAACAAAAAGGTGAACCTTTGTCGTAACAGGCACAGTACTTCCAAGTATTCACAGCCACAAGGGTCTTGGCAGGACCTCCACAACTTGGATGGTGAACTGATCATAGAACAAGCAGAGACCCCTGTCCAGGCTATTCCTGGGTGCCCAGCAGTATTTTTGGTGTAGAAAGAGCTCAGGAGATTGCTCCAGGTAAGAAAATACCCAGCAAAAGATGTAATCCCCTCTGTAATACTTGCTGTTTCAGCATTGCCATGACTTAGACCCAAAATGTTAGGTGTGGCACGTGCTTAGAACAAACATCTGTGTGTCTAGACCACTTCTTGGGCATTTTTCAATACTCTGCAGACAACACACTCAGGTCCTGCAATTACCTGACCATATTTATGTCCCAGTGTGTACCTGGCTGTCATCTCAATTACAGGGAGAATCTGAGTTTCTAGCACCATAAATTCATAAATCCCTGGAATAATCACTCGTGTTTTCTTTTTATCAAAGCTTTCAGAATGAAACTAAGTTTTGCACAAATGCATTCACTTCAGGTAAGAAGACAGAGTATTTCTTTCAATCAGAACATAATATAAAATTTTACTGAAAAATAGCGGGAGAAAATGGGTCTTCACAATACCTAATCCCTTCTTCTTTGGCAATAGACAGATGTAGTAGTACACATGCCTTTATGCAGGCACGTATACTGCTTTAGAAGATCCCAATTTGCTTGGTTTTTTGTTTTGAAACCTAGCTAGCTGAACTGTTGCATCAGCAAAAGTCTTATGAAAGGACCAAATAGTGAGTTTTGGTGCAGGTCTTCAGTTCAGCAGTGGCAATGAATGACTAGCTTTATGTCCTCATGGCTTAATTTTTTAAAATTTATATGCTCCCTGCATGAGCAATGTTTCCTTCTTAATATTGAAAAATGAAAAATTTGTAATCTTCATCTCTCTTAAAATTGTAGAGGATTGAAAGTTTTTATTTGACAAGAAATATTAAGATCTTAGGCAAGTGGATGATGTCACCAGCTTGAAGGTAATGCCTTTCTTGTGAAGTATGCCACAGTATTAAAAATTGGTTCTCAAAGGCAAGCAAAAAGAAACCTAAGAAAAGTATTTGCAGTGACAACAAATACAGCAGAGTGTACATGTAGAAGAGCAGTCAAGCATTTTTATGTCTATTTACTTGAGTCATTTAGACCCTACAAAAAAGTATTGTCATGTAAACACAGCAAAGGAAAATTTACAATTAATTAAAAGATCTCTCTGTTTCACAGCTCACACAGCTTTTCTCAAACTTCAGTTGCAGATACATCTGTTCCCATTAATAGATGCAGAAAGCCTGTGGATAGAATTGTTAACAACATTTTAACAACACACCCTTGTTCTTGTTTTGCATACCTAACTGAAAAAGCAGCAACACCCAGGAAATAAATTGGTGAAAAAAATTATTAAATCCAAGGAAATGTTTGCATGGATTGACTGTTGAGTCTGCAGTACCTCTTCAGGAGCTCCTGTTCACTCACCACATAGCAATATCCTATTCTCGAAACCTACGTGGACTACCATTGTTAACATCAAGAACTATCACACTTACTGGGAACTTAAGGAGAAATTTTTCATTAGTTAATGCAAATAATAGCAGTTGAAATAATTTTATCTGCTGTTTTATATATGGAATGAAAATTAAATACATTTGTTATACAAAACTTACAGAAGCCTCACAGAAGAAGAAAAAAAGTATGTTGCAGGTGAAGGAAATGGGATATAGCTGAAAAGACCAAAAAACTTAGTCGTGTAGCAGGAGTTAGTTTCTTCCTGAAGTGGTGGTGAGAAGGTGTCCTGTACTTTGACAGAGGAGAATGGAGTCCCATACAGAGCTGTGCACCCATGTACAGCAGATCCTTTTTGAAAGACCCACACTACTCCCTCCTTGGCCTACTCAGGCTGTCCATCCACAATCCCTTGTATGGACACTCAGGCAAAAAGCAAACACACAAGGACAAATTTTGAGTTCTTCCACTTGAGTGAAAAAAGGCCACTAAAATTACCAAATGGCTTTTCTATGTATGCATGCCGTCAGTTCTGCCCCTCAACTGTCATACCCCTGACACCTCTTTGACAGACAAAAACATTTGATTTCTCCCAAGGTCCACAGCCGAGAAAGGGACCTGTGGATGGAATGCAGTACTTAAACTGGGGAGATTTTACATTAGATATTGGAAAAAAATTTTCCATAGGAAGGATTGTCAAGTACTGGAACAGGCTGCTCAGAGAAGTGGTGGAGTCACCATCCCTGGAAGTCTTAAAAAAATACATAGGTATAGCATCTGAGGATGTGGTTTAATGGTGAACACAGCTGTGGGGCTAAGTGGATGGTTGGACTTCATAATCTTAAAAATCTTTTCCAGCCTTAATCATTCTATGACCCTCCAAGATCAGTAACATTTTGTGCAGGTGTCAGCATCAGATGAGAACCTAGTGATCCTACGGATTTCACGGGCAAGATTTGCTTCTTCTGATGGGTGTACAATATGTATGGGACAGCCTTTAAAATTAACAGCATCTTGTCAATCTGAAAAAAGAGAGTTTTGGTTTCATTCCAGAAGCAGGGTGGATTGAGTTGCAGCATCTGGATTTTTAGGAGTTGTTTGGTGCCAGAAGAACAAAGATGAGCTGCACTGCAAATGTTTGTTGGCTTTTGCAGCCTGGTGCCTGTGATACAGCAGGGATTTATCTTTCATTTTTAGTTCAGCTGCAACTTGTTGCAAATGAACAAACAATTCCAGTGAAGTCAATGAATCTATGCGGATTCATTCCAGAAAAGGCAAATTAATCTTTCTCAATTTTCTTTATGTATTCCCCATGGTGTACACAACTGAATGATGTCAATGATAATAATCTTTAAAGAAGAGACTGAAAACCTAGCTAAAAATATGACAATCTGACCCTAGTGCAGGTGTGCAACCCTTCAGTCGCCAAGGTCCAGTTCACCCAGCTGCCACTAGTGCATCACAAGCTGAGTGTCGTCTGGGCTGCCAACACTGCTACAGACCCAGCTTGAGACACTCAGGACAGAGACAGGAGTTTCTGCACATCGCAGATTCTCTTCTTGCTTGTGATCATAACAGTAGTTAACAACATGAATTGCATACAGCGGAACTTGATGTGGTTGAAAATTGCTGTGCCCCATATGTTCTCAGGCTACCCCCAGGGTTGAAGCCATGGGCAGAGGTATGTGAGAAATAAGCATCTTCCTGCAGCAACTTTCTTCTCCAGAGCTCTGTCAGCACCTACAGAGAATAAAGTTGCTTTTCCGTCCGGTCACTTCAACATAAAAAAAGTCTAAAGCACTGCATTTCTACCATATTTCACAGTCCTATCAGACAGCTCTTATGCAAACCAGTGGGAGTTTGACAGTCACTGATGTATAGGAAAGATTTGCTATATGGAAAAGGTCTAAACATGACTCCTTAAACACTATTGGAACAGTATGTGTAACCTTTTCCCATTAATTCAGGTAGTAATCAGTGAAAGACCTTAGTAAAATAGTTAATAAATTTCAAGGAAATTTTGTAACAGCAGAAACCACAAGTCTCATTTAAATTTTGCATGTGTTTTACAAGAAGCTGACTAGAATTACTCTTAATTTACAGTTGAAATGAAGATCAGAGCCAGCTATATCACAATCTGGTACAAAGAGTTTGCAGAAAAGTATATTTTGATGATAAACTTCTCAGACACAGGAGGTGATAAAAATAATTTCAGTTATGTGCCTCTGCATCTTAGGAGGGAAATTTCAGAGTCCCCCTGTGTATCTACAGACTCTCACTTTCCTTTTATTCGTTTGTTGTACTTCAGATCCCTTAACTGAATCCCTTAGACACACCACTGAATTTTCTGCAGCTCTCTAAACAATAGCATATTTATGATTGTTAACATTCAGATTTTTTTATTAAGTACTTATTTAATTTTCATTAAAGGAATTGTTCCCATTGAAGTAAATAGCACAATTCCACAGTAAGTAGCATCATTCCCAAATTGATGTTCTCATGCCATTTTCTATTTTTAAATATTAAATGGAAATGTTTTGTACACCCCAAGTGTAAAAGCAATGCCCTCATTATCCAAGTTTAGCTTAATTTAGCTGTGAAACTGCTAAAAAGAAAACACCATCTCTATTCATGCTGGGTCCTTTTCAACAATGTCTACCAAAAATAAATGAAATTACCTCTTCCCTCTCGCCTTCCATTCAGTATGATGTAGTGTCATTATTTGAACCTACACAAAGACTTTTAGTCAGCTTCTGAGATACAACTTGGGTAACTTCTGAGGCAACTCCTGTACTCCTAAAATATCTATCTCACTGTGGTAAGCTTTTAATTTCTGCAAACCATCAGAAGCATGAGCCTGAGCACTGAGGTGCAGATGTGGCCTGCACGCCTGGATGGGCGGAGAGTCCAGGTGCTCAGCAGGGATGTTTTACCCACTCTCATGAGCAGCATAGGGTCACCTGCAGATTCTGAATTGCAACCTGAATTTCCTGAGAACTCAAGACATCACCATCAATGCAGGACTGTATGGGTTAAATATCTCCTCACGTCCTTTCACTTGTTTTCCTCCAATGAGGTGGTTTCCTTTTGGTTTGTGCAGTTTCTTTGCTGGCTTTCCAGTGTCTTTGGGAAGGAGAATGTACAGACAGAGTATTGCTTCAACTGCTCTAGTTTATGGTTTCATTCAAGATGACTAGATTTGGATTACCAGTTAGTCAGACAAATTAAACTCCAAGGCTTTGACTCAGACCTGCCTTCAAATGAAGAGGTCATAAAGCATCAAGTGAAAATATCATGGTCATAATACAGGATACCTCTTGGGGAGGAAGAAGGTCCTGGTTTAGATGGTTCTCCAGCAGGCATCCAGCATATTTTTATCTCCTTCTTCTCCAATAAGGTGATAAAATATTTTAACTTCTCCAGACACTGTGTCGACAACTACCTCCAAACAATACTGTGAAAACAGAGGGGGAATAAGGAACCTCAGAAAAGCTGTAAGTGACAACTCATATTTTATTAAGGAAAAAGAAATATTGCTCATATTGAAATGTTGAACTATTTAAACTACCACCAGGTACCAGAGATTATGTTTTCCCTAACTGAGTCACAGCACTATCTGTCAGTCACTTGTAAAGCCTAAATGTGTTGCAAATGATGACCTGCTTCTACTGCTCAAAAGGCATAAATAATCCTCATAACCGTTTCATAACAGACCATGTACTGCCTTAACAGAAATCAACCCTCTGAGAAACTGATCTTTTCCATTTGCTCTCATTTCTCCCAGTGTAGTTTTGGAGTAGAGCAGCACTTTTCCAAACCATGCTGAGTTTTTTGAACTAGCAATATGAGTCCTTCTGAAGACACCAACAGAAACTGCAAGACAGCATGTGAGATGGGCTGTGCCAGAGCATGAGGCAGTATCCCACCTGACAAGCCTGGTTCTGGTGCCAGCCCACCCAGCAGCTGCACTTCACCAGCTGTGGCAGTCACCCCATAAACTCACCCTGGGGAAGGGGATTTTGCTTTCCAAGCATGCAGAGCCCACCCCTCCCGCCCCCAGAAAACAGAAGCATGAAAGGTCTGCTAGAAAGTGGTTCCAGACTCTGCAGTTATGACTGTTGCACCAAGAATGGCTTTCAGAATGGAGTGCTGAAGAAGCTGTAATACCAACTAAGGGAGAGCCATACCTGTATTTTAAATAACCAGCATACAGACAATGACCATGAAACCCTTGCGAGAGCAGGAAAATCTCTTGACTGTCTGGCAGACCCTCATTTCATGTGAGGTGGCTGCATTCCACTGGTTTGAGAGATGCTTTACCAGTTATGCAAGGTGTAGGTGTGGCCTTATGCATCTGCAGCAGCTTTTTTTCTGTCCCCCCTCAATGCTGGTGCTATATGCAATGGAAATTGAAATTGAAAACAAGAAGTAAATGTTCCTCTTGAAAAATTTTCATGGTTACTGGAAAACAGCCTCAGTCTCCTAGGTCTCTGAGCAATTCACCAAGCTCTCTACACTGTTTTTCATGAAGGTGTTTACAGTTTTACACATATTTCCAAGTTGGTAACCCTATCCATTACCCATATGCCAAGCATCAGACTGCAGCAGCTGGTTGGAAAACAGCTTAATCTCTTTCAGACAGCTTAAAATCCATGGCTTATAATTGTATAAAGGTAGAGCCAGGCTAGGCATCATCAAAATGTTAACTTCAAGGCAAATGGGATGTCAGATGCCATCAAAAACTCCTCAAGTTTCCAGGACACACTCCAAGGAAGTCGCTAGTTTGTTTGATGTCATTCCATACCAGACCATATTGGCACTAGGAGACTTCACGTGGAATGTGGGGCCCCTCCAAAGTGCTTCCTGGAAAAGGCTGTGCTGCTTCTCAAGCTGATAAGAATATTGTACAACATATGCAGTGATTAATGGATTGATCACAAAAAGTCAATGCGGTCTGCCAGGAGAGAGCCAGAGACCACACACAGACAGAAGGAGGACTGCTGCTATTGCAGGAGGCCCAGACTGAAGGGCTGAATTACCATCAAAACACTTGTTCCTTGGGCTGCTAAAGAAATTACTTCATTTCAAAAGCAGTGTCCACGGTAGAACTGACCTTTATGATATGTATTTTCTCTGTTTGTTACAGGCCACATTCAGCCTGATAGAGAAAGAGCATCTATTCTAGCTTCTCCTTTTGGTGGCACCTATTAGCAGCAGCTTCAGAAGGATGTGCAAGAATTCCCACAGCCTGTAGTCTGATAGCACATTCCTTAAAGGAAAATTTTTCAGCATCAAGCAGCTTACAGCATTTATTTTTTGATAAGACAAGTTGTGTATGTGTGTGTCTTCTCATTCTACTTGCTCAAATTTTCTCTCCTGTCTATCCAAAACTAAACAGATAAAATTTATATTTTTTCCTCATCTTTGAATCCACAGAGTCTCACTTTGTCTCCTTTCCCCTTGCAGAAATCTAAAATTTTACATAGTGTAATTCTTCTGTTCCCTGTTACAATATTTCATGCTGTACCAGTGTTTCATGCTGTTATTAAATGCTACTAAATTCTCTAGTAGCACAACTGCATGCCAATAGCTCTAAGATTTTGAGACATAAGGAATTGCCCTGGCCAGGAATGGAAGGAGAAAATTAAAATCTTGAAAAATCCATAGATATTGAATTTCCACACAGATAGTGTGGAAAATAGACCAAACTGGAGCAACTAAAATTAAAATCAAAATCCTAATAATTTCTTTTTATTCACAAACCATGTTTTATTTTTTACATTTGAAATTTTAATTATGCCTTAAGAACATTTTCAAAATAGGTCATCTATAAAGTGTAAAAACCATATGCTTTAAAAGGCTTTTAGCAAAAAAAAAAAAAGAAAACAAATCAAAACAAAACCAAACACTTAAAAAACAAAAAAAAAAACCCAGAAAACCAACCAACCAACCAAAAAAAAACCCAACAAAAAAAACAAACCAAAAAGCCCCCCCAACACAAGCCAAAAAACAAAACCAAAAAAAACCCCACCAAAACAACACCACCAAAACCCCATTTTAAAAACCGAGATCATCATAACAAATCTGTCCATGAAAGCAATTTCATTTTCCTAAAAAGGCCCTCTCTAGCAAAAAAAAAAGTCAGGATTTCTCTTTTCTATGTTTACCAGACTTGGCTCTCCCTCCTCCAGCTTGGCAAGATACTAATGGCTTCAGAAACACTTCGTCTTTCCTGTTTACAAATGTTACAGCTATCATTTTATCTCTCTTTTTAGGGCTTTCCAAGCCACTGTGGCTTAACGTTGCCCAGATGGATGATGCCTATTTTGTTGAAACTTGTGTCCTCCATCTCTGCCTTATGATTTGCCTGCAGTTGCTATGGCTGAAATTTAGGTTGAAAGCTCTTTGCTGAGCCTGCCTGCCTGGGATCAACCCAGCCTTGGTGAAGGAGCTGCACAGGCTTGCAGTGGCCACCACCTCCTCACCCACCTGCCAATGTTAATGAGAACATGGCCCACTCCTCTAACAGCCTTCAGTAAATGTGTGTCTGGTGTTGTGTGTAAAGAGTTGATGCTTCCTTCAGAGCCATAAAATAGCAAAATATTGTTCTTACAGTTAATAACAAATATTATGTACTTTCGATGATTCCTTGAACTTTATTGTTATATTCCACTGGATAACTTCCAAACTTTTTGTGGAATTGTGATTTCCTTTCCATCTCAAGAATTCACACTTCCTTTTTTCCACCTTTAAATATCTTTTTCAGGAAACGTGTTTCCCATAGCTCCTTTCAGCCAGCATCCAGCCTATTCCTTCCACAGATTTAAGTCCTCCAAGTTATCAATTCCCTCCCTCAACTACTGCAAGAACTATCATGCAAAGTAACATTGATAGGAAAACAGGATACTAACCATGGCAGTATGGAGTTCCCACCATGCCATCTGCTCTTTCAAAGTCCCAAAGCTCTCAGGGGAAATTAACTTTTGAGTAGATTGAGTGCCAGTGACTCATGAGACACTTTGGATTTCACAGCCCTGACAGCCCAAGCTGCTGGGAAGGGTATGTGTGAACTTGGTTATCTTGGGAAGATGACTTGGAGCTGCAGGAGGGACAGACCTGGGGCTGGTGCTCAGCCCTGCCATCCCCATGCAGAAGATACTGCACAGCATGACTCAGCCCAACCCTGTTTTCCTACAGTGTGTGCTGCTGTTACATCTCCAGCCTCATGTGATCCTGATGCAATTCCAATTACATCACCCACATCATGTAACAGCTCAGCAAAATGACTGAAGATAACAGTAAATAGAGCTAAAATTAAAAAATCAGATTTCCATGTTTAGTCACCCATAAGGAACTTTTGAGACTAACGTAAAATTTACTAGGACAACGTTCTTGTGCAAGCCAGGCTATATGATTGCTTTGCAACCATCAATACACCCAACTATTAACCTCCACTCCTACTCGCATATTTTTTGGCCTGTGTACTTTGTTTCTCCGTTTAAATTTATCTGAGGGGAGGTTAGGGAGATGAGTGGTTTAGGATTAAGCCCTTATGCTGCAGCAGAACTGACTCCATATTCAGAACTAAACCCTAATGATCTGTCGTGGTAAGTAGATCAGGTTAGAGCTCTCCCTGGATCACAAAGGCAAAGTACTTAATGAAAAGTCCTTGCAGCATAGATAAATTCTTTTTAAGAATGTCCATATTTTTGTCTGCATAGCCTTTATTTAGTTTTTGGTTGTAAGCCACAGGACAATAACATAAATGAACCTCTTTACATTAATGGACTTTGGACTAGTCTTGAACAAAAGATAAACCAGAAAAGGTAAATTTGCTACGTGTTTTAAATCCATCTCATAAACTCAAGATCTAGGTGTCCTAGATCAAATAGTGACCTCATTTTACTCATAACAATGTATGACAGCTTAGTCCAAACTCTTCCTGTTTGCTGCATCTCATGTTGCAATTGCCCCTAAGAGAAATTACCTTGCTTATCTAATATACGTATCTCATTACTATACCTGAGGTAAAGAGAGAAACTTTTCATATGCACTAGACCACACCTACCACGCCATCCCTATGACTGCAAGCAATGCAATAGCTTGTAAATAAAACTGTATCCATCTCCAAGGCTTTAAATGTGCTTATTGAGTTGACAGGAAACACATCTTTAGGACAGCTTTACTTGACAATAGTCTTCATGGGGCTAATTAGCTATTCTTTCCACCAGAAATAACAGCTCCCTTGCAAATTTTCTAATTAAGTCTGCAGCTACTTGGAACCGTATTAGCACAGCAAAGACTTCCTCTAAGCAAGCCTACTGGGAGCCTTACCTTACCCTACTTGTCAGCCGAACAAAGGATTACCTAACACATTATGCAATTCAGAAGGAATCCTCACGGCTGCTCACAAGGAAGGTGAAGCCCTGCTGAGGGTAAGAGTCAGGGAGAAAACACCTGCAGTTCCTTGCTGGTTAATAGAACCTTTTCTATACTTTTCCCGAGAGAAAAAAGAGAGGTGAAGGAAAGAACTTGGAATGGACAAGAACTTGATGGTTTTGCACACAGAAGCTATCTAAGGTTTAAGTTCAGCATAAATAAACATGACCCTGCTCACTCTGATCTCCCAGTTCCTCAGCAAGAGCCAGAAGTGAGGGGAGCTGTTTCAGGTGGAGAATGTCTTGGAAAAACAGGCTGAGTCCGTCTCAACATTTTCTGTCCTTTAAAAAAAAATTCTACACATCTGTCTTAGCCTAGTGCAAACTTTCATGAGTAGCACAGCCAAATCTGTACAAATCAGATAAGATAAGCAACCGATCTAGTTTCAGAAGTGGTGCTCTGAAAGCCTATGAAAGATTGACCCCTGCTATTGAGCACTGTTAATCCCTAGACCTGCAAATCCCACAGTTTTGATGACCTGGGGATAGAGCACATCAACTTTTCAGATATTAGCCCTCATTTGGTACTTTTTCTATATGTGCTTTTTGTTGAAACTTAGAGATAATGTGGCAATGTAAGTATTAATAGCTGTTTCTAGAGATATAGCAAAATTTCTGGGTTCATCTAGTTCATTCTGGTCCATCAAGGCAAGGATAGCTGAAAACTTATTAGTAAGCAAATTTGCTATTCATAGCTCTGAGCACACAGCCAGTTATACATATTATCTCATGTATGTCTTTCCACAGTAAAACAGTAAACTGCTATACTATACCCTGGACACATTCAGGAACCCCCAGCAAATCGCCAATGAGAAATTCTCCTACTTGCGTGGTGTCCATATAGTCCCCAAACAAAGAAGAAGGATGATTAAACTGGTAAGTAAAAACCTCTGAACAAGCCTCTATCTGTTTTACTTTTCTTAGGAGTCATATGGTTGGAAAATTCTTAACACAGGGAAAAAGATTGCAAGTGATGTCAAAAAAATTTTGTTTCAATTGGTTCAAAGGTATTAATTCTAAGCCAAGGGATCCTGCAGACCATCTCCTTTCTTCTTCCAGGGATAAAGAGATTTGTGACATTCGTAAGTACCCCATGCAATTTCTCTCTCATACTGGTAGTAACACTTTGCTAGTAGTTGCTGCAGTCAATTGTCTACTACAATTTTAACTCGTTTTCTAGCACAAGAAGGCCTAAAGGAAAAATGGCCTCTTTTATGAAGCTGCATACACTAGATAATGAGTCTCTAGTCTCCTTTCAGTCTTTTTATCTAGTCTCCTTTCAGTCTTTTTTCCCTTTCCAGTTTCCAGATGCATAAATTTGTTCTCACATGTGTTATTTTCTAGGCCTTTGACCTGATTTCTTTACTTTGGATTTTATTTAGATGGTTATCTATTTCTGGAAGTCCAGTGTACAAATCAGGACAGCTGCGGGTTGAACACAATGCATCTTACAATTAACAGATGTGGTCAGATATCTCCACATGATGTTTACCTTTTATGCAACAGGGTGACATTGTTGACTTGTCTTCAGTTTATGATCTGCTATAAAAGATAGGACTTTTCCAAAGAATTTTTTTTGTAGCTGGTGGAATAAGTACAAGATTTATTCCATACAACTCCTTCCACAGGAGTACTGCTGCAGTACTCTTAATGAACCGCATCTTATTTTTCAAAACCATATCCAGTTTACCATAACCATAACCATACCAAGCTCTAACCTTGCATCCTTAGGTGGAACTCTGGCTCTTCTCACTGGAGTACTACTTGAACCTATCCAACATGCTCTCTACTCGGCTTTACTAGTGATTTGGAGAAACATGGAAGAGAATGCAAAGCAGGGTGGGCTGCAACAAAATCACACCCTTCTGGCTCAACACAAAGCAGCTAATCAGCACACTTTGAACTTGGCTTCCCAGCTGAGCACTCACTTTGGAGTGATTTTGCCAGGTTCTGTCCCCTCAACTTGGCTATCAGGATGTCACCTGCTTTTCAAGCAGTCCTACCGAGAGATCAAGACAACTGACTGCTGTGCACACAGCCTGTAATGCTGCCACGGCAGAAAATTAGATAGATTTGAAATCATTTGTCCTGAGAACGTTCGTTTTGTCTGTTGTTCATCCCCATATTTATCTTTTTGGTATTTCAGTCTGAGTATTTGTTCCAGCACTTTTCTTGGAATTGAAATTGTCGTCAGAGAAGATAACATCAATGTCCTCTTCATTTGTTTTCTTTAAAGCTATGCACTATCACTACCTGTTACAGTCCCCTGCCTTCCTGCAAGAAGGACAGACATTCCTGAAGATGCAGCTCTGGGCTGGGCACAGCCAGTCCTCCAGGTTCAAGTCAGGTGCAGACAAACTGGAAATCTCTGCCTTAGCTAAATATTTTCTGTTTTAGTCTGTCCTCAACTCTTACTTCTCTACTGCTGAGTCAGCTGGCCTTTCTGGTAAAGAGTAAACCATAACAAGCATCAGACATTTTAGCTTTGTCAGCACCATCTAGCTTTTCCTTCCCACCCAGTGATGGATTACATCTTTTCTCACTCTGCCTCTTAGTAACACTGCCCTTATAGAAGACTGCGTAGTACTCTCACCTCAGTCCATGCTTGACCATCTTCAATTCATCCCTAACTCTTCATGCTTTTCCCTCATACCTATTCTTAGTAGTCTGCAAATTTACATCTCTCATATCTCCAGTTTTATAGCAAAGATTAGATTGATTTACTTGCTGCAATTTCCATCCTCTCAAACCGCCATAGGTTGAATCAGCATCATGTTTGTCTTATGGGATTACTAACTGTCATTAATATTTTTATTTTCTCCTTCACATTTTCTATGTTATCGTTCCTGTATATTTTCCAAGCTCACTATTGTCTAGCTTTACAAAAGCCTGCTGGCTTTGCACTATTGTCTTACCCTCCCCCATAGGTCAGCCTTTTGCCAGTCATTCTCACCCCAAATACAGGCATGTTGTTGTTCTTTGATAGTTCCTCCCTCTCAACTGCAATCACGTGTGAAAAAGACCTGTCTCTTTGGGTACTTTTCCCATCTTTCACATCAAGTAGTCCTCAGACACAAAATATAGTTAACCTCTACCCCGATGTACTTTGGTCAGCTGGTTCTTCTCCCTCCCACATCAGCTCCTCCATACCCTACAACCCATACCACACAAAAGGCATGTCAGCCTCTCACCATGCAACAATCTTCCCATTAACTTCAAAATAGTTCTAAAAGCCTACTAGTCTGAGATAGTCAAACTAGCCTTGTGGCATTTTTGTTGATCATACATACCTACTGATCCAAATTGGGCTGGTAAGCCAGAGTGCAAAATGTAAGCTGTCTGACACTACCAGAAGTCTGTGGATCTCACAAAAGTGCTAGAGACTTTGTACTATATTTCCTCTCCTTCTGATGTGGTTAGGGACTTTAAAGCTGTGCCTTCTGACTGACTGTGTCTCTGAAGCAAAAGTCGATTGAAAACAGGCCTGATTCTCCAAAGTGAGTGCTCATTTGTAAGCCTCAGTCCAGTTGAAGTGGATTGTGCTTTTTTATGAGATTGGTAGATAAACAGACATCAAACAGAACCTGAGAACAGTTCTAGGGCTCTTCTGAAAAGAAGCAAATTGATATCTACTACCTCTCTGCAAATGGGGGATTAAAAGTTTCAAGACTAGAAATTGCAAATTCATCTGCTGTGGTAAGACTTCAAGGAATATATCCATACAGTCATTTTTCTTCAGTATAGAAAGGAGTGGGGGTTTTGCTAACAAGGGGCATATTTAATTTTTTTTCTCTTTGTATATTTTCATACTAACACAAAAAAACAAAACAAAACAAAACAAAACAAAACAAAAAAACCACAACAGCAAAAAACCAGCCTGCCATTTCTATTTTTCACTAGTATTTATCTGCATATGTGCTAAAATTACCACCTAACTAAATACAACAGTGTACCTCACAAGAAACATCAGCATAATTGTCAGGAGCAGTGAGCTTTTTGAGATTACTATAAACGCAAAAAAATAAATGGATTTCTTGTCACCTCTTTCAGATTTGCAAGAGGCCCTATTCATTACTCACTCCCACCACAAATTGGGTTTTATTAGATAACTACTTTCATGCCCTGGTGTTATTTATATTTAATTTTCATGCACCCATTTCCGGAAAAATATTTTAAAAAGGCTTGATTTGTAGCCATTCCTCTTTGGACTATAGAAAAGTAAGCAGGCTGAGGAAAATACCAAGGCCCTGCAAGATGTTAATTTGTCTAAGTAGCCGCCCCTTTTATCTGAGTATTAAAGCAATGTTTTAGCAGTGTCCCTTCAAAAAGATAGAAAATTTTATCTCTGAAAGTGCCAGGTACAGAAGCTTTCTGTTCCTGGGAAGCAGGTGGTCCAGCATCCCTGGAAACGGAGTGGAAAATGCCTGTCCATAGCTGAGAAACTCTGCTGATGAACTGAAGCATTTAACAGCTTCAGTTTGATGGCTGTCTCAGAAATTGAGTGAAGGGGAGGCTTCTCTCTGGAAGGCACCAGCCAGGATGGCCATGGCGTATGAATAACACGTGGCAGGCTTGTCCTCTGCACTGCCATCTGGCATCACGCAGCAGCAGGGGAATTTAGGCAATTAATGAATGAATACTTCCTTTAAAGGTTCCTGTAGTGCTTTTTTCTTCTCAAGCCAAAGTAAGTTTATTAACTTCAGCAACCTGGCCAGATGCCAGCTTGGAAACTATCCTGTCATCTGACTTGTGTTTTCCCTGCAGAGTCAACTGCGTGCAGAAAACTTCTTCATTTCGTGGTCTAGACCCTGACTCTAGAAAGATTTCTGTCTATTCAGATGCTGACATTGCACCTGGAAGTAAAGAGGTAAACAAAGTGTGGCACAGCTGCAAGGGCCCACAAGGGCTGATTTCCTGAGGCACCTAAACCATCTTCCCTTTGGTGGTCATAGTGGTCACCTTTTGTCCTAGGAACTACTGCATTTTGTTGCTGGGTAAATTTATTCCTTTGCAATAATCCTGAAAAGCATCCCTTCAAATCAGGGATCTGATTGTCTTTGACAATGGTAGTACTAAACATACTCTGCTGTACCTAACACTGACTATACATTCTTCAAGATTTTACATGTAAAATGAATGCATTGTCTTCTCTTAATACAAAAATCCCCATTAATTAAAATTCATGTCCGTTTAGAGAGCTGTTACTTTTTGACAGTGTCAGTTTGATTCTACATTTGAAGCTTGTTGGAATTTCTGCACTTTTGCTATTTGTTTATTACAAATAATTGGCTTCACAAATTACATTCAACAGAACCTATGATGGTGAAAGAGGGTGATTTTAGACTGGATTAGATGA
Source organism: Corvus moneduloides (assembly GCF_009650955.1). NCBI lineage: Eukaryota > Metazoa > Chordata > Aves > Passeriformes > Corvidae > Corvus > Corvus moneduloides. The sequence goes on from NC_045511.1 coordinate 34,791,083, forward strand.
GATAAAACTTTCAGAATAAATTCTTTACTGTGGTGTTAGTGAGGCACTGGCACACACAGAGAAGCTGTGGATGTCCCACCCCTGGAGGCGTTCAAGGCCATGTTAGATGGGGAGTCTGAGCAACCTGCTCTAGAAGAAGGTGTCCCTTCCCTTGGCACTGGGTTTGGAGCTAGATGATCAATCCAAACTATTCTGCAATTCTGTCTGATAATTTTTTACTGACTGCACAGAGCAGCAAGACAATACTGTTTTTCAAGTACAAACTCCCTAGAAATAGACATCATGGTTTCCCATGCATACACCCATGGTACAGTTCCAAGAGGGGGGCAATCTGCCTCCTTGCCCCACATGGCCATGAGGAATGCTTTTCCACTCAGGAAAAGAAACAAAAACAAAAACAGAAACAAAAACACACTTAGACGATGAAACATCACTGCAGGTTGCAGAAATAAATAAAGCCTGATTTTTATTTGATCTTGTTTATCTCTAAGCTCCTGAAACCAAATGCCAGGAGGAGTACAGAGAGTGCTCTCCAGCTGGCCTGGACAATCTGCCAACAGACTCCCCTCTGAAGGGCATGCTGCCACCCTGTCCCACTGCCACCCTATTGCTTCAAGCCTCCTGGTCATGGAGTACCAGCAATGTGCCTGCAAATATGTGGCACAGAGGATTGTCGTTTGAGCTCCAGCTGAAGTCAACAAGCTCCTTCAAATGTTCCGGTATAAGAAATGAAGCTGTTTGGCTGCAGATCATAGTGCTTAGTGAAGGGAAAACCTTTTGGACAGCCATAACCTGATGACAAAGTGAAGTCCGTGGTCTGTCAATGATGTTTTATGATACAGGGGGTTCTATGCCTGAAAATAGCATATTAATATTTTAAGTGCTTAAAACTGCTTGTTTTCTTTAAATTAGCCTTCCACATCAAAGCAAAACTAATAGTGTAACTCTAAAATCATCTGTCTCACTATGGAGAGGAAGATTTACTTTTACTATGGCATAGTCCCAGTTCAAATAAGCATTAAGTTGCAGTCAGTGCAGTTTACTACACGGAGCTGCTGTGCATCACATGGCTGTGATCATCACATGCAGGGAAGGCACAAGTGTGTGCAGGGACACGGGATTACATTTCCATAACAGAAACTCAGCTTGCAACTGGGCATCCTAGGAGTGATGTTGTGAACTCTGTGCTCTCCCCATCTCACTGCAGCTCCAGATGCAGGGCACCCAGAGCAACCAGGGCAGACATTCCCAAGCTTCCAGCATGATAAGCCAGTAAGCAGTATGGGGAGTGTTGATTTGGAGGCACATATCTAAGGTGTACCTGTGGGTCTCTGTGATCACTTCCATCAAGGCAAGGGAATCACCATGAAATCAGTGCCACAGGACACAGACATCTTGCAGGCAAAAGAGAATGCATACATAGATTTTTTTTTAATGTTGTAAGCTAATAAAATACTACTCAGACTTTCACTTCACAGCAAAATACCCAATCTTTTGACAGAAAATCCGGCATTATTCTTTTTCCCCAAGTTGGAAATCCACAAGAAAGAAAGATTCTGACAGCTGCAGATTTCACACGTGTCAAAGGCACAAGCCCTGCTCTTACAGATGGATTGCACAGAAATACGCCTTTTGTTAAAAGACAGAAAATTAAAGGAACATTTAATCATGCTCTGACAGGCTTCTTAGCCCAAGGCTTATACCCTGAGTTCTGTAATAATTCCTGAATCCATGCATCGGCTTACAGCAGGTGGCTGCAGAAGTCTCAGGCAGTGGAAGTGCATTAATTGTGGAGCCAACTCTCTAAATTAATAATAAGAAACATGTTAATACTACTCCTTGCCATAGAAGCAATAATAAGCAATGCAAGCATACACTCATAATTGTTTTCAATTGCTGCACAAATTAGCAGCTCAATCTCAAATTTTTAAGTGCTAAGTCATCAGCTATTTTTCATCTTTATAAAATAAGTCAGATCTAGACATCTTTTTGGACTTAACTTGTATTGGCAGCAATAGTTCCAGGAACTTCCAAGTACAAAGATTAGTCACATCAGAGATGATCAAGAATTTTGTTAAAGCTGCTCTTCCCAAAGTTTTACATTGGTTGGATCTTTGAACACTTTCAAAAATCTGATTCTTAGTCTGACTTTAGACATCATGAATGTGAGTAAATATATCTTTGTCTCCTCCTTCCAAATTTGCCCCTCACGACCCTATAGATTAGCTTTATTCTCAGGAGTTGTTTCAGAAATCTTGATTTAGAATGTTTTAGAAATAGTGCATAATTTCAGGAACAAGGAAATCCCCATTCAAAAGAAAAGTAAAAGAAGAAAAAAAAGAGAGGGGAAAAAAAAAGAAACTGAAAAGACACCTTCTACATGGGTTAAGCAAGTACTCATGAACATTAAAAATGATAAAAGGAAATAAGTATTCCCTACATGTTTTTATCTAAAAGCCAAAAATACCACTGCTTTCCTTTGCAAGGATTTATTAAGAAATACTTGTATGACCCTAAATTAACTGAAGTTCCTAGTGTAAAGCAGGCAGCCACATATGCCACGTTATATAATCTCATTCAAGTACCTTGCAAACAATAAAAATGAAGACTCAGTGATTTTACGTTTCGTTCATACTCCTCTGCACAGTGCATCAGCAGTGATTTTAGGCATGGCATGAGGAAAAGAAATCCTGTACCCTAAACTTCATGACCTAGAGTCAAACCAATCACAAGTGAGTAGGCTCCAAGCTTCCAAAGGTTTGATTTCAAATTTGTGCATGCCCACACTTTGAATACAACCCTCGTTTACTGCAGCAGATGTCAGCTAGTAGCTGTGTCATATTTACATTACAGGAGCTTTTTCTGACACCTGTTTGGCAGAAATCCTTGCAGAGGATTCGTCCAGGGAGACGAATTAGTCTGGTGTTTTGCTTTCCCTAAATGCACACGCAGTCAGAGGCAGTAAATCGTCAGGTCACAGATTTCCCCTACACCCTTTCTTCCCCTCAGCCCTACACAGGATTTTTTTTTTTTTTTTTTTTCCCCAGCACCCCCTGGCGCTTTGAATCAGAAATAACACCTCTCCAGGATTCCCCCTTCCAGCCGTGAACTCCGGAGCAGACTTTTATGGGAAGGCTTCGGCGGCAATTTCTGACCAGATGGGAAACCGGGGTAGGGTAGAGCAGGCAGCTGCTGGTCTCTGTACCTGCATGTCTGCAGGCATCAGGTTGCAGCCCCTGTCAGTCACATCACACTTTTGCCTATTTCCTGACACTTCAAACGGGGCCACTCCATGTTTGACAAGAAACATCAAACGTGGCAGGTGAGTTTCCCCAAGCCACTCTCTTTGATAACATCCTCTGAATGTTTTCTGGCTCTATATCCCCAAAGAGTACTCCTTTTCACCAGCATGCAAAGAAAAATTTACATTTACCTTTTGAGTCTAAATATTCCTACTACCTTTTTTGTGGTGTGGGGTTTTGGGGCATTGTTTGGTTTTTTGTTTGTTTGTTTATTTGTTTGTTTGGTTTTTTAGGCTCGAAGGGTCAAGGCCAAAAGGAAATTAAGATAACATTAGCAATTTTTCACATGTGCTGGTCAGAACTAAGGCTCTGAGTGCTCCCGAGGAAATCAGTGCAAGCACTAAGACTGGGAACTTAAGCAGGAACAATTCCAGGCTCATCTGGAGTTGGTCTCTTGGGCTGGTCTGTAACCACTTGTTTTCCTTGCTTAACATCTCTGCCTATTAGAGAAAAAAGTTGCGTGTGAAGAGTCTGGAGGAAGGTGTCAGCTGATTTCAAAGCAGTTACAACAGCCTGTGTGTCTAGTTCAGGTGCTTTCCTTGAGTTGCACAAGCACTCATAGCAATCTGACCCTCTGTGTCCTGCAAAGTCAGGAAGCTTTGCTAGAGAGGCCAAACAGGGATGGCAACGTGCCCAAATGCCCATGTTTATAGAAGCCCTGGAGAACTGCTGACCTAGTGCACATGGCTCCAAAAGCTGGCTCACTGGTCGTCCTGCCTCCTCCTCAGAGGAAACAGTGTGCAGCAGGGCAGGCTCATATAAAGAGACGGTGCCTGCACTCCATATGCAGAATGTGACTGTGAAAATGACATTTTCCGTGCCTTTTTTATTTCCTGTGGGAGCCACACAGCTAGCAAGGCAAGAGGCTTCTCTTCATTCAGGGCAGAAGGAGAATGCTGTGAGCCCATTAGGTTTGTATTCCGTGTGATGTGGCACCACTAAAATGGATGAGCATTGACACCACTGTACAGGGAATTTTAAAAGTTATTTCCGACCCTATGGCCGGGCTAGTGATAAAAACACAGTCTCATTGAGTGACAGCCAACAAACTATTGCTGCTCCCATCATGCCATGAGCAGGCAGCCAGCTGGCAGCACCTAAGATGGTGCAACAGCGCATAAGGCTGGCATGTGGCACTCACCACTGCTCTTGGCAAAGCTCTGTATCTGCCTTACTCACATCCACATTTCTGTCTGACATGAACCACTCCCTTCTTGCAAACACAAATGGTCTCGGCTGAGGTATCACTTGTAACGCAGGTGAAACCCACAAAAATCCTTTCAGAAATACTTGCTGTCACTTTGACAACTGACACCAAGTAGATCAGAAGGAAGAAATGCATTTCCATTTTCATCAAAATTATTAAAATCACGTTCTCATTTAGGCATCTGCTTAGACAACTGGAATCTAGCCCTGATAGTTCATTACAGAGAAATCTCATGAACAGCAGAGACCCCTTAAAAGAAAATCAAGGGGACAGCTGAATGCAGGATGCTTCTGTGTGCCCCCTAGGAGCTGTTATTTTTATGTTCTGTAATGCTTCTTTAAGAGTCTCAAGAGGCATTGTATATCTGCAGCTTATTTAATACTGGGAAAAGGCATTAAACAAGAATGAAACAGCAGGTGAAATAGATGTAACTCATTGAAACAGAAATAGTTCTTTATCTAATGTAACAGGTATCTTAATGAAAAATCTGTATGTTTTGAATGTCATAAAATAGCACATTTCATAATATGCTGAGTGTAACCATACACCAGGATGTGATCAATTTTGCAGATTAATAAGTAGCAGTAAGTTCCAAATCAAACACCAACATGAACCAGCCATGTGTTGTTCAAAAGGCAGTGAGTCCCCTCAGAAGTCACCAGTGAGGCTAATTTAAACACAGAAGCACTAGAAGGGAACATCATGTCCCCTCAGTCCTATCACAAGGAGCCTAGGGGAGGTGGGAGCAGAGCACCAATGCACCTTGCAAATCCCAAGGCCAGAGAAGATCCCGCTGACTCCTGGGCAGCCCTTGGATTTTGCAGTGGGGATATAGGCTGGCCACTGCAGACAGAGTGCCCCTCCTACCACAGCTCCTGTGCCATGCAAGGCTGAGTGAGCAAAATTCCCCCTTGCTCATGCCCTGCAGTGGTGTCCTGGCATGCTGGATTCAATGGTCATGCCTCAGTCTGTGGCACATGAGAAGAGCTGCTTCTCTTGGCTGCAGTCCCAACTAGGTAAGTAGTCGTCATGGCAGCCATCCTGAAATCTCCCTGCCCTGCCACCTGTTTCTCTGGAAGTCCTAAATTTGGGGGTAGTGGAAATGACAAAAAAACTGTGTGCTACTTTTCTAGGATGTTTTATATCTATTATAATCTAGAAGCAAAACGCAAATGGGAGGAATCAAAAGCCAGTGAGCTCTCAAATATGTGCACGTTATATGTTGCCTTCTGACTCCGTATACTTCCTCTGTCCCCTAGTAGCAATATGCCTTTTATGCCAAAAAACAAACCATAGAACCAGGCTCCACACATCCTCTTGGGTTTCCCTAGTCAGCATGTACCAAAGGTATGAGTATCTTCCTTTTGAACCAATCATTCAGAGAATACTTGTCACCTGCTATTTTTATTTGCTTGAAATGAATAAAAGTTGATGACATATAAAACCTATAGTTTCTACATACAACTGAGAACCAATAATATCAACTTACTCACTACTATGCTATGAGGAAGAAAAATAAATGTTCCTTCAACATTTAATTTAGGGACTAAAAATTCTTTAAGCATTATAGAACCATGGCGCCAAAGGTGTTCCCTGTGCCGAGGCACGAAGTCAAGTCAGGCCCTGTCAGTGGAAACACACGTGATAACTCAGATCCTGCAGCAGTGAAGCCTGGGCTTCTTTTCTTCTTCTTTTTGCCCCTCCTTCAGTCAGAATTTCTTCCTTTCTTTACTAATGTAATAATCTCTATAAGGTATCCTGCAAATGGCTGAGGCACTCTCATCATTTCTCTGGCACTGGGTAGGTGTAGACACCCCTTCTTCAGCAAAGCTGGGATGCCCCTCAGAGTGCAGAGATTTCTTCCTAGGAACAAAAGAGCTGGAACCTCTTTGGAAATGTTTTTTACTTTGATACCCACACTTGTCTCTAAAAAAAAATCCTTTAAGCTGTCATTTTCACATCAGTCATAATGTTATCCTGAGTTAAAAATTCATGGTGATTAGTTAGATACCTTTGTCTGACTGTCCTGTTTTCACCTGTTTTAAAAGAAAATACAAAATGCTGGGTCATAAAACCAAGGCAGTTTAGAGAAGAAGAAAACATTAAAGTTTTAATCTAAGTTAATTTTGGATGTGCCAAGGAAATAATTTCCCAGTTGTACCTCTTCAACCCTGCTCAGTGTTTCTTTGCAGGGTAACTGATAAAGCAGAAATCATCCATTTTGGAACAATGGGGCCCATTGATAGTGGTTGCACCAAATGAAAATTCTATGCATGTTCCTGGCTCTTCTAACAGGTGGTTAAAGAAGAAATGTCATTAGCATGGAAGAATATTAACAGCATTTGAAACTGGAACAAATGGCTTGGTTTTCAAAGGCTAGTCACTTCAGACTTCTTCGTGTTCTTCACTGAAATTAAATATTTTTATCCCTTGGAAAGCCAAGCACTTTACTGCAAACTAAAAGGTCCCTAGAATTCTATACCCAAGCTTTATACAGTGACTCTTTCCTGCTGTTAACACATTGTTTTGTCAGAAGATAAGAGGGAGCAGGTATGCTTAAGAATGTGTCACAGACTGCAGATCTTCTTCCACAAAGCTTAGGCCCCTGACTCCTCATAAGCAAAATGAGAAGTTCAGCAGGTTAAATGCGCTGAACCAATACACTTACTCATCTAAAAACATGATGAAATAAAAAGGCATGACACATGACATTGGCTAACTCTAGCAAATTCTGTAATTTGATGCAACTAACAGAAAAAAGTATCAGCAGTGTAACGAATCTGAACACCCTTCTTTATAAAAACCAGTTTACTTTTGAACAAAATGCTTTTCATATTCATAATCAGCACCAAGTTCTATAGGGAAGGATGGCCATTTTCTTCAGGAGTCTCTTAATCATAAATTCTCATTAATTCTCATCCTGGCAATGGGCTCTGGTAAGATACAGTCTAAAGGCAGGTGGGATTTACTACCCCAGTCAGATATGCCAGGTACTGGGAGGATAATAACTGTGTGCATCATGCTACCTTTGTGAAGTTCTCATTCTTTCAGCTTTTCTTTTGTCAGAATTAAAAGGTAAGAAGAAAAGTCTTGGTGAGGAGTGATGCAGACTGTAGAAGAAAAACAAATTAAGATCTCACAATGAAGGTTTCTCAGCTCTGCTTCAAAGCTAATCATTCATTGTTCATGCACAGTATCTGGATAGTGACTGATCACTGGGCAAGGTACCTTGCAGATTTTTTTATTACAATCCATTTTAACTTAAAAAAAGTTTCTCCTATCCTCATGAAGTTTCACAGGACTTTGGGTATTTGTTAACTTACAGCAGAAATCACTGCTGCCAGCTGTTTTCTCCCATCATTTTTCCCAAGACAAATGTTTTACATTTTGTGACATTCGGATTTGATGCAATAGGTCTGAGGAGAACGAAAGTGATTTTACTGGTAATCATGGGTTGTAAAGTCTTTTATTCCTACCATCAGGATACAGGCATTCTGCAAAGGAGTCCCCTCATCCCGGTGGCCTCAAAAAGATAAATCAGTTTTCATACTGCTAAGAAACACACTTTGCAAAATTGCATTGTCATAGAAGAAAACAGAGAGAAGGAGAGAGGAAAAAAAAGAAATCAAAGATTTCAAAGGTCAACATTTTCTCAGACATGGAGGTAAAATGCTGCATTCATTTGTATTTGAAAGTTATGAAGTATTTACAGTAATGAAGTATTTAATTAGAAGTGTTATATACTGAAAGTATTTTGTTGGTTTTTGAGGTATTTTATCATTGCAAATTGGTTTTAAGTGTCAAAAATTACTGCACCTGTGACAAGCATTCATTATGTGCTACCCTTAAATGTGAGCACGTGTGTGTGCAGCAAGTTTGCATTTGTGCCTAAAAAATACGGTACAGACATTATCTAAGTTCAGCTGCATAAGTTGCTAATTTTTTGTGGCTCTGTGTAGACACAGACATGTTAGACTTTTAAACTCCAGAAAGCACCTTACACCCTCTGGGTCTTGTTACAGAAACATAGTTACCCAATAATATTTTAGACTTTGGGGGCTCTCTGAGATGTCTGAATAGGCTGACAGATGGTGCAAGACCTCTGTGCCCTTCTGGGAGCAACTGGGAGGCCTCCAGACAAGGCTCATTAGCATGTCAGATAGCATAGGACGACTGCATGGAGGGAATGAAATCCCAGCCTCCCATGTCCACCCGCCAAAATCCAGCTCTCCCCCAACTGGCCTTTTCTTTTTTTGACCTCTGATGCCCCCAGTGCATTAAGCCAGAGCTGAAGGACAGAGTACTGGCACTCCACACTGTGGAGTGGGATTGGAAAGCAGCCATTCCTGAGCTGGAGAGCTTTCTGATCATACTGTATTTACAGAGAAGTTAGGCCTGGAAGCCTCAATTATGTAAACAAGCCTAATTAATCTCTTTCTGAGCCAAGCCTCTAGATAAGTCCTGAACTTTAATTTTACGTGTTATGCAACTCAGAGTAAAGCTCAAATCCATTAAATTGTCATGTTATGGGCACTAACTGTTAAAATTTGAAGATGTAACATGTTTAAATCCCTGAGAGTGAATCAGGAAATCTTCTCCCTCTGAAGCCTCCAGACTGCCAGCTAGCAAGATAATACATCCCTGCTCTCCGTAGAGTAACAGGCCAGCCAAAAGTGCAACATGTCTTTTATTGCATTAAGGTATCAAAGAATGAAATGAAAAAGGACACTTTATGCCAGCATAGCAAAGGCCCAAGATGTAATTGCTCAAATTGGCTAGAAAAACTGAGTGTGCAAAATGCATCTCTTTTCTTCTCCAAGTAGGTGTCTATGACATGGAAACATATTTAGCCCTTCTACAAAAGACAGTCTGTGAGCCACATGTCATCTTGTAGAGATGGGTGAATGTCTCATTGAAAATTTTAACTGCCGATGTATTACTGAGGGGTTCCAGAGAAACCCTCTTACTACTGTCAGTATTTTAGCATTAAGGACTTGGATTCCCTAAAACTGGGCCAGAACACTTCCATACTACAGACACAAAAATAGACCCCTGTTCATTAAGGAATCCAATGCAGTAAACATGCACACTCTGATCCAGCCTACTGAGCAGCAGACATGTAGATACAAAAATGCTGCTAGCAAGGATTTTCTTGCTATTTTCTAAGTCTGTGAGAGACTTTTCTCTCTCACAGAAGAGGTAGCAGAGTTATGTAAACAACCAAACACCTGCAGCCTTGAAAAGTCTTGTTTATGGTATAGCAGAAAAATATTTTGACAATGGATGTTTTAGGATTCTAGCCAATCACCCCAAGGGGTGGCTGATCCTTTGTCCAATTAGACTATGAAGAAAAAAGTCTATAAAAGAGTTTGTAAAATAACTAAATAAATCAATCTTGCTGCACAATTCCTGCCTGCTGGATCTTCTCTCCTCATCCTCCCTATGGCTGCAGGACACAGTGATGTACCCTAGGGCCCAGGCCTGCGGTAATACAGACAGACGTCCTCAGACACAAAGCCAAGGTCCTGCCTGATGCACCCTTTATTCTCAGCAGCCTTTAATACAGGACATAGACCAAGAAACAGGATGCACTGAGGTTCTCATTTCATTCTTGCAGGCAGCCAGCCTGCTATGATTCCCATAAACACTTTTATAGGGATGAACCTTGACACCAAAAATAATCTGTAATACCATGTACAGTAAGCTTACTGAAACACCTCTGACCCAGAGGAACTATACTCTGAATTAAGATCGCTCTACTTGCATAAATGTGTTAAAATCAGCCTTAGAGAGAGTTATAGTGGGCAATCTACGTGTACAAACCTTTGGGCATTGCTTAAATAATTCAACACTGAAATCCTATCTACTATGATTCCAGTTTCTGACTTTGTCTTCAGCAATGGCTTTGACAAAATTAGGATGGTGATGTCACGTAACCCCAAGAGAAGGTAAGATGCAGCAGGCACCTTGAAGGGTTCAGCCATTCAGGGTTCAGCCCCACCACACAACATCAAACATCCTCCATGTTGCAAAGAAAATGTGATCCTCAGCCATTGCTGCTCCTTGGAGCACTTTGACTCCAAGGAGAGTCCTTCCATTTCCCCTTTAGGCATCTGAGAAGGCATTACTAGCTTTGCCCAGGCTGGGCATGCTGAACTCCGCAGAGCATAGACTAGCCAGATACATGTTAGTCATTCCACTTGTTAGCTAACAGGGCTGGAAAGGCTTTCACTAAGTCTGTAAGGCAACTGGACAGGAATGTGGTGACCAGCACAGCATGGCAAGGTCATCCACAAACTGCTGTTTGATCATACACTCACATGTGTTCTGTGTGTGTGTACACGCGGGAGGGCATAGGAGGAGGGAGAAGAGACAGATAGCCATTAGATAGGTTTACAATAGCAAACCCATCTTCCTATTCCCCTTCTCAGATTTCAGCTATCAAATTTCCTACAGTCTGGTTCTGACTGTCATACAGGCTGCAAATTCATGCAAATCTTGCGTCACTATTTGGCAGGGTGAAGCTTTTTGGTGTACCCTGCTGTGGTTAATCACTGCATCTGAAATTCGGTTCTTCTTTGCCTTCTTCAGGAAGGTGTTACAGAAAATCATCATTTAAACACAGCTCTCATTAGAAATCTGATTAAACACTAGCAGAGAAAATGTTGCTCTCTGATTGAGTCATTTGCATTGGATGTAATAGTTATTTATTCACATGTTTTATTAAAACAAGTAAGTCATCAAATTCATGGCAATGCTATGTAGTCAAAAGACTCCTAGCATTGCTGTTTAGATTCAGAACTTCTTTGTGTGAGAGCACAATGGATTCAGCTGTGTTAAATTATCAAGAGTTGGCAAAGGTATATGAAAATTTCACTTTCCTACACTTCCACGATGTCACTATTTTTTTGATGGGGAACTTAGCCAGAGAGCAAGAAACAAGTATTTCCAGAGGAACCTTCACTCAAATTCACAGACGAAAGAATGAGGAATTTGAATGGGTTGGATCTAGCTGATATACATATTTGACCTCATCTGCTCTGGTGCTATACTGGTTTTCTAACACAGATGAGAGGGCAGCAACAACTGCTTCAGTGTAACCCTAACCTATAGGTGAAACTACAGCCTGGGGCTCTCTGTCAACAAATAGGACCCGGTGTCTTTTCCTGGAAGTTCTTTATGGTTAGCAGGATGGAACTCAGGCTACCCTATCCTATGCCTCAATTACATTTGATCAGTAATGTACTTTTAAGAAACAAGCACCTTTTATAATAGGACTTGTTTCACCAACATTTTTTTCTCAGAAATAGAAAGGTACAGCTCAGCTAGCTGTTCAGACAACACTCTGGCCTCCTCACCAAGGAGCAACGTGCAGACACCTGGCAAGAACATGAGTCTCTATACCGCTTTTTATTTTGTTAAGTCCCCACAGAGCTTTTTTATCATATGAAACTTCTCAATTAATGAAAATCAAACACAAGGGAATACATAAAGGACAAGCTATCATAAAATAACCTTTTTTTCCCCCCGGCATCATTTTAATATCTATCACAAGATGTTAATATTATTTATCATATGGCGTTCCTTGTACACTCTCTCATTTCTGTGGCACTTTCTAGAGGCAGAAGGCATACAGGACAGGAACTTACTGACTGGCCAGTAAGATTGTTTCTTATAAAAATTTTCTGAACTTTGATGTCCACGGTACATACAGCAGCTCAAACAGAGCCATATTAACATATGTAGCACTCCCACACTCAATGTGGCAAGTGAAAGATATCTCCCCTGACCTCACTATCCCACACAAGTTTGAATTCATTTATTCTGTCAGAACATAAACAGACATAACAATTGTTCAGTCTACAATGTTCAGGCTACATGAAGCCCTTAGTCTCTAGACAGGGAGAGAAGCAGTATCTCAGGCCACACCACCAGCTGAGGGACACAGAGGCAAAAGGAGCAGTACCCTTGGGGACGTGCTGGTCTGGTGCCACGCACTCTGGAGGCTCCACAGGCACTTTCCAGCTGCTGGAATCACCATAAACAGCAGCACACATTTGCAGGCTGACCTCTTCCACCAACCACATCTCGTGGAGACAGTCCTGTTGCAGTTGTAGCAATTTAAATAGGGAAACATTCTTCCAAAGGTTCCCTTAACCTCTTCATTTTCTATATTAAAATCACCTGGGTGGATAGAGGGGAACTGGCAGTAGAAGAGGGTTGTGCTAAATAAATCTCTGCATTTAACTGCACTGATACACTACACTAGGCTAACATCATTTTGCTACTATTCCCATAGGAAGAGTAGAAAAGTCAGGATTTTTGCTCATATTTTAACTACTCCAGATTGCAGCATGTTTATTTAAGCTGTTGATCTAGGTGGGTTGTGCAGCTACATTACTCTTGAAGCTCAAAACAGCTGCACACTTTATCTGGTGCCACTGCAGAGGAGGTGATGAACAGTACTTGAAAAGGTGTGGAGAGCAGCTAGGAGCAGTGAGGTTTTAAATGATCTTAGCTAGACCTACTCAGGCTTCTCCACCTTAAAAACAGCAGAGACACTTGCAGACTAGTCCACTACATTTAAACGCCTCATCTAAGGCAATCTGGTTTGAAGACTTTTGCCTTAGGTTTGATTAATTTAACAACCACATAGCCACAAAGAGGAAAATATGTTTGCAAATGTCTATTCAGAGTTGTTACAGAGGCAGGCAAGACCAATCTGAGTTGCAAACAAAGTAAATATCCTCTGATCTCACTTATGAGAGTCAAAGATAGGACATACAGCATGCTGCATAACATTTTTCCAGTTAGGCTGCTGAGCTCTTTATCAGGGTAGCAGTTAAGGTGATCTTTCCATCTCTTCCATACATGTGCTCACATATTAGTCTGACTCCCCACAGGAAAAAACAACATTTGAAATCTCAGGTGAAATTAATAGAAATGTCACAGGAGAAAAGCTGAATGTAAAATAAATTCCAACTATACTGCAAACTTTTGTCAGTTGGTAAAAATTGTTTTAGAGGACGGATAATTTTTTTGCCTTTCTTTTCATGGCTGTTTGCCTCCCTCATTTCTTCAGATTTGCACTTTTACCACTGGTACAAACAACACTCTCTGCCAAACTGTTCCCATAATTATGTCACTACCAAATCACTCTTCCCCATGATTTCCTGAGGCTGCTGTTTAGTGACTCATTGTAACATCATGCCTCAAAGTAATTTAAGTTCTTCCTATCAAACCTGCTAACAATTTTTGGACAGGTGAATCAGAAGACATCCTCTCCCTAACTTAAGTATCACAATATTTATTTCCCTGATAGATGAGTTATTGTCCCTCTCGTAGTGAAATGAATGCAAAATGAGTATCAAAGATCAGTGTCCATCATTTGTACAGCAGCAAGTGGCAACAACTTGAGAATCAATCTACTCCTTGACTGTTGTCATTATTTTTAAAGACCCATGCAACAGAGGCACTGAAGAGCCTTTGTGACACACAATACTGTAGAGTCTGTCCCTAGCCCTGCAGGGTTCAGCTAGATCCTCATGGGCATTAGATACCAAGTTTTACATGATCTCCATGCAAGAAGGTGCAAACTTCGAGGGGACTTAGACTTTTACAGGTCTTCTAAGATCTCCGGAACTCTGTAGGACAGGGAGGGAGGGAAAGAGAGAGAGAGAGACAGATGGACAGACAGACAGAGATCTGGAGTAGAGGAAGGTGAATATTGTAATTAGTTTTTCAAATAAAGAAATCATGAACCGACACTACAGGTGAGATGTTCAAAAGTGGACAGTACTGATTTAAACATTCAACAGTGTGATGTCAGAAGCTCCATTTTGTTTCAGTGGTCCTCAAATTAGATTAGCAGGAAGAATTTTTTAAAAGTCAGCTATGGTCTTGTGAAGTAGTCTGTGGCAGAAATAGGAACTGAGCACAGAGTTTGAAGAAGTCCACAAACTATTCCACTACAAATACCCTGGAGTTTTATCAAGTTGTAGGCTGGTTTTTTTGTAGAAAGAAAGCTTCTGTAGGAAAATTTGTGACTGATACTCAGCTTCTTCGTGCCCTGTGCTACTGACAGAAAGCCAGAGTGTATCTGTTGCAGTGGCTGTGTGTCATCTATATGCAATAGCTTATCCAATAAGAACATCATTACAATATTAACACTTGTGGCTTTGCAGGGACAGTTTGTTCTGTTAAACAATTTACTTCAAATGCAACATCTGTTCCAAAAGTAGCTACAATTTTGTAAATAACACAGCCACTGTTATGTAATTGTGTGTAATTTAATATCTACACACAAACAAAATCAAGAGTGGAGTTTATGGTTTCAGTTCCACTGATACCTTTGTTGTTGCATCAGAGTAGCCTACAGTCTTCAGATCTTTCACAACTCAATTGAAAATTTCTAATGTTATTCAGCTTCATGATTTTCCATGCTGATATCCACTAATATTTTGTCAGAAAATACAAAAAAACTTTTTACAGTGTCATCCCTTGCATATTCCATGCATGCTCATTACAGATAGATTCATCTTGGTTTGAAAATCTAGCATGGTAACGAACGTCTCATCAAAATATTGCAAGGACCAATAATGTCACAAAAAAAGCACCAGAACTCTATTTCAATAATGCACCCGTGAAACTTTGTGGAGGTAAGAGGGCATATACAAAATTAACCTCACCTCTGGAGCAACACGTCCTGAAGAAATAAAAGCCCTCACTGAAGGCCAGGGCATTGCGAGCTGAACAAAGTGGACTGACTTCAGTCATCACTGCCCTTCTGGGACCTGCTAGGGCACTTCTGTTTCCCCAGGTCTCCTTGGGGTGCTGTGCAGAGTCTTTAATCTCAAAAACAATTGTTCCACAGCTCTCTGTCCAAAATAACAAGAAATCACAGTCCAGTGGAGCATTTTTTGCAGCATGATGGAGGGATCTGGAGAACAAATATCCCACCAGCAAAGATTAAGAGTAGAACAAAAAAACTGAATCAAACAAAGAGCAAGACAAGCTGACACTGCAGACACCTGAAATGAGTCAAGCAGATTCCTTGGCACAAAACCACAACTTCAGCTACAAAAGTCCCCACCAGAAAGCACTGCGATTCATGTGTCAGTCTTCAGTATTAAAGGGACACAGCTCAGAGCTTCATAAAATCCTTCATTATCAATTAATGTAAAACTATGAACCTGTACATATAGAGTAACCTGAAATTACTCCACCTGACTGCTGACAAAATGGTGTGATATGCACTACATCGGGAACCTGTAGAGAGAGTGTCTCTTTAGATAAATCTGTTAATGATCCACAGATAAAATGATAGATGCACCACTCATTCTAAGAAAACATTTACACAGAGAATCAAGGAGCCTTTTTAAGGCTCATGAATGCCCACTGGTCACCGTTAAGGCACTCAGCATTCAAAAGCTTATATTGAGAAGTCTAGTGGAAGTCCATAATATCTGTCTTTTAGACCTCTAATTAGGTACGTATGTCAGCAGGTAAAAACCCCTAGACAGGCAATGGAGAGGAGCCTACCTTAACATAGAAGTATCAGTACTAATTTAGGTCACAATTCTTTGTGGCAGAATATCATCTTCCCACTTGTGGTCATTATTTTATTAAGGATGGTCATGAGTACCATGGAACATAGACATCCCAGATCCTAGCACAGACTCCTCGTGGAGTTCCGTTGCTGTCCCTGCACCAGCAGGAAAGTTCTCCGTTCTCTGCCTCCCCAGCATAGTTACTACCTTTCAGCCTATTTTTTATCTGTACTTTTCCCTGTACATCTAGACTGTTTATCTAGTGCACTTCAAAGAACTTGGTGAAGGAATCTTGCCAAAAGCCTTTCAGAAATCTGGGTAGTTCATATCAAAAGGTCTCTCATAGGTAACATGTTTTGGCAAATCACTTCAAAGAACACATAGGTTATTGAGGTAAGACTTCCCTTTGCACAACTTAGTATTAACTCTTTGAAAAGCATCATATTTGTCTGTGTTCACTCTTTCCTTTTTTTTCTTACCATTTCTACCAGTTTTTCTAGTGTGGACATTATTCTTACATGCCTCTACCTGTCTGGGACCTCAACTGGAATGCTGGAATTTTTGAAGTCTGGTGTCACATTTACCAGCTATCAAAGCAGTGCAAAGCAAGTATTTACACACCAGTGTTAATCGTTGAGATGTTTCACCTCCAAATACCTCCACAACTCTTAAGTCAATGCCATCTTCTTCTAGCACTGTGTTACTGTTCATTTACTGCTCCATAATTTTAATTTT
The DNA here is from genome assembly GCF_009650955.1 of Corvus moneduloides. Lineage (NCBI taxonomy): Eukaryota > Metazoa > Chordata > Aves > Passeriformes > Corvidae > Corvus > Corvus moneduloides. Next base: position 34,807,876 of record NC_045511.1, read on the forward strand.
GGGATGGTCATCTAGTGAGCCTGTCACAAAGAAAAGCTCCAATATGGGGATCTCCCTGTCTTCTTCTACTCTAAAAAGGTTTATTTACTTGTTCTACGACAGCTTTGTCTTACCTAAGTCATCCTTTGATACCTGTATCATCTATTTGGCCCTATAAACTCTCTAGCATGGTTCCTGTTCTTGATGCATTTCAAAAGAGATTTATTACTTCTGTTAACTGTTTCTCAAACTCTTTTTTGGACAGATAATTGTATTTATACACTCAACCTGCCAGGGTTTATGATCCTTTTCATTTTCTTTGTTTGGACATCACTTCAGCCTTTTGAAGTATTAACTTTAAAATGAGGTAAGTTTTCTCTCCCTACTCTACAAAACTTGGCTTCCTTTTGCACTCATTCCTTTCCTAGTAGGAGTAATCTCTGGTCTGTGCATTTAATATGGGTCTGCAGAAAGCCTTCATACAGCCTGAAAAAAACAAATAAAAAGCTCGGGTGCTGTGAAAGTCTTTCTTACATATGGATGTAACCTAACTTCTGACTTGCTCCAGGATTGTATTATGCTTAAAGTTTGACAGCACCAATTTTACCTTTAAGCATAAGGAGGAGGAATCAGCCAAACCCTTTAAGAAAAAGTCTGTAACAAACTGCATCAGGATTTACAATTGAAAGACTTGGACAGTTTTAAACACATACTTACTAATACTGCATTACTTAATTTGTAATGAAAAAGTATTACACTGGCAGAATGCACCCATAAGAAAAAACACTTGGGGATCAGTCCTCAGAAATGCCAGGCATACTTCATGATTTAGGTTTGCTCAACGTTTACTGTCTGCTTCTAAAGGAAAAAAGCAGACAAGGTCCTTTCTCCTCTGCCGCAGATGTTCTTTGATGGGCCCAAGCCAAGGATCCAGCAACATAAATGAACTTCTTGAAAGAGCAAGATTTGGCTCCATCTGATTAAAGGTAGTGACTTAGCCCCTGCAATTAAGTATTACAACATGGTAGCTAGAATTGCATTATACTTCAAATTTTCAGCAAATGATTCATTCAAGAACAGAGTCAGTAATATCTTTGAATTTCTTGTCTTTGAAGATGCTGATCAATGGAAGGGGTTTTTTTGTAACAAACACTTTTGAGGGTTTATTAATACAGGTCATTGAAAAGTTTGCTATCCTACCAACTACAAAGAAGGGAAATTCCTCTAACTGTACATCTGCAAATATACAACACCCTAAAGGCAGCTCCCAGAAGACCAAGACTCCTTTCAATTTTCAAAGTACCTTTTTCTTCCAGTGATCTGTGAATCCAAGAAGTACTACTTTCTTTTCCTTGAACACTGAATTAATAACGACAAATCACATTTCATGACCACGGCAAAATTCCAGCTAACATTTCAGGGCCCTACAGACTATGGAGCAAAAGGCTGCAATTAGAATCTTGGCAGAAAATTCTTTTTCAGCTAATTTCTTAAAAGGACAAGTGCTTCATCTCTGACATTATTCTAAACCTTGAAAGAGCAGTGTATATTTCTTAATTCAGCTGCTTTCTTTTACAGGCATCTCTTATATATGCCTGGAGTCTTGTTGATCAGACACAAGAACAAGCTGGTGATGGGCATCTGCCATTGCTAAGCATAGCTAATACAATCCTGGAGCAAGGCGCCAACACTCCGTTTCTTCTGAGTGGCACTTGGGGGTGAGGGATACAAGGAGAAGTGCTAAAGTACAGTTCAGCGGAGAAAAACCCTCTTGACTGAGCCCAATGTTTACAGAAATGTGAATACACTGTCTGAAATCAATCAGGCTCTGCAGATGTCACTGTGTTTATGCAGCATGTACCATTGATTTTGTTTAACCCTGCAACATCTTCCACTGTTTCTGTTAAAGTTACTGGCTCACAGCTTGGCAAGTGGCTGTGGCATGAAGACATCTGCAAAGGGACCAAAGCAACCCTCATCTTCTAACAGACCAAAACCATGTAGCAGAATGCAGGACTTGACCACAGTGCTGGGCAAGTGGTGTATGTCCATAGACCTGATCTGCTCCAGCTGGATGGCACTTTCCAGCTAAGGAAGGAGTAGGAGTTAAATAAAACTGCAAAGGAGGGTATGATAGGAAGACCAGCCAAGCAGGACAGGATACTTGCACAGATCAGCGAGCACAGAAATCCCCTAACCTCTCTTCCCCTACTCCTTCACATGGGAGGTGCCAAAGTGATGTCATCTGAAATCTGGTCCCCTTCTAAGTGCTGGGAGGGGTGGCAGAGGTCCTGGGAAATGTCTAAATTACGTTGTTACGCTATCATGCCTTGAAGACTGTAGCCTGCTGTATGAAAAGTTCACTTTAATTTGCCTTAGGAATGAGGCTCCAGGGAAGGCATCTGAGGACTTAAAAGAGCTGAGGCATAACAGGCCCTTACTGCTCTGATACTGCTCAGTTTTGTAGTTTCTGAAAGGGTTAAGGACCTGGGATACAGGTTATAAGGATGACTCTTCTTCTTGGGACCATTGTTTCACAAATTAAACTGATTCAGTCCATAAAAAATCTAAAAATAAAATAAAAAAAATTAAAAAAAAATAAAGAAAAATATCTCCACATAACCTATACAGTATAAAATAAAAAATATACAGAAACTATGACCACTCTGTAAGCATTTTTTTTATATGGCCCCTTCCAAAAACACACAGATATTCACAGATTGATCAAAGTTTGTCTACTTTTTCCAGGACTTTTCCTTTGAAAAGGAATTGCACAAATAATATTTTTTGTGCTGAGAAACATACCCTAAGTGTTACTGAAAGTGAATTAAATCTCCAGGTTGCACAAAAACGTGAGTGCACAGACACCAAGTAGGACAGTTAACTGGGAGTTTACTATGGGCCACCCAGCCAAGACAACAACACCAATGGACTATTCCTAAGGAACTAAAGGTTGCCTGAAAATCAATGGCCCTTGTCCTTATGAGGGACTTCAGCTGGCCATATGTTAAGTCAGAGTACCACATAGCTGGTACAAACAGGTCCAGAGGATTTCTAAAACACATGGCAACATTTCTAAAACACATGGTAACTTCATGGTACAGGTGCTAAGGGAGCCAACCAGGAAAGCTGTCCTTCTTGATTTGCTGCTTGTTAATAGAAAAGATCTCATGAGTGAAGTGGTGATTGTTGACTGTCTTGGTCACAGTGAACACAAAAAAGACCAGTTTAAAAATCTCTGGTGACATGAGTGAAATGGCCAGAAAAGCTTCAGCATAAGGAGAGCTGTCTCACTTCAATGGCTGGTAAAATTATGGAGAAGACAGTTCTGGTAGTTATTGAAAAACACCTGAAAGACCATGCAGTCATCAGTCACAGCCAGCACAGCTTCATGAGAGGAAAGTCTTGCTTGACAACTCAATTTGCTTTTACAACAAGGTAACCCACCTAGCTGATCAAGGGAAGCCAGTTGATGTAATATTTTTCAATTTCATAAAGCTTTCAATGCTGTCTCTCCGAGGATCCTTGTGGAGAAAATGTCCAGCCCACAGCTGGATACACACATTCTGTGGTGGGTGAGCAGCTGGCTCATGGGTCAGGCGCAAAGGGTTACAGTGAATGGGGTGACATCAGACTGGGAGCCTGTCACTGCTGGGGTTCAACAGGGCCCTGTCCTCAGTCCTGTGGTCTTCAACATCTTCATAAATTACTTGGACATAGCACTCAAAGGTACAATAAGTTTTACAATGATACTTAAAGAGAGAGAGAAGCCCCGCAGAGAGACCGCAACTAATCTGAGGGCTGGGCAATCACCAACCGTGTGAAGTTTAACAAAAACAAGTGCTGGATTCTGCACCTGGGATGAGGTACAACCCTGGATGTACGGACAGACCGAGGAATGAGAAGGTGGAGAGCAGTGGAGTGTTAAGGGACCTGGATGTCCTGGTCGATGGCAAGTGGAACATGAGTCAGCAGTGCCCCGGCAGCCAGGAGGGCCAGCGGTGTCCTGGGGTGCATCAGGCACAGCATCGCCAGCCAGGAAAGGGAGGGGATTGTCCCACTCTGCTTCTGCTTGCTTTTGATGTTCTTTATTTCTCACACAAACCTCTTCTTAGTTACAAAATAACTAGTTTAAAAGTATCCTAGATTCTTTTTTATCTTAGAACAGAAAAAGAAAACTAAAAGCAGAGCTCTGTCTTTTCTAAACCGCCTGCAAGCTCATGAAAAATCTTCATACTTAAAAGAAAAACTTGCAGAGGTGTTTAAACAAAATGGGCTGAGTATCTATTGAAAAACCACAAGAAAAATTCCCCTCTTATGTGGGAAGATTATTCAGCAGGGCTAAATACTAGTGGGGTTTTGTGGGTTTTATTACAAATATCAAAGAGGAACTTGTTAAATTAAAAAAAAAAGTGAGTCCGTGAGAAGCAAAAGTTTTCAGGATGTTATTCATTTGTGAAGCTTGATCACATTTTGATTTTTTAACTAGTATTTTACTAGTATCCCACACTCTTTATTCAAAACCTTAAATTGCAGTGAATAAATTCCAGTCACAAATGTATCTGGGAATGATTTGCTCCATCAAAGATATTTTTACTTGACCCACTTGGAAAGGTTGCATTTTAAAACCAAAGCAGTATTCCCAGAAATATGCAACTGACCCTTGCAGTCACAACTGATATGTGTTTTCTCAGACCCTGGATAAGTGCAGCAAAATCAAAGTGCAGCCAGCTTGTTAAGTGCTGTTTTACCTGTTCGGGCATGTAACAGAACCAATAGATAGAGAGAGGAGAATGCAGAGGTTTGTTTTTGTTTCATCCACAATTACTGTTTAACAAAAGTATATGTGAGACAAAGGTTACCCTGTACAGAGGGCACGACAGCCACTTTCCTCTCAGATGCTTGGGTAACCTGTGAGGACACTGCTAAGCTTTCATGCTGCCAGTTGCACCCCACTCCCCTAAAAATAATAGCATTTTCTCTGGATTCAAAATCCAGCCTCCTGTAGGGTTTGATTCAATCCTGACAAAAGAAATTAGCTACATATTTCCCACTAGCACTAACACTGATGCAACTCTCTGACATTGACCAAGGCACAGGCCATTGTTCATGTAGGTATTTGCCTTTTGCGATGCCACATCAATTAGATCTGCCACTTGCACCCTCCAAGATCCAGCTTCCCAGCTGGTTCTCTTCTGTCTCATATAAGCAGCAAGCTCCTTCTGTGATATTTGCAGTAACCACCTCCTTCTCATCTTGGTAGGGAAACATATGTTGTGGTGGTTTTTCCACGTACACTGCCCAACATACTTGCTTTGAACAACAGCAGTCCTGAAACTAGCACTTAAAAACTGACATACAAGGGGGCAACCTTGGAAAACACCTAGCTTTTTTCATACGGTTCCTGGATCATTTTGTTTCAATCTTGTCCATTTCTTGACAACTCAGAAAAAAAATTTTACTTATTTGTGCTTTGAAACTATTATTTGAGATGGTAATCAGACCAAATACTATAATAAAGAAGGGGAAAGGGAAAATTACAAAGAGCTAAAGAGAAAAATTTGTGAGAAAGTAAAATAAGCTAGGTAGAAACAACGAGGGCGGTTTATATTGTTTTTCCCTAAAAGAGGCTCCAAGGTGTGAAGTTCCCATACATTTCTGGAAACAAACATGTCATCTAATTTTATCGCCTTTCAGACAATTTGTCTGGTTGCATTACTAAGCATTTGTGCAACTCCCTGAAAAAGCTGGCTGCAGTAGGGCAGCCAATTCAGTTCTCAGCAGAGAAAGGAAGGAAGGCTCTTAGGCAATTCAGCTGCAAAATAACTTGCTGAAGACCCATTCAAAATGACAAAATGGCACTGGCTTCTAGTGATTAGAGCTATCACTAGTTGCAGTCCAAGGAAGCGGGGTCCTGTCCTTGTTGGATTTTTTGTGTAAGATTTACAGTTGCTGTCTCTCTCTCCTACCTGGGAAAAAAAATCCCAAAAATACAAACACCAGCACTTGCAGTGCTTCCCCCAGGGAGGATGCTAAGCTTCCAGGGTAAGCAGAGGCTGCCCAGAGGATGCTACGGCCAGCAGATCCTCCCTTCCTTGGGGCAGACCTTCATCTTCAAAGTATTTGCCATCACTCATGACACCTGCACCCATGGTCTAGTCCTTTCCAGACACTTCTAAGGAAGCAGAGAGGATGTTGTGGCATATTGCCTTTAACAATTTTGGCAATTAGAAATCTTTTCATAGGCACTCACTGTACCTGTCAAGGCCAGCACACAACTCAGCTCTAAGGACAGTTTTTCTTCATCTTCCCCAAAACCACTTGTGTGGGTGGATGAGGAGGGCAATGTTCACTGTCCTGACTGCTTGCATACATCAGGTCTGTCCTTGGTCTGCCAAATTTAAGACATAACTGGACTAGAAGGTGGTACACTGACCCCAGCCTAACAGCTGAACAAACTTTGCAGCCATAAATTATGAAAACACACAAAGGGAAAGGTCAGGAGGAAGTGTTTCCTCATCACGGCCAAGTGACAGGTTCTCACTCTCAGTGTGAGCGCTGCCCATATGAGCTGCACTGGCTGGGCAGTTAAAGAAAAGCAGCTGGGGAGAGAGAGAGGATGTGGTTACTGCTTAGGGCACTTGGAAATCAAACAAGGTCTTTTTTCTTTCTTTTTCTTCCCCCTCCCCCCCCCCCTTGTTTTCAGTGTTTCCTTCAAAGCCTTTTCTAGTCCATAAAACCTGCTATCTATGTGGGTCCTCTGTTCTGCTATCTCTTCTGGCAGGAACTGTTACCTCTGAAACTTACCCTTTTTTCTCCAGTTTGTGGTTTGTTGGTTTGGAGGGCTTTTTTCCCTGTATTTGCTACATATCCTGTTTGGGGGTTTGTTATCACAGCAGCTGGAGCAGAGTTTTTCAGGGTCTTACCAGGCCCTCTTGCTTATCCACTCCTGAAGTAGTTATAAATAACTCAAAATCTGCAATCTGACATAAAATGCTCTCTTTCACCGTCTTTCCTCTTCCTCTGCTCACGGGTAAGTGCACTAGTCCTTAGAGCACTACTCTCTGTTCCCCTGTTTAGACTGGAATCGGTAAGACAAAAACTCAGCTTCACAATTCCCCTTCCATCTGCCTGGAGCACCCTAAACAATGACACCAGTCTGCATATTGTGATACTTGAAACACAGCAAGAGGGACTGTGCCTTTGAGTGGCCACCTCTAGCAGTGCTTCTCAACAGACTATTTGTGAGATGGTCTCTCAAAGAGAGTAAAGACATAGTGTCAAGGAGTGCTCTCAAATAAACTACTGCACTGTGGAGAGGGAAAAAAGAGAGAGGGAAAAATATTACCAAGAAAAACATCACAGGAGAATTCTGAAAATCATTAGTTGCTTAGTATAATTTCTCCCTAAAAGCTTTTATCTATTTATTAATAAATACCCTCTTGAAGAGCAGTCTAATATATTTACCCTATTTTTCAAAAGCCTTCAGTTTTACATAGGATGTACCAGTCAACAAACAAATAAAAGTATGTTTATCTTAAGAAAAAATTAAACAAAACAAAATCATCCATTTTTTTGTAACAGAGCACCATCAGTGAGCTTTCTGCTTGGCCCTATCCTTGACTGTAGTATTTTGATGGCCAGTGAAGGCCTACAGTACTGTATCTGGATTCCCAAAAGGGAAAGACAGGTTAACTCTATAGCTGCACTAGATCACCTCAAAAGCTCAATACTGTCAGTACTACAAAGACTGAAGAGTAAGTGGGTACACCCTGAGTCAGTGCTTGGGTGACTATTTTCTGCAGCACATATACTATCAACAACGTGTTGCCCACATTAGGAAGGCTACTGCTTGATACTGGGAACTCAGGACAATGCAAATGAAGCAAGGAGAAAAAAAACCCAAACAAACAAAACAAACCAAAGCAACAAAACAAACAAACCACCAAAAATACTGCCTTCTGTAGTCACTATACCAGTTATATCTGCAAGACAACCATTGCAGTCTAGAGTTCAGTGTTGGAGCTGGCAAAAACATGCATGAAATAAAATGTTGTGTCATTTGATATTGCCTGAAGGATGAAAAAGAGAAAAGGGTGGGGGGGAGGAGGGAGGAAGAGAGAAAAAATAGGTTACATCCAAGAAATCCTTTTATTAAAAGTCAGACTATAATAAAGCAGTGAGTTGGAACATATCCTCTTTCAGTCCATATAGGAGATGACCCACATTCCTGTCCTGCCCATGACAGAATCTATTCACAGGCTATTTTTTCTAGCAGAGTGTATTTATAATGTTCTCTAATTTTCAGGAGATTGAGTGTTTCTATAGATGGAAAAATTCAGGTAACTGTGACAAAACAGAAAAAACAGTCATCTGCTACGGAAAACCTATTAACATATTAAGTCAAATTTTTTTATTTTAATCAAGTTCTGTCAAAACTTATTGATGATTTACCCCATTTCTAAGCACTATGAAATTCTATCACAACAGTAAGTAACCAATTAATTACGATGAAGGTGTTAAAAGAACAATATGTTCCAGGAATAAAATATTACAAAAACCCAAGATTTTACACTTATATTGAAGTGTTCATTAGATAAAAATTCATGTGTTGAATATACACTTCTAATTATAATAAGACTTATGCAGTGGGGAACAAACTACTGACAACAGCAAGAGCTTTGCAACTCAAACCATTAGTTGTATTTATAAACTTTATAAAAGCAAAATTAATGCAGGGTGGGGTTTTTTCTGCTATTTATTGGCAGTGTCATTCATAGCTATGACACTGCCAAAAGCATTTTGATTTAAATAGCTCAGCTTCCAAAAAGTTAGACTGGTTTTCTGTGGCATCTCATAGCAAACTCCTTTGTTTTTGCAGGTATTTTTGTGTGTTTGTTTTTGGTAGGAAGTGAGAAGCCTGCTTACTTTCCAAGTTGTGCTGGAATACCCAAAGCAGCCTTCTGTTTCTTTTTTTCGTGCCTCTCAAACAAAATACAAACACTGTAAATTGAATTCTAACCACAAAGCATACCATTCACTACAACATTACTTTTGATGTTGCTCCTTTCATTATTACACCAGGACTACTCTCCGTCATGGACAGGACACAAATAAAGCCCATCCAAACCAAAGACCATTTGTTTGGATGGGCTTTATTTATTTGGGCTGTGCCATTTAGCTCTTCAGCACTTTTATGTATTTATCCTGTATTTATACCTGTACAATGAACTTCTACAAGGCAAAGGGTTTTCACCGGTGCTCATATTTCATTTGTAACTGAGGAAAATTCTGATGCATGCATAGATCTTCCCTCCCCTGCTGAGCAAGAAAAAACCCAAAGAAAGCCATTTAACCATGGGAAACAGGTTGATAAACATGTTCAGAAGAGGACACAGGAAGAGGGTCTTCAGCAACACTCATTAAAGCAGATGGACTGACTATGACCTCACGGCATAACACACTCATCGGAGATCACTGTCAACAAAGCAGCACTGGTGAAGAGGAGGGAAGAGTTGGTCCGTCTAGGTGCAGGGAGTCGGGTGGCACACTCACGGGAAATGCTGCTGGTGGCAGTGATGTCATTAAAGCTCCCTGACATTCCCGTTCCCCCTGCTGGATGTCCGGCACAGACCAAGGCCGCTCCAGCGCAGTGGTCCTGCCTTTCTTACCCCTGTGCCTGGGCTCTGTCCGTGCTCGGACGGGCTGGCACGGCCGGGCCCCACGCCACCGCTGCCCTGCACAGAGGGCCCCCGGGGCTGACCCTCTGCAGGGCGCTTCCCGGTGTCTGCCAGGGGTCTGCTATGTCCCACCGGGCCCTGTGCCAGTGGCTGTTGTGTCTAAAAAGGCAACAGACGTTTCCCTGTCCCTGCCTGATTTTTATTTTACATTTTATGAGGAAGTCAAACTGTTTTTCCTTAATCTCACTGACGAATTATACTCGTGGTGCATGTATTTCTGCCAAGGAATATGCAATGGGAGGAGGAGCTAGATCTCCTGACTCTGCAACCAGTATCTGGCCTGCCTTTCATCAGCACAGGGCAAAAGACAGTAGCTGCAGCTACTTGAGCAAATCGAGCATGTGAATGGCCGCTCTTTGGCACGGAGTACCCTGGGTCCATACTATTAAACCTCTCTTCTTTCCAGGAGAGCATGGCTGGATGTAAACTGCCTGCTGGATGTGGGCCATGGCCCACACTAAATTTCAAGTAAGTTCCTGGCAATTTTCTGGGAGAGTTCTGTCTGGCAGGGGTTGAAACTCCAAGTGTTTTAGCAATTTAAAAGTATAGGTTGCCAGGTTCCGGCACCTGGGAACATTCCTCACACTGTATAGCTTACAAATATAGACACAGCCATCGCACATAGCTATGCACTGCCCTCACACCCCAGGAGCACAGCTTGGCAGACACAGAAAGGGATAGCTGGAGCTTTGGACTGCACTCTGTAAGGCAGAGGGCATCACAGCTGAATCACAGCCTTCAAGGCTGACTCATTGCTGGCCTTAATTATACACATTTTATTTTAAACTGCCTGCCCCAAAAGCTAATAACTATATTTTTTCCCTAATACAGAACTGGAGAACAGTATGACCATAGGTCACCTGCTGTTCTGCTCAAGTGGGAAGAAGAAACAAACTAGTTTTTGCTTCAGTACCATCAGGACATAATGTAGCCTATGTATTGAAGAGTATGCAGGTGTTTCTGGAAGAGACTTGAAACAGAACATACGAGAAGTGCAGGTATCTTGATTAATCAGTGTAAAAAAGAAGAGAATAAAGACTGAAAATGTGATCATGATAAATGGTAGATTGCATACCATAAAGAACACTCGAAACCATACAGTGGCATGTACAAAGAACCATAAGTACAAAGACCCACAAGCATCCAAACAACAGTTATTTCCTGAAAAAGCAGGAAACGAGCAACTACTGTGAGATTTTTTGTTTTATTAAAAGAGAAAAATTAGAAGGCTTGGGAAGATTTTTGTTGTTGTTGTTGTTGTTATTGTTGTGTTACTATTTGTGAGGCTTCCCTTCTCTTTCCCCCTTATCAAGATCTCTCAGCAAGAAAACAATCCTAGGAAAATAAGAGCCCCCTACCTTCATCAGATGGCTGCATACAGAGGGGAGAGGAATAATTTCCTGCACAGTTTGAGACACTCCAGCGAAGACCACGATCTCCCTTTACTCTTTCTTCAGGGAAGGGTGGAGAAGGTCCCCCAGAGTCCAAAACAGCTTGCAGCTACCCTCCTCCAAAGCAGCATAGCTCCCAGGAATGAAAGCTATCAAATAGTGATGGGTTGGGACAGAAATGGTACACAAGAAAAGATCCTATTTCTCTTTGTTCCTGTAGAGAGCGAGACTTTTAATCAACCTCTTATTAGAGAAAATGTCTTATAGTGAACTCTGTGTCAGGGTTCAGGAAACAAAGGAGGCAGCAGGAAACTACTTGGAATAGGTATTTAAAAAAAAAAAAAAAAAAGAGGCAAGACTACAAATGGTCTGGTAGCAGGACACTCATTTCCTACATTAAGGTTTATCACCATGTTCATTACCTCTACCCAGTGAGCAGCAGGATTCAACTGATGGCTAAAAGCAAATGGATTACATTTCAGGTGTTAGAAAAAAACTTTACATTTTAATGTTGCCCAGAGCAAATTCTCATTTTTAAATAAAGCAGGTGTGAACAGTTACCTTCAAAGCAGAAGCAGACAGGGAATCTCAAGTGCAGTGTAATCTCCAAGGGGAAGATTTTAATCAATCTGCAAGCATTCAGCTAGATGCAATACACAACAGAAAACCTCTCTCCATCATGTTTTACCTTTAGAGAAAATGCCTGTAAAATGTGCATGAATTATCTTAGGTTTGCTGTCTCTGATAGAGCAATGGGCTGGGAAACCCAGTCCCCCAGATATTTTCTGAAAATATTGAACTTTTCATAGTCAAGGCAGGTTTCAGACATAGTATTCAATGTTTGTATTTAAAAAATAACAAAACACACTATCATAGCATTGTATAATATTTTGGGTTGGAAGGGATCTTCAAAGGTCATCAGCCACCCTGGAATGAGAAGGGACACCTTCAATTTGCTCAGAGTCCCATCCAATCTGACCTGAAATGTCCCCAGGGATGTGGCATCTACCACCACTCTGGGCCACCTGTTCCAGTGTTTTACCACTCCCAGAGTTAAAAATTTCTTCCTTATAATTTATATGAATCTACCCTCCTTTAGTTTAAAAACATTACCCCTGGCCTACTGCTACAAGTCCTGTTGAAAAGCTTGACCCCTTTTTTCATGCAAGCCCCGTTCAGGTACTGAAAGCCCACAGGGTCTCCCCAGAGCCTTCTCTTTTCCAGGCTGAACAATGCCAACACTCTCAGCCTTTCCTCACAGTGAAGGTGCTTCAGCCCTCTGACCATTTCTGTGGTCCTTCCTCTGAACCTGCTGCAACTGGTCCACATCCTTCTGATGCTGGGGCCCCAGAGCTGGATGCAGCACTCTAGGCAGAGGCACAAGGGAGCAGAGGAGCAGAATCCCCTCCCTCCCCTGCTGCCCACGCTGCTTTGGATGCAGCCCAGGACACGTTTGGCTCTCTGGGCTGTGAGTGCCCATGGCTGGGTCATGTCCAGCCTCTCACCCACCAGCACCCCCAAGTCCTTCTCCCCAGGGCTGCTCTCCATCTGTTCATCCCCCAGCCTGTGCTGGTACTGGAGGTTGCTCTGACCCAGGTGCAGCACCTTGCACTTGGTCTTGTTAAACCTCATGATGTTCCCATGGGCCCACTTCTTGAGCTTGTCCGGGTCCCTCTGGATGGCATCCCATCCTTCAGGTGTGTCAACTGCACCACTCTGCTTGGTGTCATCTAAAACTTTGCTGAGGCTGCACTTGATCCCTCTATGTCATTGATGAAGAAATGAAATGACACTGGTCCCCATACAGGCTCCTTAAGGACACCATTTGTCACTAATCTCCATTGGGACTCTAAGATATTGACCACTACCCTCTGGATGTGACTGCAATTTATTTCTTATCCACCAAACGCTTCACCCATCAAATCCATCTCTCTCCAGTTTAGGAAGAAGGATATTAAGGGGGAATGTGTCAGTCTTTTAGAAGTCCAGAAAAATGCCATCTGTAGCCCTTCCCTTGACCACTGATGGAGTCACGCCATCACAGAAGGCCACAGGGTTGGTCAGGCAGCTCTTGCCCTTGGTGAAGCCACGCTGGCTGTCTTGAATCACGTCCCTGTCCTTCATGTGCTTTAGCACAGCCTGTAGAGGATCTCTTTCATGATCTTTCCAGGAACAGAGGTGAGGCAACCCCATTTAACTTTTTCCTTCTTCCACGGCATGACCTCACCGGTAAGGATTCCCTAAGAACATTGTTTCATTTGTACTGCAGCAATTACACAGCACAGCTCTACTTACACCCCAGATTTATCTATGCTGTACAGAACAAATGGATTAAATAGTTTTTCCTAAACCTAAAGCTTCATACAGCAGGTGGGACAAATGACTACAGTTGTCATTTGACCACTTAAGAATAATTAATTGCCTTTATCTGACAGCTGGATCCAGTAAAACCAGTAGACATTTGACAGCTGCCAGGGCTTGGGTCTGACTGGCTTCAGTGTGATATGAGCTGATCTGCTGCTTCACACAGAGAGCAGGCGAGGGAAGAAAAGGCTGGGTCTGCACTGCACATCAAAACTTTTGCCAGTGCCACTGTGTCAGCAAGGGGAGTGATTTGTGATGACAACCCTGTAACAGGAAAACACCTGGTTTATTATACAGTTAGATCCTACCAGAAAAGGGCTTCTACCCTGTAGGTTTTTTCCCACGTAAGCTATACAAGTAATGCACCTTTAAAGATATACACAAATAAGGGAAGTCTGCAAATATAGCTATCCAAACAAATCTTACCAATATAAACCACAACAAAATAGAACAAGCCACACTTTCAGCTACTCCTTGAATATTAACCCAGATATCTTCTGTAAATGCAAGTCAGCACCAGTCCAGTGATTTTCATGCAACTGCAGTTAATACCACTGAGAAATTGCATTTTCCAGATGGGAAGACAAAAGCTAAAATTGTCAAAGAGGACATTCCATGTTTCATTTGAAATGACACATCTAAGTAGACGTTTATTCCCAGAACACATTCGCACTAATCTCTTGAAACAGCTGCAAAACTATGTATCTTCAGAGTTTGGAGCACAAGATATTTTCTGAAATTTTGAAACTCATGTCTTCGTGCCACAAGAGGAATCTTTCTTCTTCCTTCTTTTGATTTAAAAGACATGTCAAGCAGCACAGAGGTGGTCACATTAGGAAGGAAACTCATCCCCTGGCAAAATGGGCCAGAAGCAAAGTGTATCACTGGGGTGTACTCAGCCCAGATCCCAGCCCTGCTGCTGAGAAAGTAATGTTGTTCCTAAGGCACAGATGCCACCTCTGCTTGGGCATCCTCTTTGAGAGGAGGTGGTTTGCACAATCCAAATTCACACAAGAGTCCAAATTCACACAGCTCTGACACTGGCATTGTAAGCCTGGGTAAATAATATCCCTTCACTGTTGCAGCTTCTTCTGCTGCAATATCACTGGCTACCAGGATGAGAGAATTTGCTAATCATGGTTTATATAAGACCGTTAAGGAAAATCGATTAAAATTGAGACAAACCTCTAGGAATGCCCCTAGGAAAGAAACAGTCCCAGAAAGCAACATTTCAAATTGTGTCACAGCAGTTGGTCTTGCTTCCCAGTCTCAGGAACTTTGTCCCACAGCTCTGCAGGACAGGATGCTAGGCTCCTCACTGAGCAGGACAGTGGGCTGGCACAGCACCAGCCCGGGAGGGAGTAGCGCCTGCTCCCAGATGCACTGCTGGCTGTGCCACCTGGCCCCTGATCCTCCCACTACTAAAGTAAAGAGTCCACAGTGCCCACCCACAGAGAAAGACAACATCTCGGCATGGTCCTCCGCAGTCCCCCAAAACTTCTCGCTAAGTACTCTACACTGTCTACAGTGTGATGTCTATCAAATGTCACTGTGATGGGGGAGAGAGAAAATGACTTAAGATACAGCATGAAAAAAAGGTATTTGAAGATGTTCTCAGACCAATATAAAATCACTATTTTAGCTGATGAGAAAAGCACTACCCAAATACATTTTTTTAAGACGCAAATATCAAGAATTCAGTTACATGCTAAATATGCCTCCACAAAACCTACTCTAAATATAGAGAGGTCTACATCAAACATTTAAAGATTTCGTCTGCAAGTGCAAGTGCATATTAATGAATGCCAAGGGCACTGTGTATCCTGAAAGAAGACAGTCCTCACAGTAGGTAGGGCTCACACCATTTATGTTTTGAAGATGTCATTAAAGTAACCACTACATCCTTGCAGACACTCAATCCAAGTATTACTTGAACTAAATTCTACCAGGGATCATTAGTAATTTTGCAAAAACTACTTCTTGCCAGAGTCAAAGAGTTATGCAAATTTTTGCCTCAAACTAGAAAAGGTGAAGGAGAGAATCTGAGGAAAAAAAATGTTGCTCTCTTTATCTACACAGTACAGCAGATTATACTGAAAGGGAACCTATTTGAGAAAAACAAATGTAGATGCCCATTAGTTATGTAAAGACAAGCATGATAACTATGTGTGTAATGAAAAGAACACAGTGTACTAAAACAATTTGTGTGTTTGCTTCTATAATCTTTAGATTTTTCCGAGGAATTTAGTCTTGTTTTGCTCATTTGTACAAAAAATAAAAGGAAACACACCTGTTTTTTCTACCCTTCAGACAAGATCTCAGTGTCTATAGCAAATTTTTATTTGAATGTGCAAGTGAAAATGTTGTTTCATTTGTTCAGCTGATGAACAGCACTGCCCAGCAATTCTACTGCGATTAGACTATAGTTGTTTGGTATGTCCTGAGTGATTTTGCAATCTTCACTCCAGTATTTGTGTCTGGAACAACAAACAATAAAAGGAAAAAAACTGAGTGGACAAGATGTTCATTTAACACTGTGTTTGTCTAAAATTTTTGGGCTTGTTCAATTCAGTTGAGGTAAACCTCACACATGACACAAACAGATATTATCAATCTACACTGAATCATTTAAGGTCTGCAGAAATTTTGTATAGGAGATCATGTCTGGTTTGGATTTTAAGTGTCTGTGTTCCAAACAACATCTTTTAAGTTTTTGCTTTGGATGGGAATGTGTCGTGTCCCTGATTTTTATGGAGCAAATCTGGGTGAATGACAGTGTTACTAAGAAAAAAACAACCAACCAACCAAACAGCCATAAAATCTATTCCCAATGAGTTATATTCAGAGACTGTGCAATGTTCCATGCCAGAGTTTTTAAAACCGCCTGTTAGTAAAGCCCCTACTGCAAGACAGTTGGCCTGAAACTACAGACCTATTTGGTCCTACTCTCTGGGGATGATAGGTCTGTGCAGGAAAACCACTTCTGGAAGGCTTGCATCTTTACTTCTCTCATCTTCCCCCTCCACAGGATTCACTGTCAGTAAAGCACCACTCTGAATGCCTGTTTCCTGCCTTGCTGATTTATTCAAGCAAACCACTAAATCCATGCCAAAGAGGGCCTTCCTAACAGCTGTGGACATGCAAGCCAACAGAATTAAGTTTTACAGATCAGAGAAATCTGAGAAAGTTTACACAGCCCTAATGTAACCACAACTATTTTCAGCTTGGGAAAAAAAAAGAAAAGCCCCTGGCCGACTGCACTTCACGAGTCAGTAACTAACACAAAACACAGCTTTCTACCTGATTGGTATAAATTATACCCAGCATGGACACAGCTCCAGTGCACAACATGGTTCTTTGGAGTAGTACTACTGAGTTTGCACCAGCTCCCAGCCCAGGCAAGCAGCGCCTGAGAGATTTTATGGACTTCTTTCACATTCAGGCAATGCTAATAAACATAGCACAACTCTCCTCTTCACAGAGGAACTCTCCTAGGCCCACAGAAAGAGCAAATTGAAACATGCAGATACTACAGAGATGAGAGCAGCATAAGTGCCCCAGTTCCACTCAGAGAAGTGATAAAGCCAGCATATCACTGAACACGCCTACCCCAAGCACTCTACTCTTGTGCTGTTACCACTCATCAAATTTCTAGTAACAGGGCTTCCGGCTCCTATGCAACCATCACATCTGAGGTTTTTTCATTTGGTGAATTTCCTTTTTTGTGGGAAATCAGTGCTTGCATAAGGGTAAAGTTTGCAAGCACGGAAATTTAAGTCCTTCTATCTTAGAAGAGATACCCAAGGGGAGCTGCAACTTTAGTACCAGTGGTGTGCCTCACTTACTCATTGTACAATTTAGTCCCAGCACTATTTTTACCCTCAGTCTCTTGTCAGAGGGCATTGCCCATTACTTGTCATGAAAAATACGCAGAGAGGGAGAGAAAGCAACTTGTTTGGGGAGTAAATGCTAAGCAACCTCTTCAGCTAACATCAAACAACCAAAGTCCATCTGATCCAAGGGAATTGTGCTGAGAGTTGGAGTATCCTTTTTGTGCTACAAGAAATCCAAAGTTGCTTATGAGGTTCTTTTAGGCAGATCTCAAAGGCTGATTACAGAGGAAGCTGAAAGATTACAGAAAGAAGTTGAAGTTTGCCAGTCAGCTGGCAAAATGTCTCAGCAGTAAAGCCTAATCAAGGAAGGCACGGAGGAAAAGTCACTTGCTGGGTCAAGCAAGCAGGAGCTTTGACAGAGACAGAAGTCGCTTGAGCCTCAGTCTCTGCTCAGGATTATGTACATCAGCTGTTGAAGTGAATCTCACCCAGGCTTCCTACAGTAAGAGGCTGCCAAAATCTGCAAAAGGCCCTTGCTTGTAGCAATAGCTGCTGAAGTCCCTTCCAGTGGACAAGTCCTGGAAGGGCACCCTTGTCCTGGTCCATCCGATACCTCCAGGAAGGGGTAGGCTCTCATATGCAGCCCATCTCTGCTGTTGCCTCTGCTCACTGCGGGTTCAGATGCCTCTGTGCTCCATCCCAGAACAATCTCCCAGACTAACCTTTAGCAGCAAAGCGGAGGATAAGAACATCTGTCCCCACTGTCACAGGTCTTAATGCTGAAGTGGGGTACAGTGTGGATTTGTTGATGTTACTTCTTTGGCTCTCTTTCCTCCACCAAAACTAAATACAGCACAATTCAGCATGCCCTAGGGGAGGAGCTGAGCATGTTTGCTTCCACAGGATCACTCACTTCTCCTATTTAAGTTCAATCGCCAGCAAGTAAACTATTCACAGATGGACCACTTGAGGAGAACAAATAGGCATGACCAAGCTGTCTACTTGATGGAGTTAGATGATGAACCTCTTATCTTCTCATTGGAGTTACTTATAATTTCTAATGAGCATCAAGTAAAGAGCTGATTTTTTTCTCCTCTACCCTTATAGACACTTTCTTCCCTTTAATGATTGGAAACCTTTGCTCTTCACATAAGATTTTGTAATGTTTCCCTCTAGTGAAGTCCAAGTTAGAACTGTTATCCTTTTGACCTTTGACTACATTATACTTGAGTAATGGGAGATGTCACCAGGTTCTCTGATAGCATGACTTGTAGACTGAAATTAACAGGAACCCATAGCACTCACCAGCAATCACAGGTACTTCTTTTCTTCAGGTCATGAAAGAAACAATTAATACATTAAGCAAGGCTCTATGTTCCAGGCCCTGCAGATCTCATACCAGCCCTATGCACCAGAAGCTGGTTGTCCAAGCAGGCAGGGACTGTTTTGCAACAAGCCAGGATAAAGGTATGTCTGTAGGAAGATATTTCCTTTCCAGATCTTAACTTCTCTTTTGCGGGTACCCTGGCTGCCAGCAGTGCACTGCTGCCTTTCACATCGTCTTCTCCACTGCCTGTCAGGAGACTGGCACAGCAAAGCAACACCTGACCATTCCAAGGATGATGGCTCCACCACTGCAACACCTCCTGTGATTAGCCAGAGAGACTGTGTGAGGTACTCATATCTGCTTGGCACACAAGCATGCTCATGGCATTCTGGGGGTCCTAAAAAAAATACCTATATATTTTGTGCTTAAGATGCATAAAAATTAAGCTATGCAGCAACATATTGCATGCAATTTAACTTTTCTTTCATGAAGACAAATCACAAAGGACTTTTCTTTCTGGTGACTTCCGGTGATTATTGAGCATTGTTTCCCTATTTCTTGAAATCAACATAGAAATAGGCTGCAAGTAACTAAGAAAGATCATTCTGTACACTTTCAGCTCCAAGGGAAAAACTTAAAGCAAAGGAAATGGAAACCCATCGGCAATGACCAATACTGAAATGCAGCAGTGTTTCTGCTGATCACCCTCACTCTGGACCAACACAGATGAACCAACAGAAAAGACCAAACAATTCCTCAAAGATAAAACGAGATTTTATAGGGATGCTGAGTGGCTAACATATTTTGTCCCCATGCCTCTCCTCAGCAGTGTGAAATGCCAAGCTTGGAACAACAGCATTTATACAGCTGTGTGTGTGAGAGAATCACATGAATGTACAATAGAGTATGTCAGGATTTTGACTGGGCATTGAGAGGAGCAGGAAAAAGAGAACAGAATACTGCTAGTACACTGCTCCAGAAGCAGACCCTAATAATAGGCAGAGGAGCTCACCTGGAGTTCTGCCAGTAAAATACACTTCCTCTGACCCAACTCCACAACACTGGTGGTGAGCAACTGTGCCTCTGTCTGTAACTAGATGTGAGATCAAGAGCACTGCTGCTGATATAATAGCAGTTTAACTCCTGATAGCAGAGTTAGTTAGGTCTTCATTTGTACCGTTATGCACCAAATCACCTTTCAGGTCTCTGGGCATTTATCATGTCAGTGTTGCAGTCCAAATCTGAATGCAAAGGTAGAGTTAAGCACAAAGCCAGGTATATTCTCTTTATAAACTAACACCTTGTTGATAATCAGCTATAATCTAATCAGTTATAATCTAATGATTGTATTAGAACCATAACTGTGCGTTTATTTGAAAACACCTGTGTAATCATTTGGGGTATCTGTGACATATTTGTGAATAAGATGGGGAAGGAGTCATGGAACAGCTTCCCAGGCAACTCCTAGAAGTATTCTTGTACCATATTACTGTGGCATTCAAACAGAGTAGAACAAGGCCAAGTATGGCATGGCCCACCTCAGATGGAAAGTAGTGCAGGTATCATTGTACAAAGCTCATAAAATAAAAGGGAGTTGCATGGTTAAACATGTGAGTGGAAAAGAGAATATAAAGCTTTAATGCACCGCTTTGTTTTGAGCCTGACCTAGATCAGGAATTTTTGCAAGTGTTTAAGTAATAGTAACATACTTACAACACAGATCCACGCACTACAAGAGATTAAAAAAACCCAAAAAAACAAAAACAACAACCAAACAAACAAAAAAGCCCAAAAAAACCCCAAAACGAACAAACAAAAAGCCCCCACAAAACAAATGTGGTTAATACCTCTGCCTTTTACTCCTCTGTTACAGATTTTAGAATGTTTTTGCAGAAGAGAGAGTGATGATGCCTTTGTTGGCCAAAACAAAGGCACAGGTGGATTTTGCTTCCATGTATCTGCACATTCCTAAGGCCTTCAGTAAGCACATTCCCTGGAAAAACATTGGTGATGATTTTCTAATAAGCAACATATTCTCCTTGGAAGATAAGCTTTAACTTAAATAAAGCTGCCTCTTCAGTCTCTGATCTATAGGCACCATTAAGGAAAGAAGAGGGAGCAAATCAATACTGCAATTAATGCTATGTCTGTAAAAATCTTAAAAACAACTTGAGAGATATGTACTCCTATGATCCACCTCGGTAAGTTCTTACCTCAAACCATTAATGGGTGTTAAAAGAAGGGAAATGGAGGACCTATTATTGGTATGCTTCAATTTTCTCTGAAATGCAAAATTTATTACATCATGGGAAGATAGACTTGGTAGCTTTTGAGATCATTTCAAGCATATATATGTATTATACATTGCTTATTACAAATTCAATCTCATTACTACCACCCAGAATCTTTCTGGTATTTTATAGGTGATGACTGTAGTTTCCACAAAATAATGATGTCCATGATTCTACATTGATAGGCTGCTGCTCTACCACTACATGGGAAAAAAATGTGTCCTTCTAAAGAAATATTAATAAACTTCTTCAAATTCTTACACAGATGGCATCCTAGGAATTTTTACTGGCTTTGCTCTGAGTTGTAGTTAAGCCTCTTAAGTTATTAAGGTATATTTTAAGGTGAGTCTGAATCTTGAACAAAGCAGCTCAAAATGATGTTTAGCACATGTGCAGTACTTTGTATCACTGAACCGAGCACCCTTTAATACAGAAGACAATACCCCAGTGTTGTGTTGTGTGGCTGAAAGCTTAGTCTTCAGCTGGAACCCATAGTTCCCTCTTATTAAAGTAATTACATAAGAAACTGTGTCTTAAAGTCAGTTCTTTGGCAGACATTTCTTAGCCCTGAACATTCAGTTCACTCTTAAATGTTTCATCAAAACATCTCTTGCATAACAGTAGAAGTTTATGTGTCAGTCTATAGTGACTTCGTAAAACACTGGCTGCAGTCAGGCGTACCAAGCAGAATTTGTCTATTTTTACATCTTTATTATATGGACACAAGGAGGATGAAGACATACTAACTCTGAAAAAGGTAGGAATCTATTGATGGAAAATAGTATTTCACCCAAGTATTCTGAAGAAAATTACAGTACTTTTTAGAATTTGATCCCAAGGACTCTTATTTATTATTAGATTGGTAGTATTTCCAACTATAACTAATAGTACCTCAGGATAAACCCAGGTGATGAATGCCTGGCTGATGAAAATCTGACTCACACTGGCATTTTGATTTAAAAATGTTCTTGATACACATTCTGGGCTACAAAGCAGAGGAGGCTTCATGCTTTATTAATGTCCTCCTCAGCTCATACCATTGCTGGTGAATTGGTAAGATGAGGATGTGACTAAACTGGGGCCACTCCTTGCCAAACACACTCTCTTTCTTGAGGCTAATTTATAATTAATATACCAGCTAACAAGGGCTGTACCTAACACTTAAGTCACTCTTCTGCTTTGAAGCACATGACATTTGGCAAAGCAATTTATACAAAGGAGATTAAAGAAGTTTGTCCTTATCTGCTTTTACAAATAAATATACCATTGCATTAACTTATGAATAACTATCAACTACAGAAAACTTCACAAAGTTTCTGCTTCTGAGGAAGCTGGTTTCAGCAACTCTGAACATGGTCTGTTACCTTATCCCACACACAACCTTCTTCTCATTTTTTATTTTCACACAAGTTTGCAGAGCCAGAGGCTGGCATGGAGAACACCTCGAAGTTACCAAACTGCCTTGCTGGTGTAAAGTAGCTCTTTCTCCAAAGGATAAAGTGGAGACTACAACACGTGTCAATGAGTTGCCTGATAGAATTATAACCAAAAAGAAAAATAAAAAAGGAAAAAAAAGGAAGGGGAAGGGGAAGGGGAAGGGGAAGGGGAAGGGAAGGGGAAGGCAAAGGAAAAGGATGACAACAAACCTGTATTCCGATATACAGAGTCCAGGGCAGAGGCTGGGAGGGCTTGGAGCTTTCTTTCTGGGTCTCAGCCCCAGCCTCTCCCTCCCCAGTACATTGCATCTACACTACATATTCAACCTCTTCACACTGTGAAAGCAAGCCTGGGGTGCCTTGGGGACAGACAGATCATCAGGGTGCTCACAGCCATTCTCCGGGAGGGAAAGTCGAAAGACTGCTGGGCACTGACTCCCCGAAGCAGTGAGGTAGAACTGTCCAGGAGGGGAAGTGGCACATTCATGTCCAATGCTGTCTGTGTGGGACTAGGAAAGTTCTGCTGTCATCTACCATTGCTGCAGTGGTGATTCGCCTCACCTTTCCTCTGCAAACCTCTCTCTAATGTCTTCCCTGAGGGGTCTGGCCATTGCTCTAACTTTAAGAGGTAAATGCAAGGATGTCTCCATCACTCTGCTGCTAAGCCTGTCATTCAGACCCCTCTTCTTCTTGCCTCCATCACGGGCCTCTCTGGCTACTCTTGATTTCCACATTCCCTATGCTCCACTCTATGGAAGAAGACAAACGCTGTGACCATTTTTCTTTGTGACCATGGCACTCTTCTATTTTATGCAGCCCCTTTTATCCTTCCATTTTTCTACTATCTATCCACTTTTCTACTAATAAAGCTCAAATTTTCTGTTTTTTTCCTGGAGGCTGGGGGTATCTCTGTCCCTTCTCCATCTCCTGCTGTGAACCCTCTTGTGGGGACAGTACTGGTCGCCACCCACACACTGGCTTTGAGTTCACTGCAGGAAAGGAAGGCTTAGGAGTACTAAACAAGTCATCAAAAGGAGGTAGATTCCTACATTGTTAAAATTAGATATGGAAAGGTGTCCTTTTTTGTGTATGTACACAGTTGCTTCACTGGTGCTGCATGCATTTGCTTTTCAACCAATGTCCCTGCCTTTGCCACTGTACTCTTGGGGCAAACCCACCACGTCTCACTAATACTTGCTCTTACAGTGCCTATTCTGAAGCCTCTCTTCAGTTTTCTAGTCAGTCAGTTCTCTATGGCTAAACACAAAGTGTTTGGGAGCTGTATCTTTACACAGAACACATTCTGTTTTACGATTAGACCGAGTTTTCATTTCTCATTCATAGCTCTGAGCAGAAACGAATGCAACCCCATTGCCATTTAGGTCCTGCTGCCCTCACTCATGGCAGCTGCACAAAAGGAGGCTCGAGCGGCCATGTCCCCCGTGTGGGGCAGATATTCCCTCATCCCAGGACTCAGCATTTGGCCAGCAAAAGATCTATGGCATCCCAGTTTCACTGCAATTAGTCCTTCCCTTCAGGGAACCAGAAGCATGGCTAGAAATTCTTTTCCCTACCTGGGGCAGGATTCAGCTCCATTTGTCAGTAAATCTGAGTGCACACAAGATCCTGTGATAGATACCCTGACAGCAAGGATTGCACTGCTTCAAGGATGACTCACACACATTGACACCGCCAGAGAGGAGCTCCAACCACAGGGGTTTGGTCCAAGCATGACCCTTTACCTAGTTTCAATCCTGTCTTCCGAAAGTGACTAAGAAAAACTATGCGCCAACAGGTCTTCCTCTACCCACCCCGGAACACGGCACTCCTAGGAAAGCATTAACACTAATGTGGAAACCTCAACACAGCCTGGTGAGAAATTGTGTTATTCTCATTGAAAGATGGCTACACCTGAGCTAAAGTAGCAGATCTTTCAACTATAGAAACCAAGTGGGAAGAAAAATGTCAATTTACTGAGTGCCAGCAACAGGCAGGCTTGAACCCAGAGCATAGTGAGAGCAGAGACAGCATGTGCACACATCAATGTGATTTTGTTTGTGACCCCTGTAACACAGAAAGTGCTGCAGTGTCAGAAGCTGCTGTCCAAGGGCCCCAAGCTTTGCCTGTCCCCACTGGATTAGACAAGGTGCGGTGTGCTACAGACACAGCTAATGCAACCCCTGATGGAGAGCACCACCCAACAAACTGCAAACCTCCACCACTCAGAGGCCTGGGGCTCTGCAGAGCTACCTTGCTCAACCAGACAGAGCAATCACTGAGCAGGACTTTCAAGTTCGTGGAAAAGTACTTGGAGCAATTGAAGGAAGGACGTGCTGAGTTGCTGAAGGAAATGTAGCTACAACTCTGGAGAAAAGAGGGAATTCCCAGATATGTACAGTCATTCATTCCTAAAACAAGGATTGCTGGCATTGAGTAAAAGTTGGCTAAGTGGTCTGTAATGGTAATTAATGATAAATCATTGCTCATGTTGTTTTAGGGCATAGTATATTTATGTGGTTGTATTCAGATAATGTTGCAATTTCTGCACATGACATTCCCTGAGCTTTACCAAACGTATGCATGCAAGCTCCCTTCCCCATCACCAGTTTTTCCACTTTTTTTTCTTCCACTTCTCCAGACTGTATACAGCCATCATGACAGCACCTCAGAATATGCGTTTCCCCTCTTCTCACAAGAGCTCGTGCTACCCTTCCTTCCTCCTCTGCTCCAGCTCTGACTGCCACCACAGCCCCAGGGCTGCAGGCTGAAGCATTCCTGCAGAGCAGAGGTATAAACCACCCCACACTGGAGGCAAAGGGCATTCACAAGAGCTCTGCTGAATCCGAGCCATGAAGGCAGTGCAGCAGTACAGCAGGACTCTTGAGAGTATCAGAGGGGGGCTCATAACCACTTTCATCCATCTTTCCCTCTGCTCAGCTGCAGGCACTGCCTCACTGAATGCACACACACTGCCTGCATACACACACTCATACTGGGAACACAAAAGATAGCACTGATAGTCACACTGCACACATGAGGAGAGGGAAGCGACAAAACTGTTGCTGGCCCACAAACTGTGACATGCAGCCAATACACTTGGTCACCGGGGCCTGCTGCAAACAGCAGGATGATCAGTGGCAAATCCAAACTGTCCAGGACACAGTTTGTGTCTTTTTTTCTGCACGTTCCTCACCTTCACCTCTCCTCTCCTCTCCTTTAGTTACCCTACAATTCATGCAGTAGGGTACAGTTTCTCACAGTTGTGCTCAATCTTCTGCAGGAAAAAAATAGAAGAAGCAAAAAAAAATTGCAGCAGGTTTGGGACAATGGACACTAAAGTTTTTGCCTCTGACAAAAACAGCAAGGAGAGAAATTTTATTCCAAACATTGTATAGGTTGAGAGAGTTCTGTACTTGTTTTTACTCTCGATTCTGGAGAGATGAGAGCAAGGTTTCAGAAAGAAAACCCTTAATTTTTATGCTTACAAAGACATTTTCAATATTTCCTTTAAGAAAATGTTGAAAGTGACCTGGGGCAGGGATTGAGGGAGACATCAGGATATGCACATGTGCATGTATTTATTAGGTTATGCACTCATGGAAAACGAAGTCAGAAAATCCTGGGCAAGCCCCTAGCCTGGCAGCACACAGGCAGAGGATTGTGTCTTCCCACACAAAGTCCTTTGAGCCCATGCCAAGTGTTCAGGCTCACCCAAGGAGTCATATTTAATTCAGGATAGAGTCAGGATTTTCCAGCAGCTGTATGTGGAGCCAACTCAGTTGTCAGACACAGCACACACAGTTCACCCGAGGCCTCATCTCCTTTGGACTCACAAGAGTAAGGATCCCAATGCCTTTTAGAGGATGCAGAGAATGTCACCATCGCCCTTTCTCCAGCATGAGGGAGTGATGAAAACCAGTTGTTTGGTGTTTCCCAGTACATTTGGTCTACATTTGAGAGCTGGGGATTACACACTTTTTTTTCCTTATCACCATTGTAAACTGCTTTTTCCTCCCCTGCTCTTTTCTTCCTCGCTTATTAGCAGTGCAGACCACTGGTGTGTCTTACATACAACATTTTAGATACATAAAAGTCATCACAAATTTTTAACAAAGACACACGTTTTCCTAAAGATTCTGGTAGATACACCCGAGGGAAATCTTGTTATTTGGGTCACAATTAGAATTCTGTCACCGAAAACAAGTTTTTCAAATCAGGTCATAGAGCTACCACATTACCTTGCATCAGTCCAGTAAGCTGGGGACACAATACTGCTGTACAGTAGATACAGGATGTCAGGTCTTATTTTCACAGTGCCATAAAACATATGAACTGGTGTTATATGATCTGGAAGTAGAAAATTCAGTTATTCAGACCTTAGTACTGAATACAGGGTTGGGGTTTTTTCCCCCCATGGTCATACAGTAACTGTGGGGTTTATTGTGGGGAAACTCATGGAAACCTCGATGCATGCCTCGCCCAAGATGATTTATCACTTCCATGCACAGTAGCTGTGCATATGTTATAACTGGCATCTGGTTTTTATGGGATGAGTACTGGGTCTTCTCTGTGGCATTTTTTTTCTTTATTCATGATTGAGTAGAGGTGGGTAGTTGTACATGTAGCAAGTTCAAGCAGATACTACACGCATAAAGATGCTTATCATAGTTACAACAGTTAGTTAGATTGTTTCCGCTGAAACTGAGTCACCAGAGCTTCTCCAGAGTCACTGAAAAAGTATTACTGACTGTGGGTGTTCAAAGCACAGAATATGGCACTGCACAATCAGAAGCACTTGGGTAAGTGTGCAGTTTACACTGCAGCAGCATGGCAGTGGGCAGGCAGGCACAGAACCAGGTCTTTCCTGGGCTGACCTCAGTCTGTGCCTTCTGCTGCCCTGGGATACCAAATCCTGGTGAGCAGCATCATGCCATCCAGGCTAGTTTGTTTTGGTCACAGACCAAATTCCCTCTTTTGGACATTTAAAGAAAGAAGCTACTGATGTGAAAATGGACAGTAACATTTGATGTCAGATAACATGTATGTTCTCAGTATCCAGTAGACTCAGAATGAGTGGAATGTGCTCACCTGGTCCCAGGGTCCCCGCTCACCTTCCCACAGAAGAATAGAAGAACGGGAAGGAATCTGCACTCTTTCCTGTTGTCTGTGCTGGGAAATGTAGCTTCAGGCTAGATTTGCTTTAAGATTGGTATTTTCTGTTCAGCATAGTTTGTTTTGAGCATTCACTGCTCTCTTGTCCTGAGGACAACCACTGCTGTACAACATGTTATCCCAAACGTGCACAAATCCATCTGGAAAATGGAATAATTTTCTCTGCCAAAAACACACATGTTGCAACTTGCTTTCCTCTTTTCTGACTTTTCATGTTATCCTCAAGCTGAAAAGTACAAAGGTAATGTGCAAGGAGCTTCACAGATGTGGCCATTGTAACTACCCACACAGTACCAGGCGAGGTCCACATAATGATGCACTCTGTCACATTATCTGACATCTGTTAAGAGCAAAAAAGTCAGGGAAGACCACACATTAGGTAATTCTCACTGCCTTGGCAGCCACCGTTGAAGGTTATAGCGTTTATGGCCCTAGCCCTGACAAATGCTCAATCCAGGGCTGCAAACACTTGCAAGCATGGGTAATGTGAAACATAAGACCCCTGAAAGATCTGTACATGGGTATCCAGCTGTTTGTCACAGCTCTCCAGAGCCTGTAGCTAAAATGTAGGTGAATTCCCTTTGGGCGATGCTTGCCCAAATCAGCAAGACAAGCAAGTGCATTGCTCCTCAGCTTAGTGGGTTGTGCCTCCCAGAAGACCAGCCTGGAGACTGAGCAGATTGAGCCATCTGATATTCACCTGCTCCCCAAATGAGACAGCAACAGACAGAGAGAAAAACAAATGGGACCCTATCACTGCTGAACTGATGTTATCTGCAGGCAGCTGTGCCTTTTGTGCAAAGAGCACACAGTGTCACGATTTGCAAATGTCTCTGATGAATTGCTGCTGTCTCTGCAGCGCATTGTAAAGAACTGTCTGCTCTTAATTACCAGGACTGCTTTTGAGGCAGTAATGCAGTAATGTCATCTACAAATGAGTTAACCTAGTCCACAGGAAAATTGACTTCACATTAGACAAAGCCTTGTCTACATTTTTCACGTAGTAGCATATGGAGGAAATACTGCATGGTGATTGCAGTTTTTACCTCAGGTTCCTTAAACCTGAAGCTGTTATGTGTGGTGTGTGAGTATTATTAGAAAGGGGAAAGTAAAAGTACAGACATACAGTATGTTTGAACACATCAGAACAGAGGTTCTGTTGCAGATCATCACAGACTAATGGTTAGCCCTGGGAACAAAGCAAAGAAGTGATCTGGGGACTTGAGACTCGTACTTCAAAGAGAGTTAAGTAGCTGAAAACGCTTCCGGAGACAGGACACAAAACCTAGCTGTGTACAATGTGTACATCAGTTCCAGTCCCCAGCTTGAACACTCTCATCTTGACACAGTTCTTCTAAAAAGAACACCTAATAGTAATTGTAAAGCATTAATGAACTCTCCTTCTTTTCCATCTGAACATGGACTGCTGGTACTAAGGGTTTAACTTGATCTGTTGTAAAGAGATAGCAGCAAGCACAGTGAGACCCCTAATTCCTTTTTCAAAAACTAATTGTTCCAAAGGTTTCAGCTTTGGGCTTGCATTACATGCCCCTTCACACTGTACAATGTGAACAGTTTCAAGTTTTGCATTATGAATGATACTGTGTCATAAAATCCAGTAAGCAAGTGATTAGAAGATGCTGCCTTATGAACTGGCATTACCAATTTCGCTTGTTTAGAAAGAGTTGTATTATCACCTTTTTTCCCTCTAAATGGCAAAAGAGAGTCCTCAAGAATGCCAGAAATGTTTTCTGTTCTCCATATTTTTCTCAGTGAATTCTTCACCTAGGTTGGTTTTTGGGTTGGGTTTTTTGGGGGTTTCCTTTGATTTTGTTTTTTTTTTTTTTTGGGGGGGGGGCGGGGGCTGATTATTGTAGTAACCAAATAAAGTTGATGTGGCTGGTACACAAGGTGCCCGACAGGAGTCGCTTGCTAGATCAGAACAGGTCATTAGGCCAACTGCATTTTTTACATCTATCACTACATAAGACCATTTTCACAAGGCACCGTGTCCTAAATCCCCTGTCCTTTCTTCAGCTTGCGTTATTTATGCAGGTCTTTTTTTCTTCTGCTGCTTTGCAGAAGGCTGGCCCCTGCTTTAACTTTTGAGAAGTTGCCTGTGTGTACTTTCAGCAGGATAGCACACAAACACTGTGCAAGCACCAAGGATGACAGAGTACAGTCTCAGCCTTTGCTAGCTACGCAGGACGCTAGGACAACTAGCATTTTCCCAGGTTAACATCATGAAGATTAACCTCTTCATTCTTGACCTATTTTCTTTGTTTGTTGGAAACTACAGATTATGTCCCCTATGACAAGAATCTGACATAGCTGTGCTTCTGGCAAACTGCCAAGGATTATCTTGACACCTGTGTTGCATGCACAAGAGTGATTCAAGTTTTACTACACAGTGACTACGGCCCAGACTATCATCTTACACCTGTTTCACATTGGATTGTTTCCACTGCCATCACTGCTGTCTCACCAGCTGTAATTTTTTGGCTAAAGAGTAACATGCGCTATATAATTATCAAAGGACGCTCTCGCATTTCTAGTTCAAACAAGACCAAAATGTATATCCTTACATTAACAGTGTTTCCCTGTGCATTACTTTTTTATCCTTAGCACATTCTTGCTGTACTTAATATTCCGTTTTTTCAGTCATTGTCCTGTGTTGTTTTATCATCCAAACTTCTGTCCTTCTTTTGTGGGGAGAAGAGTATAAGGTTTAGGTAGAATATGGTTTCTCTGATATTTTAGCACCAGTCCCACTTTTTAAACTTTGGACAAGTTGAAAATTACTCGGGGGAAAAAAAAAGGGCATAATCCAAGTAAAAACAAATATACATGTTTTTATTGGGTTTAACTATATTGAATCTTTTTACAGAAAACTGGGAAAAGTCTAAAGTGCAACTGGAGCACTTGAATACATGCTGTTAATAAAACAATTGCTTCTATTTAATAGCAAAAAAGGTAATCCCATGAAAACAAAATAAATTTTTATCCTGATATATAGGATTTGTCAACATGATACATGGAATTCTTATACTTATGCCAGCGCTTTCCACACATTCCGGGCAGGACTGTAATCCCGTTCTACACGGCGACTACAAAAATGTCTGCCCTGAAGGTGTCACACTATATCACACTGATGACAATCCAACATCTGCTGTTCAAAGGGGCCTTTTATATTAGTGTGATCTAACCAGTTCAAACCAGTCCATATCTTTCCCAGTATTCTCCTCCCCCGCAAAAAAAGACAGAAAATTAGTTTTGGGGAAGAGTGGGCTGTCCAATGAGCCACACCTTTCTCTGTGCGTGGAACAAAAGACAGCCAAGGAGCTGCCTCTGTCAGCAACCAGCCCATGAACAATGCACCACAAACTGGCATCCCACTCTTTTGTATTCAGTGTCACAGATTTCAAGTAAATTACCTCAGCTACCTGGAGGTGTGTCAATGGCTAAAGGGCCATCATCAGCCAGCTGTCTTTTTTCCTTTTGCCTCAGTCAATTGCAAAGTCATCTTTAAAATATAAAGCACTCACAAATTCCCTACCATTTTTGTTCTTTTACTGCCTGGCCCATATTCTTCAAATTACCATCTCTAATATGCAGCATAATCTCCTTCAGTTACTTCCTTCTTTGCCCATAAAATGATCCATCACAAAGTCAACCACATAACAACTTGCCACTGAATTGTGCAAATGCTGCTGACTCTGTTGCAGAAAGCTTTAGGGCCACTGCAGAGGCTGACCTTAAAAAACTGCACCACTGTCCCCAAAAATTCAGTAAACACATTCTCAGAGATTTCAAAGTGTTACTCAAGCACACACTGCCCAAAAGCAACATGGGGAAGAGGGTAATGGTAAACCTCACTGCATGAGTACCTGCCAATTTTACTGACTAGCTGGAACCCTCTGGAAGGGGACTACACTAATATTTATTTTTCATTTATTAAAGCTAATAACTAGCACAGAGAGTCCATACTCTGACCTTGGGAAGAAATACGGATGATGCTCTAAGAGGCCTTTCTTGTAGGAACTCATTTCTACTCCCTGTGCAGGGTTTGTTTTGGTTTTTTCCAACACAGAAGTATTAATAAAGTCTTTGAGTAGCCCGTCCTGGCAGGAATTTTACGAGTAGTATCTGGGGCAGTGATTGGACAGGGAGGCAAATCACTACCATGCTCACTGCAGCTCTGCTGTCTTCTGATGTGAGTGGTCCTGTCATTTCTCAAGCAGGTGCAGGTCATAGTAATTTCAAGCAAACTGCTCCAACCGTACCAACAAACTAGATTCCAGCTCAAGGCCAGTAGCCTGGCAAAATGCCACTGTGTATACATACATAGTCATATACATGCATAGTTGCTTTCCTCTGTAATGCTTATTGTGGAGCATAGCTGTTGCATAAACTTTTAATAGCAGGGCAGGGATTTACTTCCCCCTCTGGTCTGCGGCACACTTTTCTGCTGTTCTGTGATGTACTTTGACTAATCATTTCTTAGTCGTCTAGGTGCAGACCTTTAAAAACACTAGGAGCTCTCAGTCCCCCCTTTCAATTGCAAACAATTCATTTTTGGTGAAGTGTGGCCTCCCTATTCTTCTGCCAGCCGTTGTGTTTGTGAAAGGACCGTCTCAAATTTCTTGTGTGGGAGCAGCTGTTGCTGGACCAAGGCAGTCTTTTCAGAGCCCTGCCGCAGCCGCTTTTCACTTCTCCTCCTCCTCCTCTCCTTCCTCCCTTCTTTTGTCTCCTGCAAAGCAAGAGCCCCTCTGACCCTTCGCCTCCCTCCAGCCTCCCTCCTTTGTCGGCCGCTGCAGACAAGTTCCACCCTAAATCAAGCATTGTCTCCATCTCCAGAAGCCAGCACGTGCCCACATCCCCCTAATCTTTTAATTTCCCCCCAGGAAAAGGCAGCTGTTAGCGATACACGCAATGCACAGCTGTCATCTGGGGCCTGCCGCCTGCCTGCACTGAACAATGAGGAAGGCAGCGCCGGGGCCGAGGAGAAGTAATATCTACATATATGTGCCTTTGGCAACAGTTGGCAGCACGTGCTCTGAAATGCGGCATTGTCAGAAAAAAAACACCCCTGCCTTCCCCCACCGCTGCTCCGCACACGTATGAGCTTGAACTTTGGCTGATTTCAGAACAAAACACCCGGCTTCAAAGGGCAGGACTCCCCGGACAGCTGCATTATACCTTGCTGCTGAAACAATCCCCTGCAAAATTACAGGGTTTGAAAAGGACAGGCCTCCAGTAGCCTGGCACGTGGTTCGCCCATTCTCTTCTTTTACACACCAGTCATTTGAGAGTTTTGTCCTGGAGAGAGAGCAGCGTAAACAATCTGGAGGGGCAGAAAAGACCTATACATCATGATTTTACCTTTTCCCCCGGTGGTGAAGAAGGCCTACATTTCTAAGTAAAGCAGGGATGTATGTGTATAAAGTGGAACAAAATGTATGTGGCTGAACTGGTGAGCTCGCTACCTTAATGTGCAAGGGACAGTCACTCCAGAGCAAGATGAAGAAAAAGGTGGTGATTTAGCACCAGAAAAAGGCAAGGCATAACTGCATCTGCACAAATATAAGCACAGTTGCATGCCAAATTTCTACCTGCAACCACAGAAAATACACACACTGCAGTCATTTTCCAGGGCAGTTGCCGCAAGTGAGCTTGCAAACATAGTAGTTACAAATCCCAATTAGTCCTGTAAATGTGCTTGCCTCTTCCCATGTATCATGGTACATGTAATTCTTCAAAAATCACATCTCTATGCTCCTGACAAAACACAGTGTTTCTTAAGGAAATTCATTTTGCAAGCGTATGTGTTATGGAGAGGTATATAAAAACCTCAAACCCTTAAAACTGTTTCATTTCCTTTTCCCATGTAGATTGCTTTAAAGTATGCATGTATGCCTGTCACCAGCCTTCTGGCTAACCATTAAATGGGAATTTGATTGATTTCTACATGCAGTGGCTCCCAAAGGCTAAGTGTTTAAAAGGAACTGTCTCATCTGTTGCTTTTGCAGAGATCTCTTGCATAGTTTCCTCTCTAAGCAAAGGTACAAACAAGCCTCACTCCCAAACCTTTCATCACCATAACCTTTTTGGAGTCAAGTGGACAATTCTGGGTTTACTTCACCACTCTCAATCATTTCACATGATAAGGAATAACTTCTGTGTTACTGATGCATATTCCCCAGCCTGCTCAGTACACGCGTTTTTACTTGTTTTATCTTACCTGACCTGTAATTTAAAGGACTTAAAAGATACCCTGTGCTAAACAGACCATATGGCATATGGTACACCTGACCCGTGCTTAGCACCTGCTGAGCGCACTGTGGGCGTCACACGCTGTTTGATACAGCACTCCTGGCCAGAGGGCAAAAACATATCCATGCATTTGCATGCTGGATGGAGGCCACGGTGATCTGACACAGCATCCTGACAGTTTTTCCAAGATTAGCAAATTTGTAGAAAGCAATAGGCTTAACCAACAAAGGAGACGACAAATCGCAGGGACCTACACATATACAGACACCTCGGGGATCCTAATAGGCTTGTCCTGATGAACAGCGATCTTCAACAAATGCTAACGTGCTTTGAGTGGGGAATGTCAGCATTAATCATTTGCATGCAGTCAGAGTTTTCCTAAACTACTCAGACAAATCACAAAGAGATGTGTTTTGATACCACTTAGGCAAATATAAATGCCATCCTGACTTACCCCCATGTAGAGCTAATAAGGGCAGGAAGCAACATGCAGTCAAGAATAGATGTCTCAAAATAAAAATAGTAGGCATCAAGTAGAAAGAAAGTGCATGAAACTTTAATGCTTATAAGGGTTTAGCAAGCACGAGCCTGAAGAGGGGCCTGCAAGATCTGACCTTTCATTCACTGCTGATTCTGCTGGCCCGTGACTCACTTTCTTTATATGCCAACTGGTCCATTAAGCCTGTATTTTTTAGTGCAAAGTTCTGTGAGATTTACAAAGCAGGAATAGCATGCAGAAGTATCAGGAGATGCTACTGCTAGGTGATTTGCATAGCAAAATCTCATAGCAGAAACAGCAGCCTTTGTCAAAGCAGTCCAGGTATCCAGCAAAGGCAGGAGACATCTTGTTTGTCCATGTGGGATTTGTAGCCTCTAACACTGGGCAGCTGGACAAACACAAAGAATGGAGCAGCAAAAAGGATTTCTCTCTTACACTGCTCGGGGAGGAAAATTTATCATGCAATGGGACATTTGTTGCAGACAGGGTGGCAGGGCCCTGGTGGTGGTGTCCTCAGCAGTGACTGGCAAGCCACAGAGGAGCTCAGTCTTACACCAAAGGCAGAATTAGACCTTGTGCAGAGCTAGTGCTAGCTGCAGTGCCATGGACATCAATGGGGACACTGAAGGGTTTCTCGTTTCCAGGAATTCTCTAGCACAGACTTTGGAATTGCCTGGTTTAGAAGATTTCCATTTTCTGGTGTGCTGCCTCTCACCAGCATGCCTTGATTAACCCATTTTAATTAAATTTGGCAGTAATCTTTCTGTTTTCATGTTGGAATATTATTAAACAAAAAACGGAGTTGTTATCTTCTTTCATTTGTAGCTCTCGCTCCTGTTACTGGAATCAAAATTCTCTGGCTGGGAGGAGGTTGTCAGGCTGGAACTGCCTTTATGTTCATGGCTAGAAGACTCTTATGATTGCTTAGGCCTGGGGATGCTGATGACCCTCTAACAGGAATATATTTTTCCTCACATATCTTCAAACCTACCCCTGACAGCAGAGGAAAACGTCAGCCTCACAGGACAGGCTGTTTCCTCATTTGCAGCACCACTGAGGCTCACTGTCAGGGGTTTCTCATCCGGCCACAGAACAGATTCTCTCAGGATCTGCCCGTGCACAGGGCTGGGATACAGGTGGGCTCCCCTACGCCGTGCAGGGAGCCCAGCTGGGAGGTCCTTCTCCTGCCTTGCTCCTCCGTATGGTAAATCTGTAGCGAACTGAGCCATGAGTGAGTGCCCCAGGCTCCAGTCTAGCCTCGAACTACCCCGGCTCCATCTGTCACCCTATCTGGGGCATCTTTGCTGCATGATTGGCACAGGGCTTGAAAAGGCAACACAAGACCGGCCATGTGGCAACCCTGACGATGGGGAGGGGGTGGTGGGGGAGCAGGATGAAATATTGTGACAGGACACTTCAAGCCCCAGCTAATCACAGCTGCTGAGGGCTGAAGAGTGCTATACATCCCCTCGTATCAGGCAGCGCATTCCTGGCAACATTATTAATTCAGAGGAGTCCCTTTAATTTGAAGCAGAGATTAAGACTTTCCCCGGTTGGCCTCACTGCGGCTGTAAAGGCAACAGGCAGGGCTATTGTAAGGCCATTAGGGAAGAACAATAGGACGCTGAAAGGGGGATGCGGGTGAATAGGGGAGCGAGGGCTGGCTTGTGCCAGAGGCCGGCTCGCCTCATTACGGGAGCGGCAGATGGAGCGTGGCCGGGTTGCTGGGCAGAGTCGGGGCTGGCAGCTGGCGGCAGCTCCCCCGCACTGCAGCGCATCCCCACCGCACCCCGCCGCGGCCTGCGCCCAGCCAAGGCACAACAGGTGGATGGAGACTGGCGCCCTTAACCAGCAACACCCAAAATTAAAAGGAAAAGAAAAAAAAAAAAAAGGGCTTCCCTCTTTTTCCTGCCTCTTTCCTGCCTCTTCCTCCCTGCTGCGTTTACTCAGGCATTCCCGAACTCTGCCGAACAGACATCAGGATGGTGTGGAAAGCACACTGTCTTGTCCTGTTCATGGTCATGCCAGTCTCTGCAGGCATTGCTTCCTTCTCAACAGGGCTAAATGACAGCAGAAACCTGGTGGGTGTGCAGGAGATGGTGTTATGCATTCAGGTCATTAGACACGGTCAGGAACCTGATCCATCTAACACCTCACTGGATTTTTAAAAGTGCCCATTGGCTTTGCTGGCTTCAGAGGAAGGTCCCTACCTTATGCTAACCAAGGTTTTTCTTTTCCTTGATATGCCTGAACTCATAGGCATGTCATACCTGAGAGGAGTGGATGGGATGCTGATGTAAGTCCAGCCTTGAAGTTCACCAGGTGCTGCAACATGTGCCAAGCCCCAGCAAACCGACCTCTGCAGCTCCCTAGCAGCCCCTGCCACCAAGCCCACTTAGCTCTCTCTCCAGCTGGGGAGCAAGGACAAAAGTCCTGCTAGAAATAAGCCCTAGAAAGCACCACAGAGGAAGTTTTATTTACGAAGGTTTTTATTTATGAAGTCAGTGAAAAAATCATATTTTTGTTCCAGTTTTGCCATACTTCAACCCCAAGAGCTTGTGAAGTAATGATTCTGTCAATCAGGGTTCCTGACTGGGGGCCTGACAACCACCAGGAGAGGCAACACTCTCCCCTCTCCCCAGATGTGGCACAGGGGTGAGTGTATGGAAAAATCTGTTCGAATTTGATCATCCCCTGACACTCTGGAGAATGTCATCAAAAAGATGCTGCTGAACATGACAACAAAAGTAATTTTATAAGCATCTGTTGTTTTATGGTTGGATCTCTCAGAGTTGTTTGCAATGCTTTTGTGCAGTTCTAAGTCCTTCCCTCTATAGAGGATAAACTCCCACAACCTGAGCTAAGACTGTGGCTGAGCAACCTGGCATGGTCCCAGGTGAGTGCAGGACATACAGACCAGGCACTCTGCCTTTAACTAACTGATGTCCCCTGGTCTTTGTGGTCTATGTTCTCTTCCATTTAATGGCCATGCATGTAATTGTTGAGTAAAGAGTAACTGCAATTTCTTCCGTGGAGAAATAATTTTAGGAAACTGTGGAGGGTATTTTAGTTACAGGGGTGGAAACGAGGAGAAGGAGTCAGCACCCTGTCAGCAAGTCACTTTGTGCAGACCACCATCAGGCACTCTTTGGACCACTCACTCTACACAAAATGCTTTTTGACAGCAGTAGAGTTATTAACAGTGACAGCTGCAATGCAGCATGCAGAAAGAGGCCACAGTATTCAAAGCAATACTATTTAGGCCTTCTATGATCATCTTTTCCTTCTCTGAACCATAGAACACACACCTCAGTTTCTTCAATCTTACCTGAATTTTTTATTCATACCTTACTTAAAACTATCACACTGTATGGCCTTCAGTTTATTCAGGGTGCAACTCTGTTTTCATAAAAAGAATGCATCAGAAGTGATTATGAAAATCAATTTGTTCCCTTTTATTTTTACTACTGCTGAGATGTTGTCTTTATTCTGATTTCTTATGGGTCCAGTGAAGACTAATCCAATCCTGCAGCACAGTGTTCACTCCCATGTAGCTGCAGCTGCTTGTAGGGAGCCGTTAAGTGTGGCACAAGGTGTTTAGTGGCAAAAACAGAAGGCAGGGGCTGATGTCTGCTTACACTGGTTTTGCCATTGAAGAGACCACCGCTGAATGAGGCTCACTGATAGGCTAAATTGCAAACCCTGTCCAGAGTCTGAGCTCAGACCCAGCCATGAAGCACATCTCTGAGTCAGATCCAGTTTTACAGATATAGAGATGATCAGCTCTAACCTTTCAATTGCAAACACAGTTATTCTGCACCCACAGAAACAAACAGTGGAAGGACCCGGTGCTCAAATATAATCTTCTGAGAGGTGAGACACCTGATCTGTATGAATTTTTTGACAGCCATTGTACCTTCTCGAAGGAAAGACATAAAATCTTTTCTAGTTATTTAGGCAGAAGCAGATGATTATACAACCCATCTTCAGGTATTACAATAATTTAAAAACAGTAAACAATTGAACAAACAGGCAGATTTAGTTCCAGAAACAGATGTAAAGTGGGAAAGCAAAGATTTCATATGTGCTTCTCCAGAGGTTTTGTCCTGTGTCAAGACCAGTGTTATTTGTTATTTTCCCATCTTAGTGGTTTTGAAATGTGCTGCTTATGATTTGCAAAGCCTGTCAGAAAATTGAGAGAAAAATAGGAGGAGCTGTAAGAAGTCTTGCTCTGCAACCAGCTGATGCTCTAAACATGGGGACTACAATTTTCTGCATAAAGGCAAAGTTTGGGCAAGGAAGGATCTAGTTGTCAAAGGGACAACCTGCTGCAGAAAGCTGGATAATTGAATAAGAAGAGAATCAGAAATTGTTGCAGTCTTTTCACAGGAGACTGTTTAACTGCATAATTTGGAGCAAGCCACTTGCTTGGTTTCAAGCACTTTTGGGACAGGTCCCTGAAGTTCTTTGTGTCTTTCTGTTGTGAAACCAGTATGTTTGTTGTTGCTCATAATAACTTGGGGGTTCAAACCATCACTGCCAGGAGCTGTAGGCTGCTTAAACCGGCCATTTAACAACAGCCTTGTACCTACATTCCCCCATCTTATAATTTCATGTCAACATTAATTCCCTGAATAGTGAGATGGGAGGGTCTGAAGACTAAACACTTTGATTGCCACTGGAAACTCATGGGATATGGGGAATAGTGAAAAATAACCACCTGGCTCTGACACTGTGTTCCCAGCACAGGGCTCTGTGTCCGTCACTGTGGGCGAGTTCATGCCTCCAACGACAGCAGCTTTGCTCTCTGACCCTGCAGCAGATTCCCAAATGCCAGCAAACACAAGAGGCAAGGCAAAGTCAACACACACACTAGCAGTGTCAATAGAGAGCTTCTTTCTGAGGAGGAGGCATGGGCCATAGGGTTATACTGCTCTTTTCGTGATGTATTTGAGCCTGTGAGCCCTGACAGAAGTGCTAGCTGCTGGGGCCAGTGCTGTGACTGTGCGTATACACTGTACAGCAACTCTCTGGGGGGCAAACGGCAAAAATGCTGAAGACAGAGGAGATGCCACATCTCAGAGCTCTGCAGTCTCTTTAAAAACATGGAGGAAGGTCAAGAACTGCATGTGGATGTGTTTGTTCAAAGATGTACACAGTCCACCTTAAAAACCCTGAGAAGTGTTTAGGTCGTTCTGTTGTTCTCACAACCTGAAAAGTTTAAATCAAGCATTTATGGTTTGATTCACAGAAATTAAGTTATACAGAGAACTTCTAACCAAAGTAACCACGGTCCTATGTGTCACTTCAGTGTTTCTACAGACAAATCCCTGTTTGCAGCCTTCATTTGTGCATGAAAATGATTTACACTTTTAGCTCTGTATGCAGTGATTGCAAACGAAAGCATGCCTTTCACATGTGTTCTTGTTTATGGGACATGGTGTTCACTCTTTTAAAATACAGTCCTAGGTCAGTGGACTGAAGGGATTGGTCACTGCCAAGGGCTTTAAAATATGTTT
Organism: Corvus moneduloides; assembly: GCF_009650955.1. Taxonomy (NCBI): domain Eukaryota; kingdom Metazoa; phylum Chordata; class Aves; order Passeriformes; family Corvidae; genus Corvus; species Corvus moneduloides. Next base: position 34,847,700 of record NC_045511.1, read on the forward strand.
TGTCAATAAAGGTTACTTTGACCCAGTGTGTCCTCTAACAAGGCAATAAGATCCACATAACTGTCTGTTCTGTAATGCTTTTTCATGAGGCTGCTCAGGGTGAAACAAGGTGCAATTAATTTCTACCTGTGGTAAATAAACTGTAAAGCCAGAGAAACAATCTTATTATGTAAAACCTCATTTGAAAGAGTGTTTGCCGTGTTCTTGTGTTTCAGCCTAATTACATGAGACTAAAGGAGATACATTTATTCTGGTCCTAGCTCCCAAATGTTAAAATGTGCTCCTACCATTTTTTTTGAGCAAAAGTCAAAAGTCCCTTCAATCCATTTCCAGAACGAGTAGACTACTCACTTTCAAGAAAAGAATTTCCAAAGAATCACAATTTGCAGAAATAAAACCATTTTCTATAGGATATGTATTTAGCAACCTGGACAAAAATGAGGAGTGGGCCCATGAGAACCTCACAAAGTTCAACTAGTCCAGATTCAAGGTGCTGCACCTGGGTGAAGACAATCTTAGACATGAACACAGACTGGGAGAACAACTTATTGATAGCAGCCCTGCAGAGCAGGACTTGGGGTTTATCATGGATGAAGAGCTGGATGTGACCTCAACTGCGAGGTTGCAGCCCAGAAAGACAATTGTATCCTGGGCTGCATCCAAAGCAGTGTGGGCAGCAGGGGAGGGAGAGGATTCTGCCCCTCTGCTCTGCTCTGGTGAGACCCCACCTGGTGTGTTGCCATCTTGAGATGAGAAGGACTTGGACCTGTTACAGTGGATCCAAACGAAATCACAAAGACGATCAGAGGGATGGAGAATCTCTCCTACTAAGACAGGCTGAGGGGAACAGGGCCATTCAATCTGAAGAAAGAGAAGGCTTCAAGGAGACCTAACTATGGCCTTCCAGTACCTAAATGGGGCTAATAAAAAGGAGGAAGAGGGGCTTTTTATAAGGCCAGATAGTGACAAGGCAAGAGGCAATGGTTTTAAACTAAAAAAGAGCAGGTTTAAATTAGCTGTTACTTTTTTACTCAGAGGGTAGTGAAGCACTAGAACAGGCTGCCCAGAGAAATAGTTGGTGCCCTGTCCCTGGAAGTATTAAAGGCCAGGTTGAATGGGGCTTTGAGGAACGTGGTCTACTGAAAGGTGTTTCTGCCCATGGCAGGGGGATTGGAGCTACGTGGTGTTTAAGGTGTATTCCAACCCACACAATTCTGTGTTGGTTCTATAATTCTAGACAATAGTTCTGTAATTCTACTTGCACTTGGCCTGCAGGACAATCTGTGGATCTCAACAAGAAGTACCATGCATTTATTTTTCCATTCCACTCTGAGAACAGAGTCACCCATAATGGTAGTGCAATTTGCATGTAACAGTACATTTTCAAAAAAGTTTTCTACACACAGTTTTAAAGAAATCACTGCATGCATACTTGTGCCTTTTTACAAAATGTGCACACCTGCAGGTGATCATTCAGAAATCTACATCTGTAAATATGCGTGTCCGTGTGTCCGTAAAATCAGCATGTGCACCGGTACTCTAGTGAACATCATGGTAGAGCTAATGAAGATTTCTTGCAAAACCCATCTTGTGAAGGTAAAAAATTCATACTGGTAAGGCCCTGAAAAGTTGGTTGATCACCTATTGTGATTTTTTAGAGAACACTGGCTAAGCTGAGTGTCAGGTTACAATTCACATCTGTATTTTTTTCTGAGTATATTTGGTAAATTCAAGGTCTCTGAGTATATTCAAGTGTACAATATTTTTGCCTGACTGAAGCTCCTTGAAAATAATTTTGCTTTCCTCCCTGGCTGCTTTCCCCAAGAAGGGGTGAGCCATGGGTGCCTCCTCTCTCCATTCGATAAGCCCTGAGTGGGCTGTGGACCTGAGTGACCTGTGTCCAAGCTCATGCAGTTCAACAGGAAGCTAGACAGACCTTCAAAATGGGCAGAGTGGCAGCTTTTACAGTTAATGCTGCAGAACTTCAAAGGGTGTTACTGTAGTTACTAAGGGATTGACCTTCAAATTCACGTTTACAAACAGCTTCCAAACACATGGTAATCCTGCAGCTTACACCGTAGGTTCATCACCTATTGCCCAGTGCCAGGGTGCTACACTGAGAAGGCTTTAATGAAGAAAACAAGGAGAGTCCTTTGTATTTTGGATTCCAGCCCTTGCAATGTGTTTTGTGCCTGAAAAGTCAGCACTGGAAACAATTATTGGGATTTGAATGATGATGGCCCTGCTGCCCCAGTATCCTGAGCAGCACATTGTCTGTGGCCAGTGCCTTCTGTAACTGCAGAGGGTTATTTTGCAGCATGTTACTAAGCAAGCACCTTCTTCCCTGTGTGCTTGCAGAAAAGGAAACCAAGATTTGTTTTCTTCCTCTCATGATCATCAGCAGGCATTGTTTTCAGAGGGATCTCGAGTAAAGGGACAAACAACGATGTAAATTGTGCAATTTTCACAGTATTACTTCTGTTGTTTCCCTCAGCTCCCTGAAACTTCTTTTGCTCTAAAGAGAAAGCAACAACACAGGACAGTTTGTACATAAACAGGGCTGTGCAGTGTTAGATGAGCAAAAGCTGAGCTGAATATCATAACTAGGTGCTGTCCTAGTCATCAGTTACTGTGGGAGGTGGGAAGCTGTTTTCCCTCTGCAACCATTGCTGCTGTTGGGGGTTTATTTATCAGCACTTTGTATCCAGGAATAAGAAGCTGCTCATTGAAAGAACTGTTTCTGTTTTCTAGCTCTCAGCATACTGTCCTAATTTATTCCCGCCCTTCGTCTCTATTTCCGCCCTTTTCTCCCACCATGCCCCTCCCACCTCCACACCACCCTCATCTCTTGGACACAGCATTTTGCCAGGAGAAAGTCTTGTCATTGACCCAGGGAGAGACTGAGACTTTACCAGAGTACAAGAGTAGAAGGGAATGGTGTCATTCTTTCACACCAACAAGTAAAGTCAGCTCCAAGTATTTTCCAAATTGGCGGAGATTAATAAATATAAACATGATTTCTCAGGGCCCTTCACAAATGCTGAACGTACTCAATATGATTAAGTGATAAACAACAATGCTGGCAAGTTTGCATTTGGTCTGCTCTAGCAATAACATGGTGTCCTGCCAGCCACGGCACAGAATGCAATGCTGGGAGAGCAGGAAACTAGTGGGAAAGAAAAAAAATATGCAAGCCTTGCCCTTTATGCTTTGCTGATGGGGAAAAATAAATAAAGAGCACAACCTTTCACAAAGGGCTGACTCTGGGATCACTCTGAAGGGCTGGACCATGCATGAATCAGTAGAGCAAGAGGTGAAGGCTCAACTGCTGCTCAGAAAATAGCCCCTCAGCAAAATGGGTACTGGTGTTTTATCTTTCCATTACTAATCCTGCCACATAGATCTGATATCATAATCCCTTTCCTTCTTTTATGTCCTAATCTCTTCCCCAGCCTCCAATCAATAGTAAAAGTATATTGGCCAAAAGGATGGGAAACTAGATTTGGCCTAAAGAGAACAGTAGCTAAATGAGCAGGCTCTGATTTCCTAGAATCCTTCCCCTTTGTAAAGTTGTTTCTGCTTTAAACAGTAAAAGCAAGAGTGGAAGCAAGACAAGTCTTGCAAGCTGAGTACAGGCGTTCTATTTTTAAACAATTGCTCTCAAGACACTGACCAGTTTGTGGCTAATTCCTTGCTCCCAGAGGTCAAGGACTAGTAAAACATATCACTCCCCATCTTGTGTGAGTCTATGGGCTGTAGGACAAAGAGGGTAGAGAGGTAGGAAAGGTGGACAGTGCATGGCAGGAGAGGACCAGCACCGCTGTACTGCCATTGTGCAAAGCACTTCTCAGTCATACTCCTGCAGGCCTGTAACACTTCAGGCAGCCTCACAGGGAACATAAGGATCTTGGAGAGGAGACCTGCCAGCATTAGTTTCACACTTCCCCACAGGCCAGTAGTTCAAATGCTTGAATCAGTACTTTTTAATGCTGTGGCAGGAGGAAAAGTTCTCCCTCGGGTCACACCAAAGCAGTGGTGCTTTTTCTCAGTACTGCTCTCAAGACGTTGGGAAATTCGTCCTGTGAACTTGCACAGTCATGTGCTCACTGCATTTGAATAAACATTGTTATTTTCTTGCTTGAGTTAGCTCTGCTCACTGAAGCCACATCCACTTTTTATGCTGGCTGCCTGTACTGTAAACTAACACAGAGATGTCAAAAAACCTCAGAGGCCCTTTATTGAGTAGCCTGCAAGTTACTTTCTTCTTCCCCATTCCAATATGAAGAGATGATAATGTCCTGTGAGGAACTACTACAGAACTCTCATTTTCATTTTTGCCTTTCTTCTCTGACCCTCTTCAGCTCACAGCATCTCTCTGTTTATACTTCCTACCATGTTACTGTCATATTCAGGTATCTCCCCCTCTCAAACAGCCGTAACAGCTTTTCCTCCCTTTTCTACTGACAACTGCATTCATGCTTCACTCTAGCATCACTGGTGCAGCACGTACCTCTCTCAGTGTGTGGTGAGCCATCTGAACATACACAAGGTATCACCACCTCTTCTGCTTGTGGAGTTGTGACTATTGAGGCTTGCCATGGCAGGAACACTGGTGCTTCCTTGCAAGCTGACAGACAGAGTCTCTGTCGCCATACTCCACGGGCTGCCATTCACACACATTTGAAGAGAGTTAGATGTCACAGCCACACTCACCTCCTGGTAAAGTCCCAGATTTGCAGCCCATAAGCAACATACAACGAGAAATCCAGTACTCAGAGACAGTAGCCAGGTGGGAACAGTCAGTGAGACTTTGTTACGAGAAATGCCCTAAGATTTGTGGTCTTTCTTGCAAAGAAGTATCAACCTAATTTTGCTACCCACCAGGGTTTTCGTGACCTATAAGAAGATTTTTTTTTTAAGTGGCAATTATTCTTGCACCTCATCAGATGGGCATGGCTAAGTGAGTCTTTCTTGGCCCAAAGAGCAGGTGAACTGGCTTACTATCCTGTCCCTTAAAAACACACTTTAAGTGTACAAGATGTAAGTCATAATAATGATCTATTCATCAGCAACAATCAAAAACGCCTCAGAAGAAAAATCCTGTCAGCAAAAGTCAGCATATTGCTATTTACCAGACCTACCAAAGAACAAGCTGTACACATAACAAATGCTATACTGCCTCCAAAAATAGTCAGGTAACAGCCATGGAGACCACAGGAACAGTTGCATGAGGGAGAAATCAGCCTTTTCCCAAGCCTTGAGGAGAATCACTTAATAATGGCTTTTTGCATGTACCCATGGAGTTCATATGAGGACAAGAGGGGTAAGGCATCTGTGTAGCTTTTTGTGTGACAAAGACTTTGCTAACAATCTCTGCCCTAGGTCGTTTATAAAGGCAGATATTTGGGGTAGTAGTTAGAAACTGAGAGTGGGTGGCAGGGTGTACATTGGTATTTTTCTCTTAGACTAATTAATGGGCTTTTACATACAGGTTAAAGGAAGAGCTGCTCTTGAAAACAACTCAATATAGATGGAGGCTAGCTTGAATGAGACAGCAGTGTGTCTTGTTGCTTACCCTGCAAATATTGTCACTCAGTCTACACCAGAAAAACATGCACCAGGCTCTGTGCCTTGACGTTCTCTTTGTCCCAGCAGTTTTTTGTTCCCTGTGCAGTAATGGGATTGAAGAAAAATCACTACCTCCCATGGCAGTTGTAAGATTCCTTTTCAAAGGCCCTTTGCTTCTCCCCCAAGTGCTTTTACAGGCTCTCACATTGCTGAAAGCTTGCATAACATTGCCAAGGTGTCACAGGTGGAGTGGGAATTTCAGACGAAGTTTGTTAGAGAAGCCCTGTTGCTGAGCCACAAAGATACCCTTGCATCCTAAACTCCTGCTCAGAGAGGAGCCTAGGTGCAGTTAAATCCAGTCTTACCCCTAGACTTTGTCACAACTTAAATAACTTTGTTCAGCAGGATTTAAAGATGGCAAATCAGATATATTTATATAATATGAATTATTTATGATTAGACAAAAGACCTTGATCAGAATTATTTACTACACAGTACAAAAACTAAAACTGTTAGAACAATAGGATAGTGCACTCTATCAAAGCAGTTATATTAAAGCAATTATATTAAAGCTGGCAAAAAGAAATAATCGTTAAATAGAGATTGATGTAACTAACCTATATCAACACTTGTGGGCAGGTCTTTCTCCTAGCCTTGAGGAGTGTCCTTGGTGGGCATCCCCTTACCCAAAGGAAGAAACTCCATGAACATACTCCAAGAAGGAATATGTTAGAAGAAACTAATGTACGAAAGTGGACTGGACTTTTATAGTGTAAAGTGATATGACGCGCAGTCATATGTCTTCAAGTTATCTTAGCAGATTATCTGCCAAATCTTTGTCTCACTATGAGGATGTTAATTCAGGGTTAGTTAGCCAGACTGCTTTTAGCATAATTCAACACCAAGATGTCATATGGCAAAGGCACCACATCGATGGAGTTCAACGCTCCTCCTGGAACACTGTGTAAGATAACCAGAAATCCTGAAGATGCAATCTGGGAAACAGGCATTGTTTTCACATAAAACATGGCTTCCCTCACATATATACAGACATTTTTCAGCTTGTACATCTTCTACAAGATTTTTTGCTTGCCATGATATTTAGGGAGCATCAACAGTTGCCCCAAAACACAGCCAAACAAACTTAAGGTCAGCATGGTCACGGCAGTACCATGGCCTCTTTAGGACTGGCAGACTCCTGCTGAAATATGCTGTGAATTTCCAGTGATACTAGATACTAAGATAGTTGTGAGATGCTTTCTTTAGAACTCATACCTATTTTAGTTAGCCTTTACCACCATAAAGACCATTTGCTTCAGAATATAAAATTGCAAAAGCAACGATTACAGTACTAAGAGGAAGGAAGGAAAACAAAGCTAACAAATTATGCCCAGTCTGGATAATCAGAAAATTGTCAGACGTGTACAAATTAAACGACTCTGTGTTAGACTGGTACAAGCATTGTCACTACAGAACAGAATTAGAGCTACCAATTGACTGTATTTCCACTGGTTCACAAAAGTGTGCTTATAGTGGAGCACTAGTTCCACGTATTTTGGTGCTCTTCTCAATGAAATATATTTGGAGAAATGCCCTTGTATAGTAGTGAATTTTATCAAATGGGATGTGTGCAGCTCTGTGAGTGTCTGAAATTAACCAGCCTGACTCCCATATATGTGTGATAAAGGCTGTATACTGACTGAAAGCATTGCCTGGTGCTGGTGGCTGAGATGTGACAGGAAAGAAGGATCTGATAGTTTTAATCAAAGCCAATTATTAGGAAATGAATTAATGGTAGTGTGCATTATCTGGCTGACCTGCAGGGATCTTTTTTGTGCTGGAACTAGGTAAAATTTAAAATATCTTGGTCAACTGCTAAAATGATGGTCCAGTCTTAGGCCACAGATGATTGCAAAAACATAATCATTTATCTCTAAAGTGAACAGAAAACGTTAGGCAGCTTGTGACAGGTATTGAACTAAGACCTGAGATGCACTGAAGAAATGTGTTTCTCTTCAGCTGGCAGCTAAAGAAGGAGCCCAAAGTGGCTAAGATAAGACACCCTCCCTGGGTATATCAGGTGAGCTGGAGGGTGTCAAGCTCTGGTGGCATGCAGTGAGCCAAACAGACCTTGCAGCAAGGCCAGGGTGCAAAATATTTAATGATCCAGCCCTAGTTTTGGCACTAAAGAGACCAGAAAACATGAACTGGGATGCTGATATCAGGAAAGTGCAGCTGGTAGCACCAGTTTGTGGCAAAAGCTGGGCAGTAACTCCCAACAGTACCCACACCACCCACTCAAGCAAGGGAATGAATTCTGTCTTCTTTGCACCTTGTTTCTCAAGACAATGCCAGCAGACTACTTGGCTGAGAGGGACATGTTGGAAATTTTCAGAACCTCTGCATTTTTGAAGTGCATATTAGCAAAACACACATTCAGAGATTGTAAAGATAACCATTTAGAGTGAAAACCAAACTGTAAGTCACAGCAGCTCTCTTGATAGAAAGAGGTGACAGCATTATCCTAATCAAAACCAGACAACACTGCTAGTGTTCCAAAAGAGATCAGGTCTTTATGAAATACTGAATACCACATACCTCTCACCTCACTTTATGAAGAAAGGCTTTGACCTGTCAAATAAGTGAGCGCACATTTAACCTCTCTCACTTTGAGCAATGGGAGCCAGTGGGGTTCGTCACCCTTCCTGATATAGACATATACTGTATTAAGACCGGGGCTTAAAGTCCTAATCTGGTGTGTGAAAACATGGTGAAACCAGTGACACTCCTCATGCTCCCCGAGATGAAGAGCTAAATAAAAAATATCCTTTTTCTGCACTTCCAGGGAAAGATAATGCTCTCTAGGTTGATCAGAGGTAGCTGCTGACAGACTTTTTGCTATGCTGATTGAGCTCACTTACTGAAAATTTGGGTTCCCGCACTTCACATGTTTCTCAACTTTGCAGACTGACTTATTCATCTGCAAGTGGCTGCAATAACCAGTCTTTCATTATACTGTCCTCCTGAAACCATTTCATAATCATTGGATCAAATGGATAACCAAAAGTACACAGCATGTGGAGACTGTTGATTTTTAACCAGCCCCAGGTTGTGATCATGAAACACACTGTACCTTAGCAACTAAAGCTTTGAATGTGCAGCAAGCAGAACATGCATGAAAGAGCTGCATGCAAGAGAAACTGAGTTTGACAGAAGAGACTGAGACAGCCTGACAGAGAACAGTGAATAATAACACTGAATAGAGTATCCACTGGGGACATGAGAAGTATAAGTCCATGCTCTTTTGTGAGTAATTTCTAGACATTCATTTGTGTGGTCTCATTAGAAATTCCCCAAATGGGGATGACACATGTATCTTGGGTCAGAAATTACTTTTTGCATGACAGACAAGAGACATTTCTTGGAATACAATTTCTGCAAGAAGAGTAAAATGAAATTTCACTTTAGGTCAGTCCTGAATTTCTCTGACAGTTTTATAACCAAACTAAAAAATCAAATTTCAGACACAACCTTCTACTAGAATACTGCTAGTCTCCAGAAGAAGGAGATAAGTGATAAATATAACTGCTTTAAGAAAGTTTACTGAATGTCTACTTAGATGCCATTATGTTCCCATAAAATATGTGATTTACCATCTTTTTATGTTCCCACAGAATACATAAAATTGGGATGCTTGCTCTTCCCACCAGCACAAAGTCTCAAGTCCAGGGTACGAACAGTTAAGCTTCTGCAAAATAAAATCTGAACAGCCATGTAGGTGTAATATTGACTTATGAACTGTCTCAGTCACTGTGCTCCTTCTTTGTACTGTAATGAAAATAAGACCCATTCTATCCACCCTTTTCTTTCCCCCTGCCCCCTGCCTTTGTTGCATTTACTTCTATCAAAACTTGACTTATAAACATCTCCTTTCCCTCCTCTGGGCTGAGCTGACCTTCTGCAAATGGACCAACTGCAGGGACTGATTTGCACACTACAGGAGTTGTACCCACTCCCTGCTCTGCCCATGGACAAAATGCATGGAAGGAAGCCTGGACTGTTAACTCCCTCCTAGTTCCATTGGTTAGCCAGGGCTTTGTCCCTGGTACTTGGTTTTGCAGGCCACTCAGATTATGAAGGTTCCCAATCTGTGTTCCCTTCAGCAGGCTTTCAGCATAGTCAGGATGTCTGGAAAAGGAGGTGACTATAGGTATGACTCAATGCCCGCTAAGAGTCATCAGGAGCTTTTCCAAGTTGGCTTTAGTGGGGATTATGCACTAAGACACTTGTCCAGACAGTATATCCTCAGTAAGCCACCACAAATTAATCTAGATGGGTCCACAGGCTCCAAAACTAGCTGGTGGGCAGGTTTCCATTGACTCAGAAGGTGAAAATCCACAGGCAGCACGCACTGCCAGGCTCCTCGACACACCTCACCAGACCTCCTCAAGGCAGGGGTATTCCTGGAGGTTTTGTCTGTGTCCCCTGGGCCTGCTGGTGTGCTAGCAGTGCAGAGATGGTTCTGCATTCTCCAGAAGGGCAGCCAGGCGAGCAGCAGTGCTGCTGCCCCTGGCGTGAGCATGCAGCAGCAGGGCTGGCTGGCGGAAAGGACAGCCTTCCCCCTTCCTCCAGCAGCGTGCCCCAGCCACCGTGGTGGGGTTATGAAGAGCTGGAAAGAGGTCAGGTGCATCATGCTCTGTGGTTGCAAATAAAGGTACCAATTAATGTTTGGGATATGTACAAGACCCTGAATTTAGCAGAAGGCACACCTACAGTAGAACAGTAGAGTCTTTGCCCTGGCAGACTGACTCTAAACAAAAGCAATAGTGTGCCTGTTGGTGAAGTCCTTGGTGGACATTTTGTTGGCCTCATCCTCAAGATCCTTTTCTAGCACCATGCCACCCTTGGCACAGTGGAGAAGCCCTGCCCTCGCACATGCTGAAAGGACAGTACTGAGCTCTCATGGAGGATGCTGAGAGGCTTTCTAAGTTACCTGGAGATAGTGGCAGCATGGGAGGCTGACAGTAGAAAAGAGAAACACATGAAAGGCTCTGAAGCTTGCCTGGCACTGCCTCACACACAGCTGAGGTGTCCTGACAGCCTCATGTGGGTGCAGCCATGGCTCAGGGATGGAGAAGAGGGTACTCGGGGGGCACAGGGACCTGGGACCTTCTGCAAATAGGGCAGTATTATTCCCATCACACTGGGCCTTTGCTTGCCTTGTTTTGTGTCCTCACTTGATATAAACTTTTGCAGCCTCTTTCCAAAATCTGCTGAAAAGATGTTCTTAGAAACAAAGCAAACTTGGGGCTCTTTAAGGAGTGTGCAGTGCCAGGCTAGCCAAGCCTCAGGGCCTTGGGGTAGCTGGCAGCAACCAGAGACCCTTGGCAAGTCTTGGTAGGAGGGCAGGTGGTGTGGGGCAGTCAGCCCTCTTTACTGGGACTGGCTTTGGCCCCACATGGCTGACCATGGCTCGGCTCCATGTCACCCACAGCCTTTGGTCCAGTGGGTACACCAGTGTGCCTGAGTCCCCGGGCCAGCCCCAGAATTGTCATCTGCCTGCACAATGCCTCCAAAACCTGTTTGCTCCACTGTCCCACTGAGCAGTGTTTCACAGCCACTGCAGTGTGAGCCTGACTGCAGTGCACACACAGTGAATTAGCCCTCTGGATAAATTTCAAAGGGAAGAGGAAAATATTTGGGACATTTAAAAAAAATAACTTTCTTTTTGCAAAATAAGATGATCTCAGGGAAATCTAGGCAACAAGTGTATCTCTTCTGTAAATATCACTTACACTCTGGGTTCTGGTGGACGCTTTTTGAAATGTAAATTTCTGAAATTCAAGCTATGGGAGGTGTTGTTTACAAGGCCGAGGGAATCACAAAGCAAGATAAAACAGATCGGACATAGAATTACCTTCATGAAAGCAAGTTTATCAACGAGAAGAGAAAAATTTGTATCCTGACAATGCTAATACAAGCCCAAAATGCTTGTGAAACATTTACTACACATCTCTGGCTCAAATACTGCACCTTTACTGCTTTACTGTTGATACATTCAGCCATCACATCTCAGAAGAGAAAGTTCCTCAGGAAAAGTAGTCAGGGCTGAAATAACAACATCAAGGAAGAGAAACTGGCAGCTCTCCATAAAGCTTGCTTCAGCTTACCACTTGTTTCAAGACGCTGTCCTGATGACTGATCACAGGAATGCTGAGGACGCATGATCCAAATGCAGCCGCCACAGACTCTTTGGCCAAAGGATGGAAAAAATAACTGAGCTACCAGTCCGGCTTTGCTCTAATATTTATTTATGCTCAGCTTTGGGGAAGGGAGTCAGCTAAGTAATTGCAGACCTTGTTTATGCATTGTCCTGTTCATGTGACTGCCTGGATCCAGCCTTTTCACTCCTGAACCACTGTGTTCTCACTGCGGTGGCTGCTGCCAAGATGCATGCCTGCCTGTGCAAGAGGCTGCTGCTGCTGCTGCTCCTGCTCCTGCTTCTGCTGCTGCATGGAGAGAGGGCCTTGGCTGGGCTGCCTTTGGGGCAGCTCCCCTTGGGCAATGGAGCAGTTCTGCACTCCCCAGCAGCCTGCATGCCCAGAGAAGTCAGCCTGAATGTGGAAACATGCACCTACTTGTCCCACAGAAAATCCCAACAGGAAAATGGAGGGAGCCTACTCTAGAGTATCGATTTCCACATCCCACATTTTTTCACCTCTGACCCAAAGATGGGCCAGCAATGACACAACAGCAAGACAGAAAAGCCAGTTCAACATTGCGCTCGAAGTCTTTCCTCTGCCCCTCCCCTTCTTCATACTTACAACTTTCAGATGGTTAGCTTTATGTCTGTGTACCGCTTTAATGTCAATTAGAAAAATTTTTAAGTGTTTGAGCAGAATGCATATCACAAATAGGTTTCTACTGGCAACCTGAACAGAGTAAATCTCAGTTTTAAGATGCAATCCTTTATTAAATTATATACCGCCCAGCCTCAGCAGGGCAACATTACTGATATCCTTGCAAAGGTTCAAGCTGTATAAGTAGGATGCAGAGAGCATAGGCCAGAAATGCAAAGAGATCTGTTCTCTTGATCCTCCTGCCAGCAGGGATTTTCTCACATCCCTGATAGTATGTAAGCACTGTCACATCATACTTCTCTGTGTGTCATTCTCACTCGTAGGTCTATGAACAGGGACAGATAAAAAGACCCCAAGCAGCACTGTAGAACTGACAATCAAAGCTGCAGAGCTTCCAGCATGACATGCTACTCTAGAAACCTGAAAGATTTTTTGATAACGAGGAAATGGGGTCATATTTGGAAATGTGGGAAAGATGGATTACAGGAGGATATAACCTGAACTTCTATAACTTATTGCAAAGGAAAAGGCAAATCAGTACATAGACACACAGTAGCAGTGAGCAAAATTCAGTGACATGGGAAAAGCATTAAATGCATGATTTTGCTGTGGTTTTGTTCTCCCCTATAGATATCTTCTTCACCGAGACGGGCAGCTTGCATTTTACTCTCAGTAAAGCATATTGCATTAGCTGTGCCCTGTTTATGAATGGAACTTATCTTCTGGCTACGTCTTAGTAATTCACAAGTATTTTGTAAATGGTCCATATGGCCAAGCTCTAGCCTTTAATTGACTCACAGATTATTTACATCAACAATTTCCTATAGCAAACACTCACCTTAAACGTGTGGACTGTCTTCGTTCTGTGACTACATGATTGTGAATTTTTAAAGAAGAGAAACACAGCCATAGAGAGTGATCAAGCACCTGACCCAGGAATCACTGGCTCAGAGAGAACACTGCAAGAAACTTCTGCATCTGGCTGATATTTGACAACTACAGAGATTTTTTTGAACTATGTCAAAAAACTAAGTTTGTGAGTTTATTTACAAAAAAAAGAAGTTGTACAAATCATTTTTTGTGATTTGTCCTAGGTATGCTTTGCTGCTGAAAACGTCAACAATCTGAGCTAATTTGCTACCTATAAATAAGTGCAGATCAGTGCAATTGTGTCTAGTGTTGTAATGAGCCAAATAAAAACTGGTGTAATGGACCAGTGTGGCTCAAGAAAGGAACCATGTCTTCTCCTACAGAAGACAATACACAGAGCAGCTTTTTGAGCATATTTTAGGAACCTCAGATAGCATGAAACATGAACATCACTGCACTGTCTGGGACTGACAGCATCCATGGAAATTGGAAACAATTTAAGAGTAAGTCATGCAAGAGGAGAAAAAGAAAGAAGGGTGGAGTATGGGCTTTGGAAAAGCTCTATGTCTGCACTTGCAGGGGCTCTGCCAAGTGAAGTAGGTCCTGGAGCCAGACAAGCATTGGCAGGACCCTGTGTCAGGGAACAATATCAGGGAAGGGAGGAGCAAGCACCGATCAAAACAGAGTAGAGTGCATATGGATTTCGTGTGAGGCCAAGACGTCTTTAACCAGGCAGGAATGCTTAGGGCACAAAAGCCTGCTAATGGTTTTCTCACATGCAGACCCACTGGCTGCAGCAGGAGACAAGAGCAGCATGGAATGCTCCCTGAACATCTGCAGACCAGTCACTGTTCTTCCTCAGAAACACCCTCCAGTCACCCAGTGGGTGGGAGCAGCATAAGCCAAGAGAAGCGTATCCTTCATGGGTACACACCTGAAATAAATTTTCAAGTGCTTGGCCAGCTCCTTCTGTTAGAAGGCTCTGCTACCCAATCCTCAATGACACTGAGAGCTGATTTGTGTTTTTCTGGCCTTAAATGCGTCTTTAAAAGCTATTTGGGAACTAAGATGAAAGGGTGAATTAACTCACGGCAGATCAAGGAGATTGGTAAAGGAGGATGTGACCTAACAGGGCTTTCCTCCTCTCTCCGTTCTGAGTAGTGATTAAGTAGCTGAATTTCCCTTGAGTATCAAGGTCAAGAAATAAGAATGGCCTGAGAGCACCTGCAGAATAGGAAGGCTAATGGGTAATTTATGGGTAAAAAGGTGGGATAAAATTTAGATTTGAAAAGTTTACTGGAAGCCATCCAGTCCACCGTCCTTCTTAAAGCACGGCTAATAAACTCTGAAGTGAGACCAGGACCATTTTTTGAAAAGCTCTGAATGTCTTCAGGGATGGTGACACCCAGCCTCCCCAGTGTTCAACACTCACCAGGAAAAAAACTATCTTTCTTTATAGTTTGTTCCAACTTGCCTTGCTGAAATTTGTGGCAGTTTGCCTCTCATCCTCCTGCTGTGCAGGGCCCAGCAGAGTTTGGCTGCCATCTTCACTACAGACACCCGCTAGGGAGTTGACAGCAGCAACTGATCAAGCATTCTAGTCCCCTCATTTCCTGGACTCGATCCAAGTTATCGGTATCTTTCATGTGCAGGATGCAGGACTCCAGATGCAGCCTCACCAGTGCTGAGAAGAGAGGAAAAAAACACATCCCCCGACGCAGGCCAGAATGCAATTTGCTTGCTGGATGGCCCACTCAGTGTGCCAGCCAGCAGGACCCCCACCACCTTTTTTCACAGACACTGCTCTGGACTATCAGCCCCCAGCTCACTCTGTTGCACGGGGTCATACCATCCTAAATGACAGGTTTTACATTTATTGCCTTCAGGGGGTTGCCATGAGCTCCAGCTTGCTGGGGTGATGCTGCACAGCAGTTCTGACGTCCTCAGTAAACACCACTCCTCAACAGTGTATCCTCAGACTCAGGGTGTTCTCATCCCAGCATGCTGCACCTTGCCAAGACTGTCCAAAGCTTTGGATGGTGGAAATGAGACCCACCGCACTTTTGCCATTGCCCATTGGCTTCATGTGTCCCTTCAACATGCAGTAACTGTGGACCAGCCCCTCCTCCAAAGGAAAAGGACAGGGCAGGTTTTTGCACAAAAATCCTACTTTTCTAACAAGAAATCCTTGATGGAGTCTTTTCCTAAGCAGTGGGGGGAAGAGGGCAGAGGGGGAGCAGGGACATGTCTCAGGTGAACATTTTCAGACCCATTACTGGTAAATTCACAATGCTTTCAGCTTTCATTGTAAGTACGTTGTTTTTTTTATTTATGCATTTTTACAACTAAAAAAATCCTACTAAATATTTGTTGTCAGCTTTCGACATTTACTTCATACTCCCTGAGGATTTTGGCTATACACAGAATTAAAATAATCCTTTTCAAAAACTCCTTAGTAAAATGCATATTAGTTGCCCATTGCTCTTCTTTCCTTTGAGGCACAGCATCCCTAGAGTAGAAGTTGTTTTCTACTGGCTGATTTCCTTCAGTGTTGCACAGTTAAGTTTATAATTTCTCTTTATTTTGGCAATTAGTTTCTCTTTAGCAGTACCCTAATAATTTCAATATATTTTTACAATGAAATTTTAAAGAAAAATTATAGAACTGTAGGCCTGCAACATTTGAGAAAAATGTTCTGGATCTCAATTTGGCTTTCTTTCTAAGGTGAAATAATACACTGGCAAAACTAATTTCTAAGCATACCCAATAGCAATATTTTCCCCTCACAAGCTAGGTTAAAAGCCTAAGATGACATGCCTCTCACTGTGCCAAAAGACAGAACACTAAGAAGTTACTTTCCTCATTTCTCCTTTCTTAAGATGAGATAATGAACCGGGCCCATAGTAAAAATAGCTGAGGACCCACTACTCTCTTCTTTAGGTCAAGAGTTTTAATTTATTTTCACAGAGTGTAGTTACAGAAGGATATCAGAATCTGCAGGTATGCTTTTGCTCTGAAATGCTGTCTCCAATTTAGCTGATAGAAGGCTTCAAAAATAGACATGAAAAAATTATCATGAGCTCCAGACCTTGACCTGCAGGCATCATCCACTGAGCAGTCGATTTTTTAAGAAAGGTTATTTTGTCTTTGCCTTCAACTTACCCTAAAGAGAATATAGCTGGTGGTTTTGGCTCACTCCTTTTCTGCAGAAAGATTTTAGTGACCCAGGATTTCATTTAGGACTCTCAAAAAGTCAAAGTCAACCTGGACAGAGTCCTCTTCACAGCATCCAGCCTCTTAGGGCAAGCTATATATAAATGTCATCCAATAGAGTTTTATTCTGAAGCACCAGAGAAAAATATATACAATCTTTCACAGGAAAAAAAAAATAAATACAGCAATATCCTTAGGAAAACACAGTGGTGGAATTAAAATTATCTACATTTTACTGAGACTTGCCAGGACATTTTTCCCTTGCCAGGTCCACCAAAACCTTTGGAGAAAAAAGAACTCTCATTGGGGGTAAAATATCCCTCTGCACACAGCTAGTAAGTAAAACAAGGGTCAGATTCTGGGCAGGGGGATAATAACAATAACAATAACAATAATAGCAATAACAATAACCAACTCTGCTAACTTTTGACCATGCTCCAGTTTACAGAGTTCTAAACAAAGGAGCATCACCTAACAACCACGTGGCTTATCCTGGCTGCTGGTCTCCACCGATCACCCTCAGCATCCACTGCAATTCTAGACTAGACTAGCTCTAGATGAGTGTTCCTGTACATGTAGAATGATAAAACTACCAAAATAACATTGTCTCTTTTGTATGATTTTGGTGGGAGGAAAAAAAACCATCATGTTTATTCAGCTTTATTTGACATAATTTTGTCAGCTCTCGGCTCCTCCACTTGGCATTCCTGAATACTCAGGGTTCCCTTCTTCCTTACCAACTCACCAACTCGGCTCATCTTCAGCCCTCAGACGTGTCATTGCATGCAGCACATGGAGCAGGTCTGCCCCACCCTTTTCTTTTGTGAAGGGTAAATTTTCCCTAAATTTATACATAAATTGCTTCCCAAACTTCATGGCTGTTTTTCTTGCAGGGGGTCACCTTTATCAAAGACCTTGCAGGCTCTTTGAAGAAAATAGTGAATTGCAATCACATACATAATAGTTACATTTCAGTTTTATGTTTCTTCCCTGTTTCATTTTTAATTTTGACTGCATTACTGCCATGCCAGGAAAACATGCCTTTGTCTTTTTCAGCCTGCATGACTGTGAGTGTGGGTGAGTGTGCATAGTTGGAGCGACAACCCACATGCTTACAAGATAGATAGACTTGTTGGCTAATCATCCTGGCTGGGGAGAGAGAGAGAGAGAGAGAGAGGGAGAGAACAGCAGCTGAGGTAACTGTGCAGGAATGCAGAGTACCCAGCACTCATGCCATGCTGGGTTTTGGTCCCCCACACATGCTCAAAAAACTAAAACTGCATATTACCATCGTCATTAAGGTAGAAAAGTAGACCATAAATCTTGGAAGAGCAGTATTCCCTCTCCTACAAAAAGAAGTGTTTCGGTTCAGCTGTAGAATCTGAAACCCACTTCCCTACCTCCTCTTTTACACACTGTGTCGAAAAATCAGTAGGTGCCATTGATGGTGGGTTTTCTTGTCTTGCTGTGTTTTTTGAAGGGAGCTGCACACAATGCCTCCATAAAGGAATCTAATATTTCAACATGAAGACCTAGGTGCTGCCTCTAATTAAAAGTACATACCACAAGTAAACACAGAAATGTTTTCCAGGAGGAAGAGAAGCTAAGCAAAGCTGAAGACAGTTAAACCATAAGGGAGGTGTTTTTATCCGACCCAACAAAGAGGGACATATCTCAGCTACACCATGCCCACACCTTCCAGAAGGGTATACAGCATAGGTACTGTGTGTTTCAGACCCTTCAGCAGCATGAGCTACACGGGCACAATGCTTATAAAGTCTCGAGGTTACAGTTCTCATTATCGTGCAAATAACCAGAGAAAGTCAAGGGTGGGATCAATCCCAAAGGACTCCAAAGCATCCATGCAGGCTCCCAAGAGAGACAGTCACAAAGTGACAAATTTAGCTCTCATCTCGTCACATTGAATTGGACAGAGCTACCACCACAGCAGTGTGGTCCAATATTTACACTTCCCTATTAAAGTTAAGCACAACACCCCTCCTTTTCCAGCAGCAGCACAATCTCTGTGAATTATGTAAGGGTGGCAGGCTGCAAAACTGCTTTCGGTGGCTTCTCTTTCTCCCTGCCTTTCTACTCTGTAACAATACCCTTCCATATAAATATATTCATAAATAGAGGCCTCATGGTTCCTTCAGCTTCTGCAAAATTTAGTATTTCTCCAGCGGTATTGCATGTTCCTGATAATGAGCAACCCCATATACAGAGGAGAGGTTCTCCTAATCCATGCTGGGTTTTCTGAGTCTCTCGGGGTAGATGCAAAATTCAGTGGTTTCAAATGTCCAGATCTGTTCTGCTTATGCCTGAAAAAATGACTGTCAAGAAATGAAACCTTCCTAGAGAAAGGGCAAGGGTGTTTCTGTTTGGGGGAATTTGTGACAACAGACTGACACTCCTCACAAAAAGGGCCAGCTTAGAGTTAACTCTTGTGCAGTTTAATTCACATCTCTTGTCAAGCCACACAGCAATGACTAATATGACTGTACTTCTGTACATGTAAAGTGATAGGGCCCAAAACAACATTGCTTCTGTTGTATGATTTCTGTGGGAGGAAAAAAATCCATCAGGTTTCCTCAGCTTTATTTGACATAATTTTGTCAGCTGTTCCTAAGCTTGTGATTCCTGAATGCTCAGGTTTCCCTGCTTAGTTACAACACCAAGGGTCTATGAAATAATACTGTCATAGCCAAACACCTAAAGATGAAAATGTTTCTTGAAAACTAAGAGAGATGGCATTTTGCTGCAAGTAAAACCTATTATTTTATGGTTTCAGACAACAGCTGTCTTCCTGCATCTTTGCTCAGGTCTACAGGCTGAGTTCAGAATTCAGGAAACAAAGTTGCAGCCTTTGCCTTTAAAGTCTCCTCTGACCTCTGTCCTCCATTATCCGAGAACTTAATGCCTGTCTGGATACAGCCATATATGCTGAGATGGGTCAGTAGGCAAAGGAGGCTGAGAGCAGCTGAATCACCTTGCCAAAGTGACTTTTAGGTAGTGTAAAGCCTGCATCCCTGGGATCTCTTCAGCTTTTATAAGGTAGTACAAGCTTCTGGTTGGTGAAATTAGATGATACTGGAAAACACCCGGGCTGGAACCCGGACCTCAAGAATTGACATTTCGTATTTTTGTTAAACTTCCAAGCTGCAAGATATTTGTACCTCTTCTTTGATGATATCCTCATCTCGGACATATCCAAGCATCCAGCTTTTCACAGAGAGCAGTCCCTGCCCCACCACACCAAAAACAACCTTTTTCTGACACACATATAGAACTTCACTTCTCATGTCTCTAAAGGGTTTCTGGTTATCTTTTTTTTTTTCTTTCATTTCTCCAAATAAAATCTATTTGTCTCTTTTCCTATAGTTTAAGTGTGCCTTCATTAATCAGATTCCACTTAACCTTATTACTCAACTTCGGCATTAATACAGTGGTTATGGTTGCCCTTTTTCTTTCATCAGATGCAATAGCAGGCATTAAATAATTATCAAAAAAACTACTATCAAAAGCATACATTGAACAGCAATACTTTTTCCCTTAGTAGGCAGTATAGCCCTGCTTGAGCTCTAAAGTATGACTTAATTACAATAAAAGGTCTTTCTTCCAGACAAAATTAACAGTGAAGGCTTGCAATCCTCTTTTGGAAAAGGCATAGTCATTAACATGATTGGTGGACTCTTGCAATGATACCTCTGCCTTAAGAGCAAACAGAATATGCAGCTTCCCTTTTCACTCTACTGAGGAAGAAAGGATCTACAGAAGCAAAGTGCAGGGAGCTGAGCAATCTCCTTCTCAGATATCTTTATACACTCCACCTGGGAACTCTATTTATCTGTATTTCTGGGACCTTTTTATTATGATTTTGACCACACACTTGCTATGTTATCTATCTCCAGTACCTGAATTTTAAGCATTCGGCCTCTAAATAAGTTATGTTGAAAATATATATTGTTACTACAGTGCTAGACACAGAAGTTCTCCGGACTACAAGTTTCTTAGGAGCTTCACATTTGGGAAGGATCCCTGTGGGCTTGCCCTTTTCTGATACCCTTCTCTACACATCTGCTCTTTGTCACTGACAGAAAAAAAAATTAGGTAGGATGGATCTTTGTTTTGAACATGTGTGGTTATGTATTTTGCTGAACTTTGTCCAAAAATCAAGCTATATTGCTCACTGTTCACATATGAATGTGAATGCTGGAAAAGGGGGTTATTAGTGATCAGGTATTGCTACAACACTATCTGCAAGAAAGAAAACACTGGCAACATCTAAATGAAACCACAAAAGCCAGTAGCAGCAAAGATATATTATCTAATCCATCCTGCCAATGTCCGGTATATCTCATGACTTTTTTTAGGGATTTTTCTGGCTTACTTTTAAAACTTGTTGTAATGCAGCATAGCAGAGTCCATCATTGGTACATCTCATCTGATTGGTATCTTACCAAAGTAATAAATACAAAGAACTGTTACAAATGAAAATACACCCTAAACAACTGTAAGTAACTGGAAGGACAATTAATCTTTCAGGAATAGGTCACATCTCAAAAATTAACATTATCATTTTTCTCTTTTGTTTTAATGATATTTTTGAAATAACAGTTTAGGCACCAATAACTGCATCAAAGAGGGGCATTAGACAAGAAAAACATATATTCTTAAGTATTGTCTGTGCTTTCTGACTGTGTAAAGTCAATCTCTGCTACTTGGAAGCAGAAAGTCAGTAAGGAGTGGAAAAAAAGGAGAAGGGCTGGTATTAAGGCACTTCTAGCAGGGATGATTATTACAGGCAATTAGGCTACCTAATTGCCCCAGGAGAGGAAATCATCTGCTGCTAAGAAACAAAGAAACCTTAGTTTCTAGTAGCAGCCCCTACCAGCTGATATGCTGCCGCTGTGAAAGGCTTTATGTAAGTATGTTTGGTAACCTCAGTTGCGGGT
Organism: Corvus moneduloides; assembly: GCF_009650955.1. Taxonomy (NCBI): domain Eukaryota; kingdom Metazoa; phylum Chordata; class Aves; order Passeriformes; family Corvidae; genus Corvus; species Corvus moneduloides. The sequence continues at coordinate 34,869,166 of NC_045511.1, forward strand.
TATATTCAGTTTTCATTTCAGTAAACCATATGCCTGTGGCAGATTAGAATGTTACTGCAGAAGCTGAATCAGGTGGCTGCTTTCTTCTGCACTTATCATTAATGGAAATTTTATCCCCAGCTTGTGGAAGGAACTGCTGCTTCTGAAGTTTCCCACTAGTCTTCTGATATTCTTCATAGCTTCAGGAAGCAATGGGGAACTTGTCCATGTTACACTTTTAGCAGACAAGCAATTGGCTCAGTGTAGACAGATCAGCTGGGCAATGGGGAGCTGTGTGAGGCTGGGGCAGGGAGGAAGCCCATTCCCTTGCCATGGGGCAGGAGAATGGGTGGACTGGGTGGTTTGGCCACCTCAGTATCCCCGGGACCAAAACACCCCTGAGGCCACTACACCTTTGGCTTCTCAGTGAGTGACAGCAGTGACATTTCCTACGCTGTCCTGCTTTAACTTCAGCCCCTGCCAAAGAAGCACTGCAGAACCCTCAAGAGGACAATCAAATCTTACAGGCAGACCCCCAGAAAGCCTGGAGCAATGTGCTCCTGGACAGGGAAGTTGCACAGATATGTCTGAAGCTGTGGGCTCTGCAGAGGCAGCAATACAGGATGTGGACCTATGGGGGAGAAATGCAGGTTTGGGAGGTGGGGAACCAGTTCTTGCAAAACATCCTCAATCAGCTGAGGCTTGCGTAGTAACGTCAGCACTTCTGGGAGCAGAGCACGCTTCAGCATCTTCTCCACAGGGTCCTCCTGGATCTAGCCTGCATGGGTTTATTATCATAATTAACAATGCTATTTGCTTCAAATGACACACCACAGTAAGTTATTAGTAATTCAGGTGAAGGTACAGGAGGGCCAGTCAAATGTTTACCTTGTAAACAAAGCATCATGTTATTCTTCAGATCCATGCGGATGCTCACATGTAACTTGCGTGATGCAGCAGGGCAGTAACAACATACACAAGCTCTGTGCCTGGCTTTTTCTGGATGTCTGTCTTAAAGGCTGATTGTGCATGCTGCCAGATTCTATTTCTGCAGCTGAATCATTCAGAAATCCTTTCTCCAAAGATGATTTTCTGGAGTCAATAATAAGTTATGAGCACATGCAGCAGGCTTGGCACCAGACAGGACACTGAGCTGCTCTCATCTCTCTGGATAATAGCTTCTATAGATCTTGTAGGACTTGGTTATCTTCAAGAGTTCTGGTCCAGGTGGTTCAAATATTCATTGTGGAGCTCCATATAAAGTATTCAGTCCTGCAACCACAGGCATAAGCCATGTCCTTCTGCCACCAAACTACAGTGACCATTTCCACACCTGATGCCTTCCATTCAGCCATCCATCTACAGCTGTTCTTCCCTAAAAGGCTGTTTCTACTGTTTCCGCATTCAGGTTAGGTAGAGCACCACTAAGCTCCTCTGGCAAACCAGGTACAGAGCAACATGTATTTCTTGGTGGTTAGATATGGAACAATTAGGATGCCAAAACTTTATTATACCATTGGTTTGAAAAGCACCATGCCATGTTACTTTTACCTACTTGGTAAGCTACTCTTGCACAACTCCTTCCTTTCTTGCTTGAATAAATTCATTGGCTCCTGCACCTTAGATGCCAAACCATGAGCCCTTGACACCAATGAACTGACAACTATTGAAAACACAACATAAGACAAATAGTTATTTGAAAATGCAGTCTAGAAGCATGTGTAGAGGAGGTACAAGGGTTGAGAAAACCTTTGCATAGTTTTCTGAGGGTTGCTATTGTTTTTCCACTAAGTGGCCTGCCCCATGGGAACTGTGCAACGCAGGCAGACCTTCATAAGCACAGTATCCAGTTTGGTGGTTTGTTTCCTCTACTTAAAAGGGCAGGCTTGCTGAAAGAGGCAAACCAGGGAATTCCATTCTGCAGCAGTGTTCTAGTGGTAAATTTTCTTCTGACAAAAGATGAAGCAGAGCACACAGAGACAAAATACAAAACTATTTATATAGTGTCAGATTTGAATCATTCTGCATCTCCTTCCTATGTGTGTATGAATAAAGCTTATGGGTGAGAAGCTATTTTGCATACACACTACAAGGTTAGGTGTATTATATTTAGTTAAATGCAATGTTTCTCTTCTGGAAATACGTCTGAATTATTTTACAAGTACAACTACCATGATTCAGTGCTAGCATTATTTATCTATTTTTATTATTTAGCAACCCAGCTCCTCCAGTGTTTCTCAGGGCTTTACTCTAAATTAGGAATTATTTTACATATTATACATATCTTGAAGAGAAGAAAAATATTATAACATTCAAGATGTACCTTAGCATGGGGATAAAAACACAACATATTTCCCAATTAAACAATATTTTCACATGTGTTACAGGCCATGGAAAATGGCTATATGCCTGAAAGCTGATTTCGATGTTATAAAAGCAAACAAGCAGCACTTTTTAAAAGTTATTTAAATCAAGAAACCAGATTCAGAAGTGGAAAACATTTCTTTCCAGAGAGCCATGCAGTCTACCTTTGCTGTAAATTAGACTGGATAGCCAGATGGTTGGAGAGACCAGGAACAATTTTTGTCATCACATTTAATAGGCGGAAAGCATGCTTCTATTACCTGTGGCCCCATAATATGATCAAAACCACCTGTTTTTACACTTGTACAATACTGTCTGACTTCATGATGCAGTGACCTATGCAAGGCTGAGCCTGGAATCAGTGGGAGTGAGTGATTCCCATTCCAGACAAGATAGGCAGTGTACAGCCCTTCTATCATTCCTCTGCAGGAGGGGCGGCTTCCAAACAATATGTTCATTTAGTACAAACCATGCAGTGCTTCTTATTGCTTTCTTCATCATTAATTTGTTTGAAGGTCTTTACAGCACTACAGAAACAGAGCAGAATGGGAGACAGAGAGCATCTGTATCAGTGAAAAATGCAACTGATACTTCAGAAAAAATGAAGCGCTTTACCATCCTTCCATTTTTAACCACATCCAGCTTCATTCCTCACGTACCATAAGCATGCCTTCAAAAGCACAGAAGCACCTAGTGACATTATGCATTTTTTTGTTGCATTAACTCTTTTATCTGGAAAAATAGCTTAGAGTAAGCAGTTTGCTTTCAATGTAGGCAGACATAAAGCACAGAAATGTTATACAAGACCAAAGACAAGACCAGTTGTGGCACTAGGGTAAGATCGCACTGTCTCTTACTTGGTAGCTACAGTCTCCTACCATGCACTAAGATGCATCACCTTGCACTTGTTATATTTTAAAAATTTCTTGTGACATTTCTACAACTTAATTCAGGGATTCAGATATTAGTGTAATATTTACTCTTGGGGTACAGTCCTATTCATCCTTATGTCATCTGGAAATAATTTGCAAGTATTTTGTACCATTGCACCTGTGTAGAAAGTCCAGCTGCATAATGAGTGGAAATAGGAGTGGATAGGTTCCACACTAGGGACAGCCCCTGCTTTGGCCAGCACAGGACTCATACGGTGGCTGTCTGTCCTATGGGGTGGCACAGCAGCAGGGCAGGATCACCACGCATGGTTCATGAAGCCACCTGCTCCTCAGGCACAAAGGCATCAGTCCAGGCAAAGCTGTCCTGACACTGCCAGTTGGGCAGTGCTGGCCTATTACAAAAACTACCTTTGGCAAACACTTCTAGAAATAGTCCCATTCATCGTTCTTGCCTCAGAAACAATTAAATTCAGCAAGCTGCTGCCAAAGCAGATTTTTAACCCTGTTAATTCAAGAGCATGCAATTGTTTAAAACAAATTGGTATGTGTATTACACTAAAATCACTTCTTTTGTGAAAAGTAGGCCAACGTACTTCTCTTCTTTGACTGCCAAGACTTGCCTGTTTACTCTTAATCAGCAAATAATTGTACTGTATGTACCTCAAGTGTGGTCCCGTGAACTGAATGCGCAGTGGCAGCTGGAAAGCATTAGATAGTCCCTTAGAATATCTCTTCTGGCTTGGTTTCTTCCAAGAGAAATCCTGTTTGCATGGTCCAGCTCTGCTCTTCTGTGTGAACCAAAGTAGGCTAGCAGGAGAAGATCCACAGATTCTTTCCAGCCACTTGACCGATCCAAGCTAAAACATTTAATGCAGCTGTGCCCTTACAGTACACATTCTAAAGCAGAGGAGCAAAGCCTCAATCTGGTAAGCAGCTGTACAGATAAATAATTTGATTGACTGAAGAGTTTTAACTCTGGGCTCACAGTTGAGCATATTGGTATCTGAATGCACTTAGTACATGTCTTGTTTCTGAAATACAAATTCGAAACTTTGGCCCTCAGCTACTTATGCATTTAAACAGAAGTAATTAAGCACCCTTACTTCATGTTGGCTTCAACAGGATGTGAAAGATAGATTGTTACAGCTCAGGCACCCCCAAAAAGAGAATAGGAAGCAAAACTCAAATTCACCACTCTGAAAATTCTTAACTTCAGTGTCTAGTGGGACAGAAAAGCCTTGTGATATTAAATTCATGTTACATGTTCTTTGTTAAATTTTGTCACAATTCTGCAATGGGTTATAATACATGGGATTTCCTACAAGGGGAATAACAGCTTTTCTCAAGAAAATATTTTTTTTAAAAAAAAAAGGTAGATTTTTTTCTTGCCAGTTGTAGCACACAGGAAATATAGAAACAGTAACTAAACTTTGTATTATTTTCTATAGCTATGTCTCTTGTAGGAACCCAGAGTGCCGAGAATATTTCTCTGCCTGTTTTTAAGGGTTCTTACCCCCCCTGAACAACACTGTTTTAACCTCCAACCTTGGAAAAAATTACCAACAATCAGCCAAGAAGTAGAAAATACAGTGGTGTGACTTAGGTGATAGACTACTACGTAAGATTGTCACAGGGTGAAAAATTTAGAGGTTTTGGGCTTCTCTTTGTAGTACATAGATAAGAGTAAAAAATATCAAAATGGAGGATTGTTGTTGTTCTCTAAACCTTCTTCTCCTTCTTCTACTACTCTGTGTTCTGCAGTAAAAGTAGTTTGGAATGATTGGATAGAAAATTCCACAGTTCCTGGCCGTGTTACTGAATAATTGGTAGGAAAGTGAAAATAATGTACATTTTTAGTAACTATTGGTTAAAATATCTTTCAAAGGCTGTGTAAGTCTTCATAATGAGATTTCACTCCTGCTTTCTGTCCTCTGTACTGTACCCAGGTCACGCTAGTGGCTCTGTTCCTCTGATAAGACTTAATAAACAACTACCCCTCAGCATTGAAACTCCAGGAAAGGTCTCATTTTATCTTTGAAACTCCTTGCAAGGACTTCTAGAAAATTCTCTCCCATCAGGAGGGATTTGATTTAGGGCACAGTTCAGTGTCATGTCTCCAATCCAGGTGAAAAAAGCAAGCAAGCAAGCAACCAAACCAATTAAAAAAAAATTAGTTGCACAAACTAATTTTGAATCAGCAGTGTGTATTGATACTAACATTGCAAAGTCATTATTTCAAAGTAGTCAGCTCTACAGAGAGGATTATACACACAGAAGGAAATAACTCTGTGTTATTTTCGGGCAAAAGAAGAAAAGCATGGCAAAATAATCATATGCCAGCGCAGTGGAAGACTGGAGAAGACATAACAGCCACTATAACTGTGATGTATGGGACCTGATCATACTTTAAAAGACACAGATCCATTCAAATCAGTATTTCACATACACTCCAATAGTCAGAATGTTGTGTATAACGATTTACTGCAGAATAATGCAGAATAACACAAGTATTCACTAATTCAGTATGAAACAATTGTACAAGAAGTATTAACTCAGCTTTTTCAATATCCTATTGTTGCATGATCAAATAGCTGCCACGATGAAATGGATAAGGAATGAGCAGGAATGAAAAGCAGTTTTCATAAAAACCTGTAGAAAGAGTGGCTCTGGTGAGGTGCACGTACTCTCTGCACAGCTCCATCCCTCAGCCAGTCTTGGATTCTGCCACTGCTGCTCTGCAGTGAATGAAGTCCTGTGGATGCATAGTCATGAGCCCAGCTGTCCACAATGTGTGTCCCTACAAGGAATACAATGGTCACACATCCTTCTCCACGCATCTCCCTTGCACACACGTGATGGCATTTGCTTCCACTTGTAAGATACTGTCTGCATACTTGCCGTGCTTTAACATGGGCACACACTGCTCTTTCCTCCTGATGTCAGGGGATCTGAGAGCTGGCATAAATAGATTTGTTGACATGAGCCAGGTCTCCCTTATTTGTCAGACAGAGGTGCTATGGCATGTTTCTGACACTAGCAATTTTGCAAAGATCTTCTCCTTACAGAACATACATTAATCCAAACACCCTCCACCTATGACTAAAACTCCACCAGTCTGCAGAAATCTAAGCTCCTTCCCTGAGCATCAAGACCTATAAACACTGTTTATATCATCCAGCATAAGCACAGATCTTATGCAAACTTTACTCTGTGCAGTAGTTTCCCCTCCTCTTCATAATATACCTTTTATTATCTTCCTTTTTGTATTTTCTACTCCACAGCAGAGGAAGCATTGTTTACAGCTGTGTGCCAGTATTCATACATATATCCTGATAAGATGATAATGCAGTTAATATAGCACACACTAAAACCGTCAGTGATCTGAAGAGATTACTATCTATAACCACAAAGAGAGAAAGGCAAAGTAATGCACAGAAGTGTAACAGAAAGAAAACGGCATTAAGAAAAGGAAACCTTATCTGAAGGGAAATTCCTGTCAGTCATTACTATTAGGTGGTGAAATAGATACACAGAAAAATGCAAAGTTATTGCTCAAAAAATTTGAAATCAAACTTTATGCATCACTTCATTTAAAAATGTACCTAGAAATAAAGTCAGAACAACACCAAAGCTGATGATTACAATATTGAAATACACAGTTTTTATCACCTAGTAGCACACAAATGAAGAGTTTGATGGAAAGCAAAGCCAGAAGCACCACCACTCAGTGACTCCACTCCATGTCCTGCACCTCCTGCCATGTCCCTCAGCTGGTCATGCCCTGAAGAACCACCTTTATTATTAAAATCTATTAACTTCAGTCTCCTCCCCGGAGCTGCTGACGTGGTCACCATGGGACAGGACAAGCCAACCCATGCACACTATGCAACACAGCTGGGAGGTAGACACCCTGGCAGAGGTCCCAGTGGTTCTGCAAACCCACAGTGCCTCTCTCCTGGGTACTTCTGTTTACTGGGAAGGCAAAATACTCAGGGCATATTGCTCACAGACACAAGAGACTAGTGTCCCAACCTCCAGGTCCCCCAGGTACTTGACAAAATATCCCAGACATCTGGTGAGCCAACCATCTCCCGACCAGCTGTCCCCACTACAGTCAATAATACCCAAGCCTACTCTCTATCTTTAACAAAGATAGTAGTAGTATAGTTGCTCTTTGCAGTTATATATCCGAGCATGTAAAGATGCAGATACCAGCTGCTGAATTTTTGCTACATTAAGTAGCGTTGATCATTACAGATACTTGCAGCAGCACATAACTTGCATGTCAGAGCTGCCTTTGGTTGCAATGCTGTATTAATAACACTTGCAGGCTATCTCAGTTTCATACAATTTGCATTACAGTGTATTTGCACTGATCTAGAAGGGATTTCAGGAGAATTATACAGGTCAATAAAATAAGAAATTGTGTACCTCTCATGGGATACAGCTTACAGTTTCACAAGGCTGAAGGAGAAGGTCATCCTCCCATCTCCTCTGAGACTAGAGAAAACATCTTCACAAGGGTATTTTGGTGTTGCCCCACTAATTTAATTGTTTTCTCCGTAGTATACTCCTTCCATAAAAGCTGGAAAGTTAAACTTCCTACCAGGTACCACTATCTGTGCCTACTGTCTCAGTCAACAGACCAGTTACACTCACTCTGCTATACTTTAATGATCTATGTAATTGTATACATGTGTGAGAACTTCCTTTAGTCTTCTCAGGCTTGTTTAAACCACTCAAGGCTGTAAAGTACTGCTTACACTTACATGAAAGTTGATTTCAGGACAGTCCACTTTAATCTGTTCTTGGCTCGGAGTACCAATTAGGCCTCAAGCAAAGAGCAGAAATATGTTTCTTGGCTGTAAAATGAAGAAACCTGCATTTGCTAAGAGAAAAATATAAAAATGTCTAGTAAAGCACTCACACTTGATATATTCTCTGTATCAAGGCAACTGCCTTAAAGGCAGTTTCTGTTATCACAGCTGCCAGAGCTGTTTACTCTCTTGCTTCTCCATGTGACTTTTCTCAAAGTCCTATACAGACACCAGTTGCTGAGTGCAGGTTAAGTAGCAAAACAGGCTGTGCAGAAACTCCTGTAACTTAAGTGCAAAAACGAATACTTACAGAGGTCTGAGGCCCCCACAGTGTTTACTTCAGTCTAAGCTCTGATTATGCTGCCATCCTACAGCCTCTCATGACAGAGTAAAAAATATGATATGCTAGATATCTCCTGTACAAGGAAGCATATTCCAGGAATGCTGGAGCTGAATTTGAACTTCCCTTATCAGGAACAATGAAACCGAGAGCAAGCAGCTTCCTTGCTCAAGTGGAAATGACCACTTTTCAGCAAGTGCTACTGTCAATCACTGCAAGCCAGCCCAGAGGAAATGCAATTGTGATAACTGAGTGGTTTTAGTGCCTATAAAGGAAGTGAGTAGTTTAGCTTTCTTGCTCTGTGGAGAGGGAACTATTACTGTGCCATTTTAATGTCAAGTCCCAGAGCACATGCATAGTTTGTGCACAAAAATGGGGTGATGTTTTCCCTTTTAACATAGGGCCAAATCAACCTGCCCATATTAACTTTTCATGACAGTATGTCTAAAAAAAGACCACACCATCCTTAAATTGCTTTGGACTTAATTTGGTGTTGTCATGCAATTAGGTTTTGCAAAATTGGCTTCTGGACTGACAGCTTCTATTGTTACAGCATATGGCAATCAGAGAGCAGCTTGTGGCAGATGTGATGTTTATTCACCATTTGCTAGTTTTAGATTTAATGATGTCATTCTAATCAAAGCAAATGTTAGATGTGTTTGACATCTAAGGAGTTTTGCAGCCCCCCCATCATGTTTAAGCCGCTTCTGTCAAGTGGAAACACGTCAGCCCTGAATGCATCGAAGTCATACTTAAGAAATAATGATGCAATTTACTGGAGGTCTGTATTCCAAAAATCCATGTTTCTAACATGCATTGTGTTCCTCCAGTAGACTACAAAGACCTCCTATTACAATAAGTGAGCTCATTAGGCATGCAACTCCTTAGTCTTGCAAGCTGTTTCGATAAGCAGCTGTTGCAAGAGGGTAAAAGGTTGAATTATCAACTTGGACAGCACAGCACTTCATTCAGCCAGCCCAGGAAAGTATTTGAGCAATAACTCCATTACTGTGGAACAGACCTTTGACTACAGCACACAAGCAAAACATCAGTGGTATTTCAGTGACATGCTTCCCCACACCCAGCAAGCAAGACACTCCCAGAAATTAATTGTCAAAAATTTATTATGAAAGCTTCAATAGCAGCAAATATTTCAATAAAAGTTATTGCAGTATTAAAACAGATCTGCAGAGTGACCCAAGAGGCCTGTTGAAGTCTGTCTGCTTTGGAATATCTGCATTTGTCTTAATAACCAATCCCCAATACTCCATAAATATTGATACTTTCTCCTGTGTTTTGCAGACAGCACCAACAGTTCCTAGTTACAGTACTCTATCCAGTCCTTCTGGAAAGTTTTGGCCCACTTCCCTCAACTTTCCCTCTCCCTTCTGAAACAGCTCCACACAGCCAAACTTGCAATACTTCTTTCAGTTCCATGGTATGTCAGCCTCTCCACGGTTGCAGCCTACTGAGGCTCACTGGTGAGATGAGCTGTTTTCCTCTTTCTCCTCTGTAAGAGCCCACTGCATGCCAGTCTGAGGGACTTTAATCCAGTCTCTTGACCAGGCTAATCCATGGAATCAGCAGCTTGTTGCACATTTTGGTGAACGCACAGCACGTTGAGAATGCAACAAAGGTTTCAGCCTTCCCCGGTGCACCGGGTGACCATCACTCAGGCAGGGTGATGGTTGGCACCCAGTCATTGACATTTCGGCTCTCTTCGCAAAACAAGTTCAGCTTCTCCAGAGCTGGGTCCTTCCAGCCTTCTTCATTCGGGTTCTGCAAGAAAGAAAAAAGTTGCACACCGTGAGTGCTGCCCGCCAGCTGAGGTCATCATAACATTTACAGAAGCATTAGCTTAGGACTGGAGGCACTTCCAGACGGTTTCTGTCCTGACAGAGACAAGACAGGAAGCAGAGATGCTGCCGTTGTGGACAGCAGAGGAAATCCACAGTTACGAGAAGTTCTGCCTCCTCCTCCTACTACTACTACTCAGCTGACTTCGCTGCGTGCCAAGCGCTCTATCTGTGCCCAACAGAGGACTCGACCACCCGCAGCGGAGAAGGGGCCGCCCCCGACAGGCTCTGGCCGTGCGGGGTAGAGCCGGCAGCGCCGGGGAGACAGCGTTTGCCGCCCGCGGGACACCCACCGTGATGAGGATGCAGTGGAGATCCCGCGGCTCCCCGGAGTCCTCGCTGGGCCCCACGATGGCCGCCAGCTTGGCCACGTCGTTCACCCGCACGATGTCGATGTCGTTCTCACAGCAGAAGGCTTGGATCAGAGTGAAGTGGATCTGCAGGGCGATGTCCCCCTCGTCTTCCTGGTCCGCGGCCAGCACGCAGAACGCGACGTTGTCGGGGTCGCTGCAAGAGGGGAGCAGCGTGATGAGTCCCGCGGTCGGCGCCGGCCGCCCCGCAGCCCCGCCGGGCTGACTTACACACTCCCCCTGCCTCCGCCGCCTTACTTACACATTCATCAGCTTGGCTGACTCGTAGACGCCGGCGGTGAGGCAGCCTCGGCGCTGCGCCGACACCAGCAGCTCGTGGAGGGCCGTGCCGGCGCCCTGCATCCTGCGGGCCGAGAGAGGACACAGGGTCAGCGCGGTGCCGTCGCCACCACCGCCCCGAAACCGCCCGCTACCAGCTTTCCTCGGCTTCCCAGTGCCCACCCGCACGTACCAGTCGTGGCCCGCAGGCATGGGCTGCTGTCCGTGGATCTCCTCCAGAGTCATAGCAGTTAGTCCCCACAGCGCGGCAGCGGCTCCCTCAGCCCTCGCTCCGCCCAGCCCTGGCTCCCCTCACCCCCTCAGCGCTCTGAAGTGGCAGCAGGCAGGCGTGCGCTACTTATAGCCCGCGCGGGCGCCTCCCGGCCTCCCATTGGCCGCCGAGGGAGAAAGGGGCGGCTTTATTATGCTAATCGGCGCGCGCCGGAGAGGAAGCGAGGGGGGGCGGCGCAGGGCGGCTCGTGCCGGGAGCCCACGTGGGGAAGGGACGGCGGGGGGGGGGGCGCGCAGGCACGCGCCGGCCTGCGGCAGCGGCGCCGCCGGGGCCAACCGGGGCAGCGGGGCCGGCGGTGCGCCTGCACGCCCGGCCGCTCCCTGCGCACCGCTCGCCGTGGGCACCGGCAAGGAGCAGGGCGATTTGTGTCCAAGATTTAGAACGGAAAATCCGAACCGTGCAGGGGAGATTAAAAAAAAAAAAAGAAAAAAAAAAATAAACAAAAGGTTTTATTAATATGGTTTCTGCAAACGTAAACGCCGCGAAGGGACAGCCCCTGTAAGCACCAGGGCTGAGGGCAGTTCTGTGGAGACGGTCCTGGGGCTGTACTGGGCAGTGACCTGGTCATGGCCAGCAGTGCCCCGGCGGCAGCAAAGCCGCCCCGTGCCCTGGTCTGTACGAACAGGAGCATGGCCAGCCGGCTGAGGGAGGTGATAATCCCCCTCTGCTCAGCACTCACGGGACATCAGCAATGTAGTTTGTCCGGTTTGGGCACCCCCAGTAGGGGAAACACATGGATGAACTGGAGCAAGTGCTGATGAGGGCTCCGAGGTGTCCAGAGCTGCGGCGCTGTCCTGCTCTGCAGGCTGAGGGACCAGCGCCAGTTCAGCCTGGGGAATGCACAGTTTGGGTGGTAAACTGCAGGCTGCAAAACCTGTGGAGCGATCATCGAGAAGACAACAGGGTCTTCACAGCAATTCCTAGTGGGGAGGCAGGAGACAGTGAGCCTACGGTGAAGCAAGAGGCTCAGATCGGATGTAAAGAAAACCCCTTCCCCCTGAGAACAGTCAAGCAGTGGAGCAGGCTCCCTGTCTAAGGAGGCTGTGTAGATTTCATCCTTGCAGGACTGCAAGCCCCGATGCGACAAAGCCCTGAGACACCTGTTCTGAGCTCACTGGTAACCTTTCTGCAGGCTGTATCGGCCTATGATGCTGCGGGGGCGGGGAGGGGGGGGGTGTTGAGAGAACAGATTTTTTTTTTTCAGTCGGGCTTTATTAAAGTAGCTCCAATTTGAACACTGTATCCTTCATAATTAATTCAGCGTGAAGAGAGTGTGATTGCTGAACCCAGATCTGAACCTGTTTGTCAGCAAACCAAGCAAAAATAAAACAAATTTTCCCACTGTGAATGAGCACAGTCTAAATATTTAAATGCAAATCACTTTTCACGTCCCTTCAGCGTCTGACACGCTTAGGCTTGGGCTCACAGTTAGCACTTGTCTCCACCGAGTCACCGCTTCAGAGCAGCCCCAAGCGGTTTAACAGAGGTTGCGGAGAGCCACCTTGGGGTAAGCTGTGCCACTGCGACCTGCCCGGACCGACTCCAGCGGGTCGCACAGACGGAGCTCTCTAAACTGTCGCCCTTGCTGTTCCCTAGCCTGCAGCCGCATCGTCCCCTTTCAAATGTGTTTAAACCGGGGATGTCCTTTCCAGTACTTCAATGGGAGTCCTGGATCAAGCACGTCTCGTCTATATGGTATATACAATACAATGCTCAGCACTTTCAGTCTCTTTGAGCACCACAGTTTCCAAAATGCTTCTCAAACTGAGCCACTTTAATGAGCTGCTGTGTTTCTACTTCCAGTTGTTTCTAGTTAGTGCCTTGGTGACACTACAGGTGACAGCATTGGACCTGGCAGTAATCACTTAGTGAGCTTCCATTTTTAACTAGTGACAACATAGGCATGATGTCTGCCAAGACACATCCAGCCTCTCTAAGAATATTTCTCTGATGTCTACAGAGCTGTCAGTACTGGGGAGAAAACTCTTTGATGTAAATACCAATTCCCAAGCCTAACAACCTCTTTAACCCTACTAACATGCAAAGGCATTCTTAACTTGGAAACTAAACCAGTGACCTGTCACTCTTAATTTGCTTGAGAAGGGCATAAATTCTTAGTTTGCTTTATTCAAAAAAAAAAAGTGAAAAGTTTCCAGAAAATTATCTCCTGGTCTGGATTCATGCAAGAGCAATTATCTCCACTTGCTGGAAATAGCACAGTGTATGTAGCATGTACCGTTCTTTCTCAAAAGATAAAAACCCTTGATACATCAGCCTCTTTTTTTTTTTTTTTCTTTTTTTTTTCCCTAGGTATATAAATGGGGATGAATGCAGAAGAACAGCTTGAATGGTAAGACACACTAAATGGTATGCCTCTTAGAAGTATTCAAGGGCCTATTTCTGATGAAATAGGTGGAAAGTCCAGAACTGACTCACAGTTTTGAAAGATGCTGATATCAGCTATGACTTTGACCACTTTCTCATTACAGTAAAAATGCTACTTAAAATGGATCCAAATTAGTAAGCCAAAGTAACTCAGAGTGGTGAATTGTGCATATGTAATAGTAAAATACATATAATTGTCTAGATAATAAAGTGATATATGGATCCATATTAGCACCTTCATCCCTCCACATCCAGGCTTCCAGTTTCAGCTTAATGATGCAGTGCCCTGGAACTAGGGCTTCTTGACATCCCACTTTTCAGTTTGCCCCGTTATTCCTGGGTCTCCTAGCACAGATGGTGCTGAAGGCCATGAAGCATTCATTACTGGATACTTGATCCAGCTGATTTCAAACCACAGTATCAACACCAGGCCTCTGACGCAGAAGAGGAGGTGTAGAAATGAAAGCTGTGCAAGCCCAAGGTCCCGTCCCTGGTTTGAAGGCATCAGCCCTGCAGATGTGATACCTTTGACGCTTAATAAGCAAACTGAACTTTAGTGAAGGTCGGTCTGCACTGCTTGTTTTCTTGGTCTTTTCCTCCCACGCTTTTAATACATCCAACTGGTGGGCACAGACCTTTGGAGGATCAACTCCTGTAGATCGAGGGGGAGATGGGGGAGGGTGGTGAATATCACCTGGCAACAGCACTCAGACAGGAGTGAGTGGATTTTGCCATGATTGCTGACAGCCTGGTATAACACCAGTGCCACTTGTCCGTGCTCCCTCCCCGCGGCACGGCAAGGCTCGCCGGCAGAGCCTGCCTTCAGGACGGGACCGAAGGCGCCGCTGCCGCCCGGCGCCGCGCTCGCAGCAAAGCCTGCGCTGACCTCTCGTGGTCACCTGGGACATCGCTGCCGGCCCCCGGAGCTGCCGCGGCCCTGGTGCGCGGCACCCGCCGTGTCCCCTCCCGTTCCCGTGTCCGGAATGCTTCCAACGGAGACACGGGGGAAACAAAAAATAAATTAAAAAAAAATGAAAAAGAAAAGAAAAAAACTCCGGGCAACAGCCAACCAATCAAACAAACAAAAAAGTAGACCTTGGTGCTTCCTACACAGAGATCCCCTAAAGTCTGTGAGTTGATCCACAGACATGCTCACGGGTAGGAAGGCACTACAGAGACCTGGACAGACTCAATCAATGGGCCAAGGACAACTGCATGAGGCTCAATAAGGCAAAGTGCTGGGTCCTGCACTTCAGTCTCAGCAGACCCGTGCAGTGCTACAGGCCGGGCGAGGAGTGGGTCAAGAGCTGGTCAGCAAAAAGGGACTTGGGGGTGCTCACTGAGAGCCGGCTCAGTGTGAGCTGTGCCCAGCTGGCCAAGAGGGCCAAAGGCATCTTGGCCTGAACCAAGAATAGTGTGGCCACCAGGACGAGGGAAGTGATCATCCTCCTGTACTTGGCATTGCTGAGGCTGCACCTCAAGTCCAGTTTTGGCCCCCTCACAGCTCCAGGACATTGAGGTGCTGGAGCTTGTCCAGTGAAGGTCAACAAGGCTCATGAAGTGTCTAGAAAACCTGTCTTATGAGGAGTTGCTGAGGTAGCTGGGTTTGTTTAGTCTTGAGAAGAGGAGGCTCAGGGGAGACCTCATTGCTCTCTTCAATTCCCTGAGAGGAAGCTGTAGTGAGGTGGGGGTCGGTCCCTTCTACTGTGCCTGCAGTGAGAGAACCAGAGGAAATGGCCTTCAGCTGAAACAGCAGAATCAGATTAGATACTAGAAAAAAATTATCACTGGCAGGGCATGTCAGGCATTGGAATTTGGTTGCCCAGGGAGGTGGTGGAGTCACCATCCCTGGACGTCCTTAGGAGGCATCTGGATTTGGTGCTGGGTGATGTGGGTTAGTGGATTAGGGGTTACAGTGTCGTGCTGGGTTGATGGTTGTACTGGATGATGTTAGAGGTCTCTTCCAACCTTGATAATTCTGTGGTTCTAAACCAGACACCTAGTATAAAAAGTGAGACACAAAGTAAAGGAGAAATAATAGTATATTCAATCACAACAAAGGCAAGGAACCCAGCAGAATTTGACAGATAAAAGTGTGAAAGGTTTACACACCTGTATAGCTGGCAATAAACATGAGTTTTGTCATTTTGTGGGGAAATAATAGCATGTCTCCAGCTGAAGTGCAGCAGTCACAGACATTACTTCTTGGCCTAAGTGAGAGAAGACTCAAACCTTCCACATCAGAAAAGGCTTGCCAGCCATGCTAACAGAAGTCCCAGCTGTGGGGCTCCTACACTGCTTTCACCTGCCTAGTGCTGTCCTGGCTCATGCTGCACATCTTTGTATCACAAAGACTCTCTTTACCAAGATAGACCAGTCCTTTCAGTTCAGATGGAGTAGTCCCTTGCCGATGTCTTTCCAAATCCATCAGAGCTTCTCCTTCTCCTAGCCCAGTCCTCCATCCTGTTCTCCTCCTTTGCAGACCTATTGTAATCACCCAGCAAGCTTCTTTCTCCAGGTGCAGCATCTTACAAAATAAAAACTAAATCAAAAACCTTTCTACTGAACACAAGTTTTAGGAGGGTCTACAAATCCTCTGGTTAAATTCAAGCTGATTTCGTGTTTCCAGTAGATCAACAGTCACCTACCTAATCCTCACATAATTTCTTTCCACTGAACCTGACACAGATACTGCTGATCCCCATGCCTCGTAAACCAATTAGCATCCTCTGTACATAAACTTTATTCTGTGACACTTTTGCCACAGAATTGACACCAGCCAAGACCAAATATCCACAATCTGTAAGCAACAGGGATGTTTAACTTACTGAGAAAGCAGTGAAGTAAGGCTTTTCATAGCTTCTTCTTTAAAAAAAAACGAAAACAAAACAACAAAAAACCCCACCCAAACAAAACAAACAAAACAAAGAATAAAACCAAACCCAAACCAACCAAACAAAAAAATCCCTGCGTATCACAAGTCTTGGTTAAAAAAAAAAGCTGTGGTAATAGAAGCAGCAGTCTTCTCAATTAAGTGTTCTACTGTTTTGTTAAAAAGATTTGAGTATTCTCACAAATATAAGTGAAATTCTATGGAATGGAGAACACTTAATTGTTTGCATAGACCTGATTATTACAGAATGTTGTGTAGATGAGTACAGAGCCCTCATTTCTGTCATCTTTTTAGGCTTTGCACTAAAAAAGGCAAAAGCCCTTGCACTAATTTTGAATGTTTGAGTTTTTGTACCTCCAAACACAGTGCTATTTTCCCCAGCAGGTTTGCTTTTACTGCAATACTTAAATGGAAATATTTAGCAAGTTCAAGCCTTTTTCCTCTGTACAAATGATCTATTTACTGTTTAGATTCCTATACTGCATTCATCTAGCCATGTGATCCCTCAATAGTCACATATAGAATGGAATCATTTAGGTTGGAGAAGACCTTTAAGAGCACCAAGTTGAACCATTCACCCAGCACTGTCATGTTCGTCACAAAAGCATGTCCCTAAGTGCCACATCCACACATCTTTTAAATACTTCCAGGGATGGTGACTCAACCACTTCATTGGGCAGCCTATTCCAGCGCTTGACAACTCTTCTGGTGAACAAATTTTTCCTAATATCCAATCTAAACTTCCTTTGGCACAACTTGAGGCTGTTTTTTCTCGTCCTCACTTGTTACCTGGGAGAAGAGACTGACCCCCACCTGGCTAGACCCACCCTTCAGGTGGTTGTAGAGAGTGATAAGGTCTCCCCTGAGCCTCCTTTTCCCCAGGCTAAACACCCCCAGCTCCCTCAGCTGCTCCTGACCCTTCACCAGCTCCATTGCCCTTCCCTGGACACACTCCAGCACCTCAATGTCATTCTAGCAGTAGCATTGCGTATTTGGGTTTCATATTTTAAACAAGACCATCTCCACCAGGAGTGTCTAATAGAGTTACAGACAGGAGATGGGTTTTTTTCCATGCTTATCTCCACTGTTACACTCCTGAGAGACCCACTCTAGTGTGCATTAAAAAGGAAAACAAAAGGGCAAGCACTCAGACTATGGTGAGCTGCAAGTGTCTGGGACAGCTCCTTCCCCAGGCCTCTGCTAAAATCTGCATAATTCACATCCTGGCAGCTGAGAAGGGCAGTCCAAAGCAGTTTGTGGGGGATAGCTGATAACATGTCAGGGAACCTTCTGCAGCACCCCAGCTCAGGAGTCCCTCAGAAACACTGGGAGGCATGATGATCTATTTTTTTCTTTTCTTTTTGCTTTTAATTAAGAACTGCTGAAAGCCAGGTTTTCTTGGCAATGCTTTCTTTCTATCAGATCAGAATTTTATCAGGGCAGATTTTTCAGGATTCTCTCCTGGGATTTCTGTGTGTCTGTAAGTCCAGCAACCGAAACCTTATTGTGCATTCACAGCAGCTCTGACTGGCTGCTGTGTGACTGGTAATCCTAGACACATTCACAGCCCATATGCACTATGGCTGTGTAACAACCAGCTCAGTAAATCCTATGTTTTCTGGCCAAATTGGACAGATTGTGCATGCATGTTCAATTGAAGCCTGTGTGCCAGGAAGCCTGCAGTGTCAGATTTACTATTCTTGAGCACACACCTTGTCCAAGAATGCCTGGAAATCTTACTTAATAGGATGGCTTCAGATGGAAGGTTAAAAAATTACATAAGTGACACAAAAAATTGTATTTGTTAATAATTCAAGCCAGGAGAAAGGGGGACAAATCAAAAATCCCAGATTCTGGCTCTCCGTTCACTCAGCACTTCAGTCTTCCAGCTGCTGCCAATAATAGTCTCAAGTAAGGCTCAGTTACAAATAAAAATGGGATTTTCTTGTAATGTAGCTGTTTTTCAGCCCCATTTACCTTAGTTCCTTAATTTTTTTTCTGCCATATCTGCTAATGCCTGCATATGAGCCCCTCTCCTCCAGCAGAACAGAACTACTGAAAAACAGCCTTGTTTTGCTATCTCTCCAGTCCAACCAGAAGACATTAAAGAGAGATTTGAATGATGATGTTGGTTTTCCCAGTGAATGGCTCCATACAATGCCAAAGTGAATTTTTAAACAGCTGAACATAACTTGATCAGCAATTTTTTTTGTTGTGTACTGATATTTCGTAGACATGCCCAGAAAAGTTAAAAATCAAGTGGTTAAGAAGATCACTGAAGAGCTGTCTGTTTGTTAAATGAAAAAAGAGCAAAATCTTCTCTTAGCTCAGGTGCTGTCAGAATTATTCATTTTGCTGGGTAATTCTGCAACATGAAGAAATGTAATTCACAACGAAGACAGATCATAGAATGGTTTGGTTTGGAAGGGACCTCTGAGACCATTTGGTTCCATCCCCCTGCCATGGGCAGGGGCAGCTTCCACTAGACCAATTTGTTGAAAGTCCCATCCAAACTGGCCTTGAACTGGGCAACCTGTTCCAGTGCTTCGCCACCCTCAGAGTAAATAGTTTCTTCCATATATCAAACCTAAATTTCCCCTCTTTCAATCTGAACCTATTACTCTCTGTCCTATGGGGAAGGCTCCTATGGGGTCTCCACACAACCTTCTCTTCTCCATGGTGAATAGCCTCAACTTCCTCAGCCTGTCTTTGCAGGGGAGGTGCTTCAGTCCTCTGATCATCTTGGTGGCCTCCTCTGGACACACTCCTACAGGTCCCTGTCCTTCCTGTGCTGGAACCCCAGAGCTGGATGCAGCGTTCCAGGTGGGGTCTCACCAGAGCAGAGCAGAGGGGCAGAATCCCCTCCCTCCCCTGCTGCCCACGCTGCTTTGGATGCAGCCCAGGACACGTTTGGCTCTCTGGGCTGTGAGTGCCCATGGCTGGGTCATGTCCAGCCTCTCACCCACCAGCACCCCCAAGGCCTTCTCCCCAGGGCTGCTCTCAATCACTTCTCTGCCCAACCTTTAAGAGTGACTTTAGCCTGGAGAAAAGAAGGCTCAGGGGAGATGCTATCACTGTCTACAACTGCCTGAAAGGAGGTGGTAGCAAGGCAGAGATCAGCCTCTTCACGGGGGAACCAGCAACAGATGAGAACAAATGGCCAAGATGGATCAGGGAAAGTTCAGGCTGGACATTAGGAGAAATTTCTTCACACAATATTCTGAGTTGGAAGGGACCCTCAAGGATCTTCAAGTCCAGCTCTTAAGTGAATGGCCCGTACTGGGATTTAACCCACACCTTGGTGTTACTAGTGCCATGCTCTAACCAGCTGAGCTAAACTCAGGGTAGAAAGAGCTGTTAAACATTGAAATTGGCTGCCCAGGGAGGTGGTGGAATCACCATCCCTGGATGTGTTCAAGAAATGACTAGATGTAGCACTTGGTGCTGTGGTCTAGTTGGCAGGGTGGTGATAAGTCAAAGGTTGGATTCAATGGTCTTGGACATCTTTTCCAGTCTAATTGATTCTGTGTGATTCTGTGATTCTGTAACTTGTAGATGTGTTGCCCTGTGTCAAGAGCCTCTCATATTTCAGCAGAGATGTGCCTACCTGAGTGAAATACTCTGATCCTTTGTTAGTTCTTTGATGTCTTCTGTTGTAGATGTAATAGGACAAGCAACAGGAGAATGAAAATTCAGATGGTCAGCCTAGACCTTAAATGTGTAACTCTGAATTTTTCCATGTGCTTTTGTCTGCCTTTAAAAAGAAAATCTATGAAACTGGCTTATATCTAAACAGGTAAGAAATAAAATGTGATGGGGGCAGGATTACCTTCCCTTCACCCTTTTCTTTAAAACAAATGAAAGGTAAGAACATCAAAAATCTTTACCGACCTCAGTTATTTGCTGAGATGCTTCTTCACTGCCAATTTTCCTTGCTCACAAGCAACATCAAGTCAAAACATTTTTATCCAACAATCCTGGTGACAGTAAAAATAGAAAAAGCTTAAAATTAGAAAATGCACAGATTTTCTCTTTCCTTTTCACCCACAAGGATGAGCAGAGGTATTTTCTTTAGATATAAAGAAGCACATTAATTAAAGTACTATGTAATGGTATCTAAAAGTTCAAATTTCCTCTTTGAGCTCTTGTTAATCAAGCGCTCCAAATATCATAGTGAGAAGTGAGCCATGAATGACCTCATAAAGAGAAATCCAGTTGCACTCTTTGATGCATAAGGTTACAAAAAGCAAGTGGTGACAGCTGATGAATGTGCAGAAATATAACATTCGGACACAGTTTAACACTGTATAGGACAAAAGGCCAGTGGGGAGCTAGTGAGTATGAAATAACTGCAGGACTATTATTCCTCACTATCACATTTTACTAGTTAATTGTCCATCTTGAAATTCATTGAGATAGCTTTAACTAATTTAATTAAATTATGTGTATGCCACCTGGCTAAATTATCACTGTTGCTCTGTTGCTTTTTACTTTCTCATGTTCCTATGTGTAATTCCTTGTCATTTTCCCATATAGCCCTATTCCTCAGATATTGAGTATATGATTTTAGTTCAAACCTAATCACAGGTTTCCGCCTAGACTTTAGTTGTTCATCTGGTGTGGGGAAAGTGTGGCAGGCAGTGGCATAGATGGTGTATATAAGAAGTGGGGTGGCACATAGCCTACTCTTGTGGCATGTGCTGTGATCAGTTACTATCTGGGGTGTGGATATGACACTGTTTTCAGAAAATGTGAAAATTTCTCTGGTTCCAGTCAGTTTGTATATTACCCTGGATATCAGGTAGACACTCTTATCGACAACTAATATTTCAGTAGCTACACCATCAGCATAAGCTTTGTCAGCTGTGACTTATGCCTGGCCCCTGACACCTGATGTTGTTCATCATCAAAAAGCCTGGAGTGAAAGATTAATGGAGACCAGAATTCAGCTTCGCCAGTGCCAGCTACCCTCCATAAGCAGTAGAAGCAGAGTGTCTCAGTGGGACTCTCTCAAGTGCAACACTTTCCAGGGTTTGGTGAGGAGTGGAGCTCCCTATTTGTAATGCCTGAAGAGAGAGAGTGTCAAGCACTGACTGTGGAAGTGGCATGTAGTTTCAACCAAAAATATGCCCATGGAGAGCTTCTGGCAGCCCTGGGAATGGAAACTGGGACGCAGGACAACAGTGAGCAAAGTTTTTTCTACCCAGCTGAATAAACAGGGGCAGAAGCAACAGCTCTGACCCTGGTCCTGGGTTTGCCTAGGCAGAATAGCTGCATTTGGTGCTCAGTCCAGTTTTAAAGATATAGACTGTGTGCTCTGGACTCTCAGGGCTTAGTTATAGGAGGCAGATGTGGCTGAGCTGCAGAAAAGCAGCATTGAAAGTCTGAAATTGCTCTAGATACTCACACTGGCAAGAATTTGGTTTGGGGTACGTGTCTAGCGGAAGCTGAAGCACACACATGGAGATGCTGGAGGAATAAGGTCTTCATCCTTCAACTTGCACCCACCCAGCCCTACCATTATGTTGCAGTGGGGATACTGCAACATACATATATCAAACCAGGAGTCCCGTGGAAAAGAAATATATATAGATGGATAGATTCTTGGTAGATGTTTCAGAGGTGTTTATTTCTCCAGCCGCATGGCCGGAGCTCTGCCGAGGAACTGTTCCAGTCACGGGACCCGAGGGTCCTTCTGCCCGCGCAGGGAACACAAACCAACCAATGGGAACGAGGCTGAGCAGGGCCAGGGAAACCCCGTGTCTGTGCCCTCAGGGCCCCTCTCCCAGGGCTACATGGCAGGGGAGGGACCCCAACACCTCACCTGTTTTATTTTAATAAAAGGAGAATGAAAACAACTGGATAAACATAACAAGAACAGTTTCAAAACAAAACAAGCCACCCTCCTGAGTCTTTAAATGTCCAAACAGGTTCTATGGAACATCTTAGGGCTGACAGAAGGGAGTCAGAACCCTCTGAGCATGCTTTGTGGGGAAACTGAGGCAGGAGAGGGTTTAATTTCTTCCCTCCCCCTTTTCATCCCCCCCTCAGCATCGGAAATGAATTGTAAGGAAATGGAATTGTATAGGGAAGCCATGGGGTGAAAAACGGATTAGGAATAAACTGGGGATGGGGTAAACTTAGGAAGGGGTACATATTGGGTATAGGGTAAAAGGGGAAAGTAGGCTGTGGGTAGGGAAGTTGCTGGGATGGATATTGTTTATAATTTTGTGCATAACGGCTGCCTTTGACAGGAATACCTCTAGGCCCAGTAACACTTGCTGCTTGTAAACCCTTCTTTCCTTGCACTATATCAAATTGTACAACTTCCCCATCTCCTACACTTTGCAGGTAACTTTTAGGGTTATTCCTTTTAATGGCAGTTCTATGGATGAATAAATCCTTCCCTGTGTCATCTCGTGTTATAAATCCATAGTTGTTTCTCACATTGTACCATTTCACAGTTCCTGTGACTTTCGTGGCTACAACTCCTCCCATCACGTGCTTGCGTGTTTGTCGTGGCTGCTGGTCCTGCGTGGCCGCCGCCTCACCGACTCCAATGTCTCGGCCGGGCCCCCGCGTTGCGGCTGCTCCGCGCCCTCCAAGCGGCGCTGCTCCGGCGTGTCTGGGCTCTGTGCGGCCCCGCGTTGCCATCGCCGCCAGCCCCACGCCCTGTGAGTGGTTTCGCTCCGCAAACTCCACGCTGCTTTGAGAGCGGCCCCGTTCCGGCTCGGCGCTGCGCTGCGCGGCTTCTCGTGTCGCTGTGGAAACCGCCGCTTCTCCCTCCGCAGGGCTCTCCGAGCCGTGTGCTCAGAGCGGGCTGCCACGCCGATGCCCGGTTCCTGGCTGCTCGTGGCCCACGGCACCCGTGGCGCCTGCGGCATCGCTCCCTCACTCGCGGTCGCATGGCCGGGGACCCTGAGACAGGGATGGGGTCCGCGATAAGGTGCGCGCTCCCGAGGGGGCCGGGCGCATCCAGCGCAGCTGTAGTCATGTGCTCCCGGGATGGCGGCCGCGTGGCCTCGGCCACGGGATAAGTAGGATCCTCTGCTTTAGGGGTAATGGGACCGTACAAATGCTCCTCAAGAGCTTCCCTGATTATAAGGTATGCATGGAAACCTTCTCTTTGATCCCTTACTTTATCCCAGATCTCGTCCCAGAAACACCGCTCACAAGATTCAGGAGGTTTGATATCAAAAAGTAAGTCTCAAGAAATATAGGAGAACCTTTTGAAAAGCCAGATGAAAAAATGTTCTAGATCTCCCGGTTGCATTACTTTTTTGTTTTGTTCAAGGATTCCTTTTACTTCTAGATACATTTTTTTCTGTGGCTCAGAGAGCCCCATTTCCCACAATTCTTCCATAGTCCAGAGAGAATATCCAAACCAAGATGAGAAGAGAGAGGTCTAGAGTGGTTATTTTACTCACGAATCTTCCTCAGAGATCGGTGTCTTGCCCCCAGCATCTCCACCATTATGTTGCAGTGGGGATACTGCAACATGCATATATCAAACCAGGAGTCCCGTGGAAAGGAAATATATATAGACGGATAGATTCTTGATAGCTGTTTCAGAGATGTTTATTTCTCCAGCCGCATGGCCGGAGCTCTGCTGAGGAACTGTCACAGTCACGGGACCAAGGGTCCTTCTGCCCGCGCAGGGAACACAAACCAACCAATGGGAACGAGGCTGAGCAGGGGCAGGGAAACCCCGTGTCTGTGCCCTCAGGGCCCCTCTCCCAGGGCTACACGGCAGGAGGGGAGACCCCAACACCCTTCTGAGTCTTTCTGTAGTTGTGTACCCAAAGCCATGCACAGCACCTTGGCTAGAAAGGCTTCCTCAAAGTCACAAACTCATTGAACAGTGACTCTTCCCCTAACAACTCTTCATTTTAGGGCACAGAGTTTCATGTCCCAGTACGGCGCTCTGTCTCTGTAATTTGTCTAATATAGATAAGAGGGGCCATTAGCAAGCTCCTTTGACTTGTGCCTCCAAATATTCTGAGAAAAAGATAAGGATGTCAGAGTGGGCTTTTGTGACTTATCTCGCACAGTAACTTCATCCTCTGTATTAATGATTGAGAAAATAGTAAAATTACCAGCAGATGGATACTAATCTAGCTTCTTGTTTAGTACTCTTCAGTAGTCTGCTGACTAGATGAGTGTTTAAAAGAAGAAAAAAAGATCTACCTGCTACTGCAAGAACCACCAGAAAACAAAAAATACATGTTATCTTTTCAGGTGGCATTCTCATACCAGCCACTTAAAGCAAAATAGTTTAAATATCTGTTTAAAATTTGGTACTAATACAGAATCCTGTCTGTACTCTGAAAAGGAGTTGTGTGAAACGGACCTCTAGTGGTTAAAATAGATATGTCTTCAAACCCTCAGCACCCCACGAGGTCCTGCCTCCCACCCTTCTGGGCAAATCCCCCATTCGGGATCCTGCATGTATATTTCAAAATCTAAGAATGACATCGCTTTTTTAGAAATATAGTTTCCCTTAGCTCCAGTTTGTGTGGATACAATAGGAGGAAGATGTGAACATCACTTACCTGTTATCCAACTTCACTCTGTTGCTATTCACTGTTGAAGATATACACATTTGGAGAAGTGGCCCGCTGCTGGCTGATAAAGAGAGTCTGGGGACATTGGCAATGACATTTATATAACAATAATAAGACTGAACTTGTTACAGAGATTTTTTCCACTGTACAGCACTGTGCAACGAGCAGTTGTCATTCAGAACACAGAAGCAACTGCAAAATAAGGCAATTACTGAAGAAAAGTCCAGACATTATACATACAGCTTGGTGTTTGCTAGGAAGGATTAAAGAGAGTGGTGGCTAAGTGACCTCATATTGTGGTTTGAAATGGGGACTATGTTGTAAGAATTTAGTCATCTCTGTTTTCCAGAAGAGGAAAACTTGTTTAGTAATCTGGACATCAGCACATCTCACTCTGTTCAAAATTATATGTAACCCTGGACAGAACAGTAAAGCTCTCTGTGCCTGGCCTAGTTCCATGTGTGCAAAACAGGATTAGCAGACCAGCTGAAGCCCTGCATGCTTTCTGTAATTTTAAGTCTCCCAGTTCCTGGATTCATGCTAGTGAAGAGAAGCTTTTTGTTTTATGAATTAAGGCTTTTTGACCCCCACAGCTTGAGAGAAAAGCTGGAAGTGAATGAAATACATAGACTGACAGCAAAATTTTTAAAATAAATAAATAAATTTTAATAATAATAATAATAATAATAATAATAACTTCTTTAAACCAAACTTCTTTTTTTTGTGTGTGTGTGGGCCTTGGTATTGGGTAAAACAGAGCACATAACTGTCATTACCAACACTGGCAGTTGTCAGCATTGTGAAGGAAGGGCGATGAGTATTGTTACCAACTGTGCGGGACCACCCTAAAAAACCACTGCTGTAACTCTCAACTGCCAGGCAACTCACCAGCTTTGCTCACAAGGTGTCACCCACGGGTTACACTCATGCAGATTTGCTGAACACAGCTTCTTAAATGACTTTTGGAAAGCTGTGGAAATTCTCCTATTAGCGCTGGGTTTTCTCTTACAGCCACGGATGGCCAGGTCATCCATGTCTCATGGTGAAACCAGACTGAGCATGTGCTTACTGGTCACTGCTACGCTGAGTTCAGCTAAAAAGTTTCCACTGACATCACTTTCTGGAATTAATTGCAGAGCTTTCTCTTTCAGTCTTATTAATTTAGCTTCTGCATACAAAGCAGTCAAAATAGGATAGATTTTGCATACCTGAGCCTAAACAATGCTTCACAAAACCAGTAGGAAATAGGGAAACAAGTTCCCCATTTCACCTGTAAAGCCCCTGACTTTCAGAGGGCAAAGCCTGCGCTGAGGATTCCTCTGGCAGGCATCTGCAGAAAGTATTACCATTGAAAGTTGAAAGTAGCCAGGACTTTGGAAGCATGAAAGTGACCATGACTGGGAACGAAAGAACAAACAACTGCTGTGGAAGTAAATCAGCCATCTAACAATGTCAGTCTGACTGTCACGGTATCCCTGCTGTCACAATTTAGAATCAAAAGTAGTTAGTATTCCAGTACCTGAAGCCTTCCATATATTGTGATGAGGCATACTAATGTTATTGTTACTTTTCAGGATACTGCTCCTTCAACCATTTCTGTGCCCGGCTTAGGTTATACACAAAAGTGACTTGAAAGTACTGTTGCAACAGGACTGTTTGCAAATGCATTACCCTACGTGTGGATTAAATTCTTGCTGAGTAAGGATCTAAGGGTTTGCTACATCACACAGATTTGGGGTGTCTTTAGCACTGTCCTGACAATTTTCTGACACATCCGTAACAGACAGAAAGAGGTTAATAGCATCCCATCTGCAGTCAGACAGTCTCCGATCCCTGAAAGCAGATGTTATCATTGCATTTGTGCTTGTAAAATGTCTGACGGATCCTATGATTTCACTAATTTGCAAACCCACAAGTCTGGTTAAAATTATACTAGAGTAAAAGCTGAATAAATATTTGCAATTCTACACAACAATTAGATGATTATGATGATAATAATAACAGTAATAATTAATAAAACTGAAGGTTTTACACATTGCTCTTTTTCCCAGCATCTAATGCCAGGAAAAGAACATCTGCAACACTTGAAGTGAAAGCAGAAAAAAATGAGTTTCACACTTGTGCACCCTCCCCCCTGCAAGACATACACTCCCTTGGGTCTCCCACTCTTCCTTCCGCTTCTGCTTGCACCAATTCTCCTGGCACACACAGAGGCACCAGCCTCTTCCAGGGGTCACCACGCTCTCACTGGAGTCTCCCGGCTCCCCAGAGAAACACTCTAATACCCTTCCCCCTAATTTCCATGATAAACTCCTCAACTGCACGTCCCTACTCCTGCCTGCACAGCTGGCTGACACACTGTAAATGCACCACTTGCAAAACACAGACCTTGCATCAGCATTCAGGAAATTGAGAATGAAGTTTATGGCTTGACCAAAAGAAAAAAAAAAGGGGGGGGGGGGAGGGGGACGGGGGTGGGTGGAAATAGCACTTGATGTGAATAATGTAAAGACTTCTGCTTTCTCATTCAGGGCTCTCAAGCAGCAAAACAGAAACAAAATATTTTAGGCACTCTTTTTGCAAATTTGAGGCTACCCTTTGACAGCATGTTCTTCATGACAGAAGATGGCCTGCGTCCTGTCGTATATTTTAATGCACAGCATATCCCAGAGTCCACACACAGCCATGCTGGCTGTGTGCAGGTCCTATGGAACATCTCTGGTATGGCTTACAACCAAAAAATACCATTAATGCGCTAATATACTTCAAAAATGTCACACCATTGTTTCGCAAAGAAACCTTCAGAAGGCTGTGAGAAATTTCCATTGATTCCTCAGATAGAGTTTGCTGCTGCACCAAAAACTGTAATTCTTTTACAGCTCATTTCTAGTGCAAAAGGAATAAACCCTCACAATTACTTCGGTGCTTTTCAGGACTATTTGTGACCTTGAAATGCCCATTGCATTGCTAAGCTGCAAGAAGGAGTTACTCTGCATTCATTCTTCCTGCCACAGACCCAGTCAAGGCTGGCCACCAGGCAGATGTTGGGGGAGAAGACCAGGGCTGGGTGTGCCCTACTCTACATCCCTGTGACACCTGGGCCCCACAGCCCCTGCTCTGCAAGTACTGCAGAATCCACTGCTGGCAAACAAAGAAAGAGAGCCAACTCCTCAGTCACTCATCTAACAAAAGGTCTGCTGCTGGATGGCACAAAATGGACACTGCACGCACACAGACTGACTTTGTCTAGGGGCAGAGGGGGGGGGAGCATTAGATGGGAATGTATGAGATGCTGAGTTTATTTTAGGCAACCTGAGCCTGGAAGTCAAGTCCCTTGTGTTACTTAACAAGGCACACTGCTCACAGTCTCTCAGATGTAACAGCCTTCACAGAACATTAAAACTCATCTTCTTGTAATGAACTCAGATAATTTTGTTAAACTAGAATTGCAGACAGCCCAAGGACATACACAAAATAATTTGCACGATTCTGACTTAACCATTTTGCAGCTGTTTGGGCCAGCTCAAACAAAGAAAGATAGCTTATGAGGAAGATGTGTAACCAACCACCTGGAACCCAAACTCAATGCTATCCCCCTGAAATGAGTGTTCATCTTTTCATGCAATTGCAAAAGGCAAGGAAAAAGTAAGTCACCAGCAGCCTCAGTTGTACTTTTGTCTGAGGCACAACAGAAAGGGCTGTTCAGCTTTGATTTTTAATTCAGCATAGGTCTTGAATCTATAGCAGGAGTAGTACCATGGGAATAAACAAATTACTGTCTTAATTTAAAACAATTTTGGCTGATTCACACCATCTACACAGTAGAATTTAACACATAGTAGCAGCTATCTATTTCTAGAAATGCATGGCACATATTTACACATGGAGCAGTGGAAGGCAGAACTCAACTGCACTAGCTTTCTGCTTTACGAGTGGGATCACACAGACTTGTACATTTAAGAATATTGCCTTATATCTCTGAGGAACATATTTGGTATCCCAAGCAGAGCACAGCACAGGGAGCCTACGTTCAGTTAGGCAGATTCACAGAGCTCTCCTTTTAGGAACCACACCACATAATGTTCAGCCTCCCTGGTGGCCTATATTCTTTATTTCAAGATCTGCCAGTTGGTGGCTTTGAAATATACAGATAAACAGCCTAGCTCAGAACACTTAGCTAACCCGTTCATACCACCGCTAGTGTTACACCAAGCAGTGAAGTCAGTCCCACACTTGACTTGTGACAATTTCAGGTTTCCTTTCAGAGAAACACTGTGTGGAAGGATGCCATGTGTACAGCAGATTCTTTCAGGGTCAGCTGCAAATGGACACCAGTTTCACATGTATGGTTGCCTTGGCACTCCATGGTTCCCAGTTCTTAATTCATTCAGTAGGGGATTGCAGTCATTTTGTACAGTACCAGTTACTATCGGCTTATAATCGACCTGTGATGGAGGCTAGGACCCTTCACTCTGTTGATTGCATCCTGTACCAGCCACTCCATTCCCTTCTGTGATGGATGTCAGGTTCAGGAGCATTTACTGCCCCACTCATCCCATTTACTCTTTTAAAAGATTGGCTTTTTTCCAACCCTTTTCAATGTCTTCACTGTTCCATTTTTTATTTTTCATTGTGTCGACACTAATGGTTCAGAAAGCTCTTTGGCCAATTCCTGGAAGTTATCCAATCCTGCAGACATTTAAATGTTTAAGCTTAATATCTGCCATTTAATATCCTCCCTAGTCACTCACTAATGGAACAGAAGGTAATCATCACCGTATCCTCATACCTTTCACACATCCATCAAAGACTAAAATGTCTCTTCCACAGAGAAGCCATTTCAAATCCCTTGCCTCTGCTGGTGGCCCTCCCCATTGCAGCCAGGTGCCTGAGGCAGCATGAAGGCAGGGCTGGGGCCATGCCAAACTGCCACCTTTAAGTCCTGTAGGAGGGGAACCCTTAAGCTCCAAACAGACTTATTTCATGGTCTCTTGCACTGTTTCCCACATTCCCTATCTTGCTCCAGGACTTCCTTGTTATCCAAGGAGAGATGCATGCACCCCTCTATGCAGCCGCACAGAAAGAAGCCCTGCCTTTGCTGTTACCACCAGGGAGTAACCCAATGCCCTCACAGACTTTCACCCTTGTCTGGGATTTGCCCAATTTCATTGCCATCTCCCCCAGTAGTCCACTTATGGATGCCGGAAGCATTGCACTAAGCACTGGATTAAGAGGGACATATGGCCCCTGCCCCAAAGGAAAGCAGCAGATCCCAGCTGGGTCTAACTGAGCAGCATCATTGACATGGTCCTCCACAGACAAGAGGAGCAGTCCCAAGGAACTCATTTAATCTCACCCTGCTGCAGGTACCTCAGATCTGAGCACAGCAAGGTGCAACACCAGGACACTGCCAGAAAGGAGAAGGTCAAAATCACATGGCACCTTGGGGGAGTGGTCTCCATAAACTGTATGAAGGTGCATTTGATACTTCCTCCTCCTTTCTTGCATGTCTGGGGTCTCTGCTTCTCCTAAATGACCAATGCCCCAAACCAACATTTTTTATAAAAATTGAACTTGGATTAGACGCTCGATGAAACTAGACATGCCCTCAAATACATCCTGGCTTCCGTCACCACGATGCAGACACACTTTGAAAAACAGTGTCATAAATAAGGGGATTTCTGCTTGAAATAATTCCCTAAAGCTACAAATATTCTGATTTTCCAAAGCTATGAAGAAATATGATTGCTCTCAGACAATAAGAAGCAATTATTTCTAACTTCGATACTGTTTTTCATCACCGGATCTAAAAGGCCTTTTACAAAGGAGACAAGTATTATAATTGTTATTAGTAGTATTAGTATTAGCATTATCATCATCAGCATCATCATCATTATCATCATTATCATCATTATCATTGTTATCATTATTATTATTCCTATTTCACAAAGGGAAAAACTACCCTACAGAAAGGCCAAGAGGCTGTTGGTCACTCATTTGGCCACTGATGTCGGTAGATAGTTATTTGATTTCCAGTCAGATGTTGTGGCCACTAACCTGCCTACAGAAGTAGGTTATTTACAGAAACTTGTTCCTGTGTGACAGGTCATGACCACAGGAACGGATAACCAAGAACAGTGGAAATGACTAGTTTATTTTCAAATGCAGCCTATTTCTGTCTCTCTCTCTGCAGAGGTCTATGAGATCTGTGCTTCTGAACCCAGACAGTCTAACAGAGAGGATTTAAGCAGCCATCAAAGAACCCCACAGAGATCTATGGATTTTCCGATAGTGCCTGACTATCCATTTAATTCAGTTTACTTGCGAAAGAGAGATAAGCTTTCACTGTTAGTTACACTAACTTCAGGCCTGCTGACACACATTTTCAATGCTGTAGCAGGCTGGTTCTGTTAAGAGAAGGACAGAAGATTTCTAACACATGTATGAGACGCTGATGGTGGTAAAGCGCATTCATTCCCACAGGGCAGCTTGAAGATTGCACATTGTCCTTACGGCACAAGAGCTGGGTAGGAAAGGGTGCTTGTTGCCACTCCTGCATTAGCATCGAGCTATGCTTGTTTTCACAAAGCAGATGGAGTACTCCAGCTCTGCTTGCTACATATCTCTGCAGTCCCTAAGAGTGGCAGTAGTGAATATAACTAACCCTCCAGGACTGAAACTGTTAGTGAGTAGAGCAGAAATTGGTCTCCTCATTCCAAAAACATGGATTAAGGAAACCTTTGATTTCTACACAGAGGCCAGACTTCGCTAGAAAATACCTGAGATTAGGTAATGGGAAACAAAAGTTTCCTCCAACGCCAGAGACTTTTAAGCAGGACACAGAAATACAAACACTTTAGGCAATGAATATGTTGCTTTGAAGGCAAATTCTCCCTCTGATGTAAAGTGAAAATTATGTTCTTGGTATCAGTTCATGCTTCAGTGGTGTAACTATAACCAAACTTAGTCAACTATTAAGAATTACACACCAAAATTTATGAACACACATTTTGGTTGAAAGTATCTGAATGGGCCATATTCTTTTCCCTGTGGCGTGGATGCACAGCCCTGCACCCCAGCAGAGCTGTACTGCCTGTAATACACCTATCTATGTGCTTTGTGGTTACCTAATCTTATGAAAACTGGAAAACTGGCACCTACAGAAGCATGAGAGTTTTCCCAAGTGCACTTCCATTAAGGGTTGTTTAGCCAGTGACTGTAACTGTAGAAATCATTAATTGTTTTATTTAATAATTTACATAACAAATTAAATCATTCTGTGAAAACTGTAAGTTTGCAAAGACAAAGCTGTGAGCTAGATGCAGCAAAGATGTGCAGAACTGAAGAGTTTCAACGATTTTAAAACACTTGACCCCTGAAAAAAGATCAATAGTTCTGTGTTATGTCCTGAGGCTGCTGAAACAGCACACAGGATGTCCTCGGTGCCTCAGACTGGCAATGCAGAACACTCGCTTCACAGAGGCACAAAAGCAAGCACTGAGCACTGAAAACATGTGAAATGTCATCCCACTCCAGAAGCTAGATCTGGGCCAGGGCTGCCAGAATCCGCCATCCTCAATCCTGTTCTGATAAACAATTCAACCTGCTATCTCTGGGTGCAGTATTGAGACTATTTACAATACAGAAAGAAATGCAAGACCTAAGCTTAGCAATAAAATCTGGGAGACCTGAGCTCCTGACCTTGCTCCAGAGGATGTTTCTGTGTATGAGACAAGAGATGTTAAGCACAAAACCAGGATATGGAGGTGCCTGGTTCCCTTACAGGTAGGCCTGCATTATGTCCCCTCCTGAATTCCCTCCTTCTCATTCTTGTTCTGTATTAGATATTAATGTCAAACGACTTTTAGTAAAGAAAATCACTTTTTTATTCCCGTCAATTCTTTGCAAGAGCCAAAACTGGGGCAAAGTGTGGGGGAAAACCACTCCCTGTAGAGAAACTACAGACCTGTGGCTGATCTGGACATACTTATGGGAGGAGCTGCAACCTGCTCTTGGCTCTGAAGCTGAAGACTGTTCTTCAGGTGTATGCAATTGCTGCTGTGCAGAAACCAGGGATGCCTCAGAGAGCCAGGCAGCTCTGTCTGATGGCACATCCCATGAAACACATTCAGGATGGCAGCTGAATGCAGAACTGTAGTCAGAGGAGCTGATTTCACAGAAGCAGAGCATTTAGTAATTACAAATAATACAGGATTAGCTACAAATGTTTGCTTCAGAACATGTAAAGGACATGGTCTGGAGGCAAGAAGGAGAAGAGAGAAGTCAGATTTCACTAACAGAGCTTGCATTTTACAAAGCATCAAACAGCCCAGTCATGGGACTCACCGTATTTAATGCGTAAAATCAGAGAGACCTGTTTAGCGAGACTTTGTACAGCACTCTCAAATAATTATGCCGTGCTCCTGGCAGCCAGAAAGATGTGTTCTAACACGTACTTTGGCCTCTCTCACATGGCATATTGCTGCACATTTGTCTTGACAAGCTCTTTTGCTTTACTGTGTTGTAGCCAAACTGATGTGTGGTGCAAGCAGGTTCAATTCCGGATCAGCTATTGCAGTGAGGGATTTGGCATTCAACACTTGTAATTGTTCTTTTCTCAGGCCTGCTCTTGCACAGCCTTGAGCACTGACTTC
This sequence comes from Corvus moneduloides, assembly GCF_009650955.1. Lineage (NCBI taxonomy): Eukaryota > Metazoa > Chordata > Aves > Passeriformes > Corvidae > Corvus > Corvus moneduloides. Next base: position 34,902,832 of record NC_045511.1, read on the forward strand.
TCAGATTTTAATGCAAGCTGAAAATTCTCAGCCTTTTTCAGGATTGCACTTAAAATAATTAAGACAATCTTGAAACCACCAACATAAGTTGATGAGTAGATTTCCTCCTCCTGTTTTCAGGCTTGGGTATGAACCTTTTGCTGATGATCAGATTATTGACTATGTTAGTAAGTCCTTCCACAGTACTGAATATACAAATCAGTTATGCTTTTGGGAGACACAATTTACAGTTGTCACAGCTGTTACAAATCTTTACATTTTACACATAAATGAAACAAGTATATAGTATTTTTATAGGTAATGTTATAGAAAGGGTTTAATTATAGAAAAGAGGTCCTGTAATAATGCAATTCTGAGTGAAATCCACTTCTAGTAGTGTTTCTATTCATTCTCTAGTCTAAAATGTTTGAAATGTGGACATACTTACAGAATAAAAAGTATCTATAAGACTGCAGTCATGTTAAGCTGTCTTTCTGAATGCATTTGCTGATTTCATTTTGGCTGCATGGAAGGGGCGGTATAATAATGAACCTGTGACAGAAACCAATATGCCTGGGCACATTTTGAGGGTAACAGCTTTCCTGAGAGATTGGCTAACACCAAGCCAGGAAACAAGCAAGGCTACTGATAAGTGCATAGCTTTAGTGGAAAGACAGTTTAATAGGGAGTAATAGAAATATTAAACATACAATATTTTGTACTATGTAACATGATTTTTATGCGATGGTTTGGTGATGACAATGTAACTGAACAAATAGCTGGCCAATACCTTTCTCTCTACTTGTCTGACAACCTACAGTTCCTGGGAGTAAACAGTACATCAAGCAAGCTGCAATTGATGCCAACAGGACACTGTTGTAGGTATCAAGAGGAACAGACGGTGGGAAAAAGTGGCTGGGGTTCTTTTTTTATCCATATGAGGGATCTGGATAAATTAAAGTGAGATTTGCTGCAGGTTAATATACAGACAAATATGAAAAACAAAACAAATCAAGACAAACCCCTCCCCCCCCCCAAAAAAAAAAATAAACCCAAAAAACCAACCAATCCACCCCTAACTTCAAAACAGACAGGAAAGAAGAGCACTTTGCATTAGTCTCATGGTACTAGTAGCTTGGATGGCTGCCATACAAGAAGCAGTGGGGAATTTCTGGGGAGTGGATAACTGGCACAACACTCTGTGCTACCCGCCTCTCTGGACTTTCTTCTGCTAGGGGGCACATTAAAATAGGGGAGGAGATTAGAGGAGGTATTTCCAGATTCCCAGCTGCATATCATTATAGGCAATTGGCTTCTGTGAGAATTGGGTATTTCAAAGCACTGAAAGGAAGTGCCTGAGTGTGATATTTCACAGCATCCCCTAGATTACTCCTAAACCAGAGAGCCCTTTGTAAACTGGAATCCACCGTGCTGGGAAGAGCTCCAGGTGGTAAGGACTGGCTTCCCTGCAGTTATGAGTCGGACCTGCACTGCCAGGGTTCAGTTAGAGCTCATCCTGATGCGGTGGCTCACTTGCCTCATTACTCACGTACTTAAATGTCAAAGGCACAAGTGGGCCAGAATGAGCAGGGCATTGCTCTACCCTGCAGATGAAAGGCCATAAAAAAGATGTAGCTGAGTGCATCCAGACACCTGAGGCCCCAGTGAGGGGACAGGAAATGCTGGTGAAAGCACCAAGACCTGGAAGGCAATACGGGATGGAAGGCTGCCCATGCATGGGTGCCTGCATCCCAGGCTGGAGGCAGCCTGCTCTCCCAGGCTCCCACTGCCAGGCTGGCTGGAAGGTGCTGACTCAGACCACCAAGCCCCAGCCTGCTGCAGCTGCAGTGCTGCCCAGCAGCCTCACCACCCTGGGCCCTGCAAAAGCAGGAACACCACACCGGCCACGGAAAGCCCCACTGACATGGACTGTGAGTCACCACAGCACTGGGGAAGGAACAGCTGCCCCACTGCCTCCTTTTTGCCCGTCAGCAGCAGGAACCAGATCCAAACAGTGGCAACCACCACTGCATCTGCTTTAGCACAGCGATCCCCACTCCTGCAAGACCACCAGCCTAGAATGAGCTGGAAAACCACGGTGCAAAAGATGTCTGAAGGTTGTGTGAGCCCAGTACCCTTGGCACACTCTCCTCACAGGGAGAAGAGCAGGTTTTCTGTGATGGTTAACCAGGCTGTAGATACCACGTATGTCTTTCAAAGTCATCGTGCTATTCCATTACTTAAATCTGGGTATTACCATACGGGACAACCATTGCATGAGAACAAAATCACACCCTTTTTCTGGCAGCTAAATACCCAAATATGTACTGTGCTCATATATAAATATGTATGTCACTGTATGCCTAATGAATATGTCAAAAACTGGTTGGAATGTATGAGATCTTCCAGGGTTTTTTTCTGCATTATAAGCTTTTAATGAATGATAATTCAGCACTGAAATCAAGCAAAAGCTCACTTTTTTATTCATCAGTTACAAAATGAGGACACAGAAGGGTACAGACAGCAGGTAGACTCCTAGCTCTGAATTCCACTTCTTGCTATCAGAACATGTAATTAATCACTGTTATCAATGCAGATAACCACAGAAGGGGCAGCACAAGGTAATACTTTCTCCTGCAACAGTCTCCTCTGGGATGCTCCATAGGCAGGCATATGTTCCTTTTAGGAAGCCAGCCACTCGTGACAGAGCGGGTGTGGGTGAAGATGGTAGATACTCTATCACTTTAATTAGCTGCTTCAAGAAAGGCAGATCTGCATCAGGCCTAGGTAAAACTGAGACATATTTTATGAAAGACACCCCTCTGGCTGGGGCCAGCCATCTTTGAAGTCACAAAAAGTACTGGGGACTGACTGGGGCTCTGGTCCGGACCCTCTGATCCTGGTGGCTCTGTCACAGGATAAGCCCGTGCATGATTTGTGTCTCCAGAAGTTTTCAACACATTCTGCAGCTGCTGGCATGAAGGCACAGTGGGTGGTCTGCCCCTCTCCTTCTCCTTTCCCTTTAATAGCTCTTCCGGGGCATCTCAGCAGTGAGGATGGAGCTTGGCACCGTCCCTCCGAGAACCAGGACAAACACTATCCTTCGAGAACGAAAATTCACCTTGGGGGTGGCAGCATCTACCACCCTCCTGGGAAGTGATCTGGCTGGCAGATCAGCACCACTGGTACTTTGCAAACTATTTTTATGCTCCTAATCCTCACACTTCTTTTACCTTCATAGACTGTCCATTGCCATGAGCAATCTTTTCAACTAATGCTCCTGTGTCCTCTAAACACTTCCCAGGGGACCTCAGAGTCTTGACAGCTGGTTCTGAGATGAAGACCTGGCCTGAAAGGAGGGCAGCAGCAGTGAGAAGGGGAGAAAAAGAGCATGGATGCGGTGGGCAATGGTGCCAGAAGGAAGGGTCAGAGGCAATGAGACCTGTGAGGGAGTATGCTCCTGAGTGGGCAGCTACCAAGAAAGTCCTCATGTCCTCCCCATCAATGCCCTGAGCCTGCCCTGGGTCCTCTGACCCACTCCTCTGGGTTTCCTGTGCCTGCTCCTCGCCTCTGGTTCTGGTCCTTCATCTGCAGCAGGATGGGTTCCACCCGGCAAACACGGCTGTCAAGCGATTTTTGGAGGCCGTGGCCCCTTTTACTGCGATTATGCAGTGCTGCAGCTAAGATTGCTGAACTTTTCACCCCTTTGGTAGCTCATTTTTACAAATCATGGCACCATCACACTTTTGCATTTTGCACAACCAGGGTCCTGACCAAGGGGCTTGCTTCCAGCACCAGGGAAAATAAAAGGAGAAATCAATATTCTAAAGGTTAAAACAGTCCTCAAAGGCCAGACACTCAGCAGCTATAAATCAATGCAGCAGGATTCACTACAGAAAAGCTTATGTTGGTTTAGTATCTGGCCTGAAAACAATTCAAATAATAAAATCACAGCAACAAGATGGACAAGAATGATTAGATCATCTCCTCTATCCCTCAGGGCTGGGACATCAGACTACACTGAGTGCTTTGTGCTGTGGTCAGTAAAGCTGTAGCTGGTTCAGGCTCTGCTAAGGCTTTCCACTTCTGTTTTCCTAGTGTTTCTTCTTTGACAAATGTATTTTGAGTGAATAATTTATGCTTGGGATATTTAAAGAACAGAAACCTAAATCCTCTATTTACTGAATTCAAGCAGTGCTAGCCTAGAAGGAAACAGCTGCAATGCCTCAGTTCCCACTGCCTCTTCTCTGCTGACCTGCTCAGGACCTTCACCCCAGCCCAGGAAAAGCATCCTCTCCAGAGCAAGCATCAGAAGACCAGCCAAAATTCGTAAGTGACCACATTAAAAATGGTTTACTTAACATGTTAGGGGCCCAGGTGTGCTACAGCTTGTTTTGGTTCCTTGCATGCTGTATGACAAAGACATGCCATATCCTCAAAAAAAGAACAGAACTATTCCTGGTAATTTCACATTATCAATTCCTGCAGCTCCAGCCTTGCCTCTCTTTTGAGCACAGAATCCAGATTATGCTGTCTGATGCCATCTGGTGAATCCACAGGGGATGAGTAAACAATACCAAACTGATTTCCCTGTACCAAGGGAACTTGGCTTGCATTCACATTCCCTTGGAGATAAATCATTATTATTCTGATTGCTAAGGCAGATTCCACTAAGAGCAGAAGGAAAGGAAGGGAAGTGATAAAGAGACCTCCTTTTGCAGCAAGAATGCAGAGGAGATCATGCAGACAAGGTGCAATAATAAAAGCGACTGAAGTGATAGGAGCTGCTCTTTTGATGTTCTGGTGAATTGCAAGCCTTGATTTAAGCAAATAGGTCTGCATCTGCACTGCAGATAAGCAAAAGAAGAAAAGTGTGGGTGAAAAATCTCTGATTTTTAATAAGGGTAGACAATCTGAAGTACATTGTGTTCTCAGTTAAACTGTCACATACTAAAAAAAAAAAAAAAAAAGAAATAAACCAGAGAAACTTGAAAACTAGGTGCAGTAGATCTGGAAATGTCTAACATAGGGGCGGGGGATTTCATTCAACACATATTAAAATTATTTCCTTTTGTAATCAGCTCTCATTAGATTGATGCTTTTCAATCTACCAAAACTGTGCAATAACTTTATAGTAAGAAAGACATAGAGAGAATTTTGGCCCTGCAAAGACCTAATAGTGCATGAAAACTGGCACGTTCATAGGTGTCCCATTATGCAACTGGGCATCTGTAGAATTTCCAGAAAGAAACACAGAGCACAGATAGTGGACCAGAATCCTAAAGGAGGCAATGGAGTCTAAAGGATGAACAGAAATGAGTTCTCTGTACCTTACGTATTTTCAGGTGAGGTTACATCTGATTTTTACTCATGACGTGGTTTAAACCATTAGTGCAGTGCTCAGGGGCAAGGTTCCCTTCCAGTACCTGTTCCAGACTTCTTGACACAACTTAACTCGGTGGGCCTTGTTTCCTGTCTTTATCAATTACATCTCCCTGACAGATGCATCCATGCTGGCCAAGTCTGAGGGCAGCCCAGTATGCCCCACAGCTCACCAGCTGCATCTCTCCAGCACGGCCAGCACGTCCCAGAGTGCTCAGAAACATGGACGCACCGAACAGCTCTCCACACATGACACATCCCAAGAGTTGCACATCACCATCCTTGCTCCCAGCGTGTGCAAGAGCACTTCTTCAGGATGGCTGCCCAAAGAAGCAGACGACAGGTTGCTGCTTAGCACAGTGGTCTGCTGTCAGAAGGAGAAGGGTTGTCAAGAATGTCCTACTTAGGGGATGAAAAATGCACTGTCTATAGACTCAGGAGCTATATGAGTCATTACAGCAGATGTAGAAGGAAAAAAAATAATGTCCCTTAAACTTATTGCCATATCAGGGGTGAGGAGGAAAAAAAAAAAAGAAAGTCACATTGCCCTTTAGGGACAATGCAAGCATGGACAGGATGACTCTGGGGAGAAAAGACAACTAAAATCATCCACAAGAGCAAACTCCAGTCACTTGGACGGGTAGCAACTAAACTGTTGGGAAAGAGAAAGGGTTATTTCCTCAGTGTATGAAGAGAAAACAAGCAGAATGCAGCAGTTTTTCATCTAACCCAGCAGATAATTGTAGTAATATGAAGAAGGAAAAAAACATTTGCAAGTAGGAATGAAGAATATCCTATAGAGAACAGCAGGGCTAACATCCAGCAGGGACCAAAAAAAAATGGATGAGCTAAATCACCCAGGCAGCAGACACCAGGGAAAAAATAAAAAGGATCCCCAGTCTTCCCTCCGGCACTCACTTGCATCTCAGGTAGTGGCAGAGAGGGAATCAGTGAAGACAGGCGGGGTATCTGAGCTCCCACTTCGGAGAGGGATGGGGAAAAGAGGCTGGGATCAGGCTCCCATGGGCAGCTGCTGCAGGCAGGGATTTGGCAGCCTGTCCAGACAGGTCCTGCAAAGGGAGAGGAGAGTTTTTCTGTTTCGCTCTGGTTTTTGTTTGTTTTTAAACACCAACAGTATTTCCCAGTGTTTATACTCATGTTTGCACTCATTAGCAGCAGTTAATACACCATCTTTGCCATGATATTTGTGGATTCATAAGGCATCGGTACAGCAGAAACTTCCTCAGCCGCAGGGTGTTTGGTTTGCGCAATTCGTTTTAGGAAATCTCTCTGGATTTTCCCAGGTTCTGTACAGAGTTAGTTTTATTGATGGTTGTCTCTGCAGTTCAAATCTCTTTTCTTTTGATATGTCCTCGTAGGTCTGCTCCATGACACTCAAAAGGCCAGCTGGGAAACAAAAGGCGTTTCTGAGATCAAAAAGCTTCCAGCTAGTATGTGACCTAGACCTGTGACAGGCTTAGCTTGAGAAAAAATCTGTTTTGGAATTTTTTTAAGGAGAATGAAGTGTTAAGGATGTCATTTATATATATATACGTATATATGTAGATAACAGACGTAGATGATGTACATATACATGTATATGTATAATTTTTTTTTTTCCTCACATGTTGACAGCCTTATTTTTATTACAGCTCTTCCAAATAGAACTCATGCGTTAGCTAGGTGTGATTAACTTCGGGCTCTGGGCTTCACCATGACCTGTTAACATCTTCTTAGCATATCTTCGGTAATTCTTGCGGAATCACATGTCAATATCTGTTAGGTCATATTTTCTATTTTAATTTTAGTCAAAACATAACTGATACTGAGTCGATACTTCTTGTAATACCGTGTTTCACCACCCCTCCTCCCCAACATGGCGTTTATATACTCAGGGAGGCTTTTCAGTCAATTCTTCCGAAGAGAGAACGAACAAGGTCCACGCTTCTGCCAAGGCTTTGTCGGTGCGGTCTATCTGGCTGCACAACAGAGGCAGGCTGCGAGCTACTCCGCAGAAATGAATTAGAGGCGAGCACAGCTCAAACACAGAAGCGGCGTGTCCCTCCCGTGTCCCCCGCCCGAGCTCCCGGCTCCGCGGCCGGCGGCGGCGGCTCCCGGAGGGCCCAGGCTGGGCTGGCACGGGCCGGCGGCAGCGGGCAAGGACGGAGCCTCCCCCGGCCCGCCCGGGGCCTGCAGGCATGGATGGGCATGTCCCTGCTCTGCAGTGGGCTCTCGGAATTCAGGCTGGAGCTGCGAATTCCTAATCTCAAAGGAAAGAATTCGGTGCAGAATATGCATAAGCATTAGCCTGAAGTGCCAGGGCGAACTGCCTGTTCTTATGCAAGCAGGCAGGTAACACAAGCGCCAGGGACATGCCGATGCCACTGTTATCAGCCTCTCCTATTCTTTTTCATAGCTGAAGGTTAAGCCTTGATGCTTACACAAACCCTAGCCATAGTGGAAGATTCTTTTTCCATCAGATCCGTCATAGCACTGTTGTCTAGTCTAAAAGCTTCATTAAAATTCAGACTTCCACTCCTACCTGATTATTCCAGCAGCGATCCGCAGGAGGTCTGACAAGACTCGGGCAGGTGGCAATCCCTGTCACATGCCATAGCTTCCACGCTGCCTTTTTGGAAGGTGGCCAAGGCCAGCACCAGAAGCACCGAAATTCAGAAAATAACAAATATAACCAAAGATACTTGGCTCCAGGGAGATGTGGAGCATAAGTGTCAACATTGAGACAACCCAGAAGGAGTGCCGAGGGGCCTTGTGGGCAATCCACAGGCTGGAGGTGCCACGGACCTCATTTATCCCTGCGGTTTGACCTCTCACACAGATTAAAGCTCTTGAAAAGGAAAAAAAGAACTCTCCTTACTCTTCTGCACAGACTACATACACCTCTGCAGGGCAGCCAACCAATGACAGCACAACGTAGTGCACATCTGCCTTGGAGATCTTTCTTTCTCATTTTGGCTCCAAAGGAAACATGATTCACAAATGAAAGGGCACTTTACCAGGCTTACAGCACATCTCAGAGGAAATTCAAAGTTTTTATGTCGAACCGTTGTTTCAAAAAGAAAACTCCCCAAACCAAAATGTTATACTCTTTAAATGATAGAAAAAGCTCCTTTTTGCCACATCCTTCCTTCAGGGATATGGCAACGCCAAGAGCAGTATTTTCTGCATGCTGCAGTGCCTCCTTCTTTAATAGTCTAGACTTCATGTCAAAAACATTTTCTCCTTCTGTAAGTGACTCTGGACTCACTAAGCATGCAATAAATTAAAATTACATTTATTAATGAATGATCATCTTCATTCATAAGAAATGCTGTTATGGACCTCCTCTGAAAGGGTTAAAGTACTTTTTGGCTGCTTACCACTTACTATCAATTTGTGTAGTTAACCCACTGGGGACTGAGGAGTCAGGCTGGGAATAGCTATATGTTTCCAGTGTACATCTAGGATGGAAGCCTGACATTGTATAAAGTAAAAAAAGATGGAGTAGTGCAGAATACTTATTTTAAGTACGGACTTTATCCCATTTGAGCAGAAAGGATCAAGAATGTTTATAAATAAACCATTGAGTGCAAACACTTTCGACTCCACCATAACAGGCTAGCAATAAACAAGAGATTTCTGTAATATTAATTCTGGTTTAAGCAGTAACTGTATGCATGCTGAGGAAAATTAAATGCCACCAAAATACATTGTGTGGGGACAAGTCATTCTTACCATTTTATGGTGCTGCGTAATTGGTAAATAATATAATAATGTAACGGCTTTCTATAAAACCTGATCACATGTAATTTTTCCCAATTTATCATGCTAGTTCATACCAATAAGTTCCCAAAGGAGTGGCTTTGTTAGCAGCAGGTATTGATTTCTGAGCTCAGACTGCATCTTCCTACTATTACATTTCACTTGAGAAATTAAAATGTTTCTGTAAACTGGCAGTGGGGCAACACACCATATTCCTGGGAAGGGAACATTGCAAGGCATTTACTGCTGTCAGCGCCAATTCGATTTACAAGGTTGTAGTGCATGGGAAACTTTTCTGCATTACTAATGAATAACAACTTCTGAAAGATGGGAAATTAATTTGATAAGAAGCCACCCAAACCCTTGCAGAGCAGGATAAAGGCATCCAGGAGGAATGCATAAACAGGATGGCTGAGTCGGCGGGGCAAAGCAGGAGGGCTGTCAGAGCAACATTTTGACTTTCCTAGGAGAGGCTCCTCAGGGAACAGCTTCCCTGAGCCCTGAATGCCATATGAGCAGGGCACTGATTTCACACCCAGCTTCACCTTCTGGCCTTCTCTGTATGGCCCTACTCACATCTACAGTAGTAGTAGGTCTGGAAAGAGCCAGGAAGGTACTGAGAGCTTCAGACCTCCCTAATTAACTCCTTAGTCATCACAGCCCTTGATCTTTCTAGTATAGCCTGTCTTCCTTGTACTAATCCATGAAATCAAGAGAAGTGCTGACAAAAGTATAATTACTTGGGCTGTTGTTTCATGGTATGGAGCATTTGGTGGCAATACTGCTTGAAGGTGTTCCTGTTCCCCTTGCCTACCCACTGTTTGCTCCTGATGGGGAGACCACTCCAGCAGCCTTGCTCCAAGATGCTTGAGGAAATGTCCCAGCTTTAAAAAAAATGAAACCTGCAAACAAACAGACACCACACCTGAGTGTGCAGAGGGGAGATGAGGAATGAAAGCCGATTTCAGAGAAGAGACCCAGAAGCAGGGCTGCCTCAAGCTTGGATCATCGCCAAACACTTGGTAGCCTTATACACATGGATGTTCAGGGAGATTTCTCCTCCGGGAGGAACTCACTGTATTTTGTATGCCAGGAGACAGCCATGGCTAGCACTAAGATTGCTACCAAATGTGATAATATTTCCATTAGGGAAGATGTGTTTGTATCTGAGTTCAGCTAAGATACTTTTATGCCTAGAGAGTTATCAATCAGCGCTCCTTCCTTTTTATTCTGCACTCTCAGTTTGGATTGGTATTTTTGTCTCTGAGGTAGAGAAAAAATTATTGCTTTTTCTTTCTAATACCATTAAAGCTTTGTCATTTTGGCTTTGTGGGATACTTCATTTAATCAAAAAGGAAAATAAGGGATTTTATTTCTGCAAAGACTAGCAGGAGGCAAGAGCTGGTATTACCAAGCTTTGAGAACAGTTGCTATCAGGAAGATTATTCTCCAAATGGAGGCTGAGGGCACTGACCATGGTGAACTGAACTGCGACATGTAATTTCATTACTTTGGCTGGGCTAAGCTGCCTAAGCTTATTGCTGCCTTCAGCAAGGGAGCACGTTGGCTTGCAGCCACAGTGGAGGGATGTAAAAGGCTTGAGGGCTGCTACAATTTTCTCAAGTGCCTAAAAAGTGTCCAATTGGTCATTAGCTGATCACCTCTTGGTTTAAACAGATCGCACACTGCTGTGATCTGAAAACACACTGGTTAGGCAGCATTTCTGTTACAGACTTGCTCTTAAAGAATTACCACGCATACAGGAAATCTCTTTGATTCCCACATGTGTTTGGTTTTCAGACTTACAGGCTCTGTGGTGGGGTAGAGGGAAAACCAACAACCAAACCATCATTCATTCCCTTGAGATCTGTGCTGCATTATTTTACTGTATGCAATCCTTTGTTCTTCATGAGGCTATATATACCAGTACAGCATTTCTTCTCCTTCCTGGCTCTTTCAAAGTAAGAGAGTAAGATGAATAATCTTGCATGGTGGGCATGTATATCTGTCTGTAAACATTTATATGTGACTTTCATGTCTGTGAATTGTGCTGGACAGATAATCACGAAAACTTGACAGCCTCTCCTTCAAAGCAGAACCGTGAGAAGTAATTACATACACTTTGAATACCAGCTGGACAAGCTTCCCACACCATGAAATATCATATTTAATTTTGAACCTGGAGGAGTTACATCCTGCCATCTTTACTCTGTCTTCAAATAAGATTATTGTACTGTGCTCCAGGAAAAAACCATGATGCTTATCATTTGTGCTAGCTGCAGGAAACCCTGGCTGAATTGACTGACCTCTGTGATACACAGGGTAGGACTGAATGATCAATCATCTTTAATCCTTAGAACCTACCAACAGAAAGAGGGAAGTGCACAGTTCCCTGTGGTACGAGCTGTTCTGTGGCAGAATCCCTAGTATACAAGGATCTGAGCTTTATAAACTGCGTCCTAAAATCCTGCATTTATCACGGGTGTCAGTACTGGGTGTAACTAAACCAGCATGGAGAGCGGTTTAACAACATGTATAAACACGACCAAGCAATGCAAATCACAGTTCCTGCAACTCATTTTGAGCTGTTCTTAGAACAGGGAGGAGCGATACACAATAAAGGGTGAAAATCATCGGTTTTCCCCTTTTTGAGCTTTTACTTCATGTTAATTAATTCATACTGTGAATTAGTTCTGGTTGGTGGATACATTTAGGTGTTTTGTGAATCTGAAAGCATGTTCTACCTCCATTCAAATTATGAAACAAGCACAACAAACATGCCTATTGACTGGGTATCTGTACTGCATTTGGTCATTTGAGAAATCTGTCACCATAAAGGTCACTTGTATGCCTGAGGACAGGAGGAAGGAAGGTGGAAATGTAGAGGCTCATGCATTGCACAAGGGCTGTCAAGGGACAGGAGTTGTGGGCAGGCTCTTTTGCACCCCCATAAAACCTGCTGCTCCGTACATTAGTGACAGCAATGTGTTTACTTTTTTTTAACTCAAGGTATATACCTGTGCTCAGTCAGTTTCAAATTATCATTAATCAGCACTCTAAAACTACCCTAAAATCTTCACACGCTCATTGCTGTATACCAGTCAGCCAGACTCACAGCAGAACACAGGAAAAAAATCTTGTGTGATTTTATTTCCTTGGTCTGAGACATCAAAAGCAGTGTCAAATATGTGGACAAAAATCCTATTCTGATTTATCAGGACTTAAATACATGTTTTAAAATCATTATTTGTCTTTTTCCCTATGTATATTTCCAGCTAGCCACTAGAATACCAATTCCTGCTTGAGTGCTGGCTACACCTGCTTGTGATAATGTGGCTGGAAACTGGCCAAGAATTACCAGTAAAACCCAGAATATGACAGAGGTGGAATTGGCAAAATTGAGGAAAAGACTGTCAACATTCTAAATAATGGCATTTTCTTCTGTCATTTCCTTCTATGGGAAAGCTCTGTGAAGAGGGCTGTGTTTGCAAGGATTTTCACAAATCCTTCTGAGAAGGGAGGTGTTACCTGGGAGAAACATGTCTTCCACATCTGTACTTTTTGCTAGAGATGAAGCAATATGCCCTGAAACTTTGTTCCTCTGTATCATGTCAGGATTTTGCTCAACTTGCTCTGGTGCCGAGCTGAGCTGAGAGCACACTGCTGACACTTGGGAAAAGGGAAGAGGGGCTCTGGTGCTATAAAACCATGGGAAAAGGGGAGAGAGGGGATGACACTGAGGGACAGCCAAGTCTCCCTTGCACCCACAAAATGCAGCATAGCAGGGGCAAGTTATCTTGCACCACCCCCTGATCAAATTCAGTTGATGATCAGAGAGCTGGGAACACATGAGACCATCCTACAGAAACTGTTGGCCAGGCTAAGGTTTGAAGACTATGAAGAGGATGGTCTTTCACTCATGAAGAGTTGAGCAAGTGCCATTACAAGGCCCATAAAGGGAGATTGTGTGAATTCTACTAGTTGCCTTCTCCATTTAATTGAAAAAAAATTGGCAAGATTCAACAAGGGCACAAGACAATAATGCCTCACAACTAGGACATGGTATTAATAGGCTTAAAATCCCTCAGAACAGCAGTTGGTTATCCCATTCTTAAATGTGTTAAATAAGTACATTGCATGATACTTGAATGATACATGCTACAAGTGCATGTTGTGCCACCAGTCATTGCAGTGAGATTGGAGATAATTTGTCTTCTCAACTTGGCCTACTCTACCACTGGCACTGTTTTCCCCAGCTCCTACCACTGGTAATTTCCTGCACAAATGGGCAATCCCAGCCTGCATTTTGAATCTGTATTTACACTTTGGAAGATCTATCACTTAGCATTTGTGAATGTATCTGTTATTTTTGCAAAAATAGTAGGCAGCTTAACATGTTTGGATTTGGGCTTGGCTTACTTCTTTCTTTGCTTCACACAGACATTCATGAGCAGCTCTTTTGATGCCATTGGCTTTTTCAACATTACATACTATCTAATAATTTCATACTACCAGACTTCCTTGGCTGTTATGCATAAAATGATTTCCAAGTGACTAACTTGCAGACAAACAAATGAGGTTGGGCTCTGGACCAGGTAAGAGAGCACCAGCCAGGGAGTCTGGCACTGTGTGTATCTTTGCCTTAAAACAATAGGACTTCATGTGGAAAGAAGGCTGGAGGATCTGTATCAAGTGTGACAGTGACCAGAAGGGACAGATATGATACTGATCCCTGAAATCCATTCAGAGGGTCTTTGACTGAGCTATTTGTTCAGCTGCAAGGTCAAAGAAAAAAGTGGGCACACAATACAGAAAATAGCATTTTCTTATCCTTTGTTGTAGGGTATTTTTTTTCCAATAAAGGAGTGTACACAATAGATATAGACTGAATACACAATGCAAGCAGACTTCCAGTGACTCTCAAAAGCATTGCTTTAAAATGTCTGCCCCTAGGCATATCACTCAACGAATCCCAGAAGCTGGAAACTCCAGACCTGTCCTAACACTGAAGACATATAACAACCAGAAACAACAGGCCTTGAAAGCAACTTCAAAACCCTAGGAAGTCTGGGAGTGAACTTTCTTTATTGCTCCTAATTACAGAATATTTCTTATCTTTCCCCTTATCTCAGTGGAAAAACATATTTAAAATGTGAGAAACATATAAATAACAGGCCCAGCTGAGTCATTAAATTTTTCTAATATTTTTCTCTGATCTTTTTTTCTCTACCTCTTTTTTTTTTCTTTATCTTGACTATTTCTTACTAAAGATGCTTGCTTTCTACTTGATTTTTCTTTCTGTATTTTCATTCCTAAAGCCAAAACAAAGAACAGTGGCTATCAGCTAAGGTCCTTCATAATTTCTTTGTTGACATTTTTCTTAGCCTTCTTCTTACCTCTCTTAACCTAAAAAAATTAGAAATTTTAAGCCCTAATCAAAAAAAACCCCAAAGAGTAAATACTGTGTTCTCCCACCTTCTAGTTTACTCCTAAGGTTAGTAGGTAGCTGTATCAGCTACACCTGATTGGAGTCAGGGTTCCTCAGCAATAAGGTTTAAGGAAGAGGTTCCACTTTTGCCCAGGACATAAGCCCAAACGTGCTGTACAGCCCTCCCATGCTCCTTCCTGCCTCCCCTTTATGCCAGTGACCACACTGTGGCAGAGGGAAAAGAGAGACAGCTGTTTGGGTAACAAATCACCTTAATGTCACGTAAAAGAATGCAGAACCAAAATCTGAGCTAACAGGTTTTACTTAGCAGTTTTGACAGGCTCAGCTACCAGGGCCCACCTTTTGGACAGAAACGTGCTCCGTGACCACAGCCCACATCCGTGAGGCACCGTGCCGCATAGTTGTGACACACTCACGAGATCATGAGATGAAAATCTGAGTGACCAACACACTTTCACTGTCATTAGTTCCTATCACACTCTATTGCCCTGAAGACTACTAAGAATTTGGACGACTCCTTCCTTGCCTTAGAAGTTTCCTTGATGTTAAAGCAACACCAAAAAATCGGTAAGAGAAATTGTTCCCAGAGAAATGGTTAATCAAATTGTTTAATCTGTAATTGAATATATATATATTTAGTGTTAATTAACAAACATTAATTTTCAAAATGAGAAGACCTTCAGGATAAAAACTTTTGGCTAGTGGATAAAAATTTTGGTTAACTTGATAATTTTAATTACAAAAGCAGTATTTAATCACAGAGTTTAATCTCTTTCCTTGTAAGTTGTTTTTATGTTAACCAATGGAGAATTTTCAGGATTATACAAAAAAAAAAAAAAATCCCAACTTGCTCTACTATAAAACTTTTGCTCCCTTTTCTTCCTAAATTTTTTTTTTTTTTTTTTTTTTAATTTTCCTGTATTGTCTGGCAGTTCTGCAGAAACATGAATAAAGAACTTCTAAGGAGGGGATTGTTTCAGACAGACAAAAGACATCTTTTCCTGGTAGCCAAACTGCTCAATGCACATTGAAGGAGGTAATCATAAGTATTTGCATTTCTCTTTGTCTTTCAGGGGGACAGCGAGATACAAATGTGAATTTTGACATTGTGCACATCTACTCACTTGGATTGTTACACAAGTCTTAGAGAAGCTATAAAATGTTCCCTATTTCTGCATGCTTAAAATGACCTTTTAAAATTATCTTTGTGAGTCTCTTGTCAAGGACTATTCTTGGTCCCTTCCAACCTATCTTTTATTTTCCCTTTTGTTATTCACTGAACAAAGCTCTGTGTGCCTAAGAGGGTTTTGATAGTTGCAAATTGTTCATATCAGCTTAGAAAAACCCCTCCTTTCCTGTACTGTATGTCCTTCTATTTAATTTATAATGGTGAGGCAATTGGATCCTTTGCTTTTGTTCTCCATATAAAGTAACAGAAACCTAATAGGAGCCGCTGGTGGAAAAGAAAACCTTACTGCAGGGCAGGAAAGAAATGTCCCTGTGACAGACATCACACTGGGAAATCGTGACCTGGTTTAGCTTCAGCCAAAGAGATGGTTATTAGGGCAACTTAGTTCAAGAAGCAAGTTACATCAGGTTTTTGCATTCTTTGGGAGTGAGAAGGACAAGGGATGCCAGCGCAAAAAAGGAAAAAAAAAAGGTCACACAAGGAGAGGAAAGCAGTCTGCTTTCACCTTTTATTCACATTATATTTCCATTGCTGACTTCTCATTTTGCGGATTCATGGTTGTCTTAAGAGTTGACAGGAGTCAACTGGCTTGTGCATTACTTGAGACAGATGCCCCGTACAAAAACAGGAGCAACTATGAGATGCATGTTTTAACATTATTTTTCCATCAAGGTTCAAACTTGGGGAGTCTACAGGTTTTAGCAGGGTAATTCAGCATAAGTTACAGGCATTTGTACAAGTCAAAGAATCCCAATAGTCTTGTGATCCTCTCCGAGTAAATTGTGTGTATGGAAAGCAACTGAATTAAAATGCTATGCTGAATGATAAAAAGGCAGACTCTTCATTCCTTACTGTGGTGATGCATTCCCCCCTTCTCAGGCCACACTATGATCTGAGACACGCATACATAAAGGAGACAGGTCTGTGGTTACTATCTTTTACAATCAAGTTTGTCACCAGAAAAATCCCTTGTAATTCCACTTCTTAATTTGTTTTTGTAAAACATGATATGAAGTTATTAGTCTATTAAAAGAAGTAAGAAAAATAAGAAAACATCATAAAATATTATAATAGTGCAGGCAATAAAAATGTAGGGTTCATACAGGAAGAATGCAAGCTTAGTATAAAGTTTATAAATGTCTCAATCCATTACTGTCAAACCCTACATTTGCTTTTCCTGTGTTAACAACTGAACACGTTTGTTACCTCTCGGGTTTCATATTTATTCATGACTAGCACATGTTACCCCACATCAATAGTTTGATATTGATATTATACATGTGAAAAACATGTAATCAGAAATAATTCCTGTGATTGGTGATGACTCCATTAAACAATTTTCATTAATTCAATCTTTTTGGAAATGTAATTGCATTTTCAAAAAACATAAAAACAATATATTGAGTTTTAGTTTCTTCATTATTCTTATTGTACTACATTATTGATGTTGCCTCATTGACCTTGTCCCCTGAGGCAAGCACGGCTGACACCTTTTTTATTATTTTTCTCATTAATAAACATGTGCCTCCTTCACTAGCCCATGTACTTCTTCCACCATGTAGAGTGGATAAAGTGTCTTTATCACTCATTCATTATTCATTGACTGTTGATTCTAAGTCTTTCCATGCCATCTTCCAATGAAAAGACCATTGGAGTGGTTAGTTTCTTAATTTTGTACCCATGCACATAACTTAGCTATTTGTGTAAGAATTACAGGCTCTTTTTTGGACACTGATAAGTGGAAACACAAAATATTTGTTGTTGCTATTTTGTCTAGGAGCAAAGTATGTTAGTAATTTGCTAGTGATACCTCATTTTAAAATACAAATGCTGACACAGCACCACAATGAAGGAAATCCCTACCACTTTTGCCATCCTTCCCTAAATTCTCCGTGTCCCTTATCCCTTTAGCAAACTTTCTAACACGCTTTGCAGTGAGATTTAATAGAGACTGGACTATAGATTACTCCATGGCTAGACACTAACCTACAGTGTAGCTCCACTAAATCTGTTATCAGATTAGGAAATAAAAAGAAAATATTCTCTGTGACCTTTACAGCCACTAGATCCACCAAAGGCAGAGAAAAAGACCTTCCTCTGCCACGTCATCCAGACATGCACTTCCCCTACACTACATCATCTAAATGCAGAAGTCTGTGTAACATTTACTTAGCTCCCTCTTCTTCTGTTTTAGGCATACAAACATGGTAAATACAGGGACAGTTTCAAAGTCTCTGAGTGTATCCTCTACATAATTGCCACGTTTATCCATAATGATATAGGAAGTGTTCAGTCCAACAAAACCCAAAAAATCCCAAGGTTAGGAGATAACACCCCTTGACTATTATAATTTAGTTTCATTGCCTCTGTAATTGCAAAAGTGAAGCCAATGCATTTTCTCTGCCTGATGGGGAAAATAAAAAAGTAAAAGGTCAAGGCTTTATCCATCTGTGGTTCTGCCACTGACTTAGTGTATAATCTTGCACAAATCCCTTTGAGCTGTTGTGTATCAGGTTCCTAACTAGGATAGTTAATGGCATCTTCCTGCTCTGCAAAGAATTTTAGGTCTATGTCAATTCTAGTAGTTTGATAGCATTAATCAACATTAATTTATTGGGCAATGCTTTTAAATGTCTTTTGTGTGCTTGTTTTTCCATAATAATGTTTCCAAAACTATTTTTATTGTCATGACTGTAAAATGCATATAAAATCCTTATTTTTATTATGTTATTTTCCCACAACTGGCAGTGAAAAGGGATTTCTTCTTCAGCAATGTGTGGTTTTTTTCCTCTGATGCTGGCTTACGTCAATGACAAGTGATCTGAAAAGTCATGCCATCATAGCAATATAAAGGTATAGCTTGAAACTTCCACTTTATTCAGAATTGTTCACAGTCACATTCAGCCCAACTACTTACTCTTTTATCCTCTCGTCCATTCATTCTCTCATCCACTCTGCTACTGACCTATTCCCTGCATCATATATCGGTTTGCAAACCTCCGGGCACGTTCACTGCCCTTTTCACTGACTTACTAAAAACCTTCCACCTGTTCACTCACTCACTCTTGGACAGATCTGCTCTCAGTCCCAGACCTGGCTTCCGAGACAGTTTTGGTCTCCTCTCATTCCCTACTCTGCTCCTGTATCTTCTATGCTGTAGCTTACTTGTTTCCGAGTTTAATTAGAGCACCATCAGTTGCTACAGCTTTCTTTAATCCTTTTTTCTTGCTTAATTGCTTTTTTTTTCCCCTGGCACAGATTTGATACGGTTTGCCTAGACTTAAAATACCCATATGTATATTCAACCTCAACATGCTGTCTGAACTAAGTGTATTATGACTGAGGCATTCTTTACATGTTATTACTTTGCAGAAAGCATTATGTGTCCTTTTTAAGATCAGACTTTATTATGCTTATAGTAGAGGTTTTTAAAAGCATGTTTCCTCCATGTCCTTGGAATACCCATTATGGAATTGATGTGGACAGGTATTAATAATTGTTCATTATATGATCTCATTGACACAGCACGCAGTATTTGGAAGACTATAATCTTTTTTAGGAAAACAAAATCAGTTATAATTACTGTGAGGACCAGTGTCTTTAGCCCTGCATCACTAGCTCACATACAACCCAGATTAATATTACAGACCTCTGGAAAACCTGTCAAATTTGTGTTTGAGGCCATTTGTTTCCTAGTCCTGTGAAAGATATGACTTATCACTGGAACCTATAAGAATTTTCAGTGGTGCAATTTATGGTATTTATGTGTGTTCCCAACACTGTTATTATTAACAGCAAATCCCATTTGGCAATATATTTTACTTGAAAGAAGGTTCTAAATGTGACTGAGAATCTGGCATTTGACAAGGTACAAGTATCAATTCCTTGTTTTACCTCCGACCTTCAAGTCTGTAAGACTTTCCAGGTTTTGCTGAGAATGGAGATTGAAAACTACATTATACAAATTAACAATACAGTTCTTAAAAGGTCATTAAATGTCACCTGGATAGAGTCAGAAATAATGGAAATTTTGTCTTGGTGCTAGCCTTTGCTCCAGTTCCTTTGTGCCACTCTGGGTTTTTGGAAGTTTGTGCAGACTGCAGACTCCCCGGGGAAACCTAACAAAATCCCTGAGATTTTCCTACTCAGAGCTAAGAACTGCCCAAGCTTAGACTTTGTAAAATGAGAGATTAAAAAAGCATCTTTGTTTCTTCCCTTGGAATATAATTTCATAGTTGTACCCCTCAGGAGATGCTTCAAGTCTTGTCTATACTAGAGGGTTTAGCTGGCATATTAATACCAGCAGTCAGTCCCAGTGGAGACGCAGGCTAATCTTCTGATAGTATAAATTACTGCAATTGCCCAAATAAAATAAGATAAGGATTTTTTGTCACGCTACTGTATTTGCAGCAAGGATTTTCTGGCATGGGTTCATCTGATCCTTTTTTATGCTCCTGTAAGACTCAGGTTCTCCTCCGTCCTGGCAGACTGTGGCTTCTCAGCCCCTCCTGCTCCCTGCTGCTGTTGTCTCCCAGAGCTGGGTACGACTGCTTTCTTCTCCATGTTTCATATCCAATATTTTGATGGCATTATGACCCCATTTGATGCCAATGGTGTGATGGACACTGGTTACCCAATGTTAAAGTGGCCTAAGTTAAATCACCATTTTGAAAACATAATGCAGGAAAATTGATTTCCCAGTGTTTTCCACACAACAGACTGTTTGCTGGCTATGCTAGTATCCTCCTTCACACTCTATCATTTCATAGACCCTGAAATATCAAGGCTGCTTTGCACCTAAACTTTCTTCATCTGAGGTTATCATCATGTCTCCATGTCTTTAAGAGGCTTGATTTGCCCAGTGATTTCTTCTTGACAGTATTTCTTACCTACAGCTAATGTGAATTATTAGAGATTGACTATCATGTTATTGTAAAATTACAATGTTGTGTAATGCTGGAATTTAAAGGTCAGCCAGGAAAGCAAGTGCCAATATCTGACAAACAAAATATTTTGTTCAGTCTTGCTTCAATGACTCTTGCTAACTGAGCTATGGCAATCTCACTACACTGGTATCACCTGTTCCACAGCAATAAAAAAAACCAAACCCCAATCCAAAACCAGACACCCATGTGTCGGTCCATGTCATTCATCTGAACAGTAACACCAGGCGTGCACGGACATGATGGTAATCAATAACCCATCAGTGACTCAGCAGAAGGATCTCGGGTGAGATCTGTGCATTTACTGACCTATTTTCTTTCCTCCTTTTATATACCGCCAAGCAGTCACCTAGGCGAATCTACGCTTTAAGGTGCAGTAATTCCAATAACGTTTGCTTTCGATACGAGTTATTCCATTCCCATGGTGTCGAGAAGCTGGATCCCAGGTGCGGCTTTCCCTGTGGTCTGCGGCGAGCGGACCCATCCTGCCCCAGACGAAAAGGCGGAGGAGGAGCAGCGGAATGCGACAAGTGGCACTAGGTGCGAGGAGCTGCGGCGGCTCTTGCACGGCCCAGCTGAACTGCGGGACACCGCACCTGCTTTCGGCAGAGACGCCTCGCCAAGCCACGCAGCCCCAGGTGGCGCGGGAGGAGCGGCTCCTCGGCGCCGTGACCGGGCTGATGTCACACGGCGCCCCTGCTGCTCCGGCCGCCTGGCGGGGACGCTGCCGTTAACGGGGCTGCGCCGGGCGCGAGGGAAGGGACGAGCAGCACCGAGGAGAGGGCGGCTCAGCCCCCGCAGCCGGACCCCCGCCAGGGAGGGCCGGGCCCGCCCCCAGCGCCGCTCGGCCGCCATACTGCGGGACAACCCAAACTTGTTACACACGGGCACCAACTCCTCCTCCTCCTCCTCCTGTTGCCCCTCCCGCCGCCACCGCCCTGCCCCCGCCGGCGGGGGAAGGAGGGGGCTGCGCCGGCCCAGCCCCAGCCGCGGGGAAGGCGCCGAGGCGGGCGGGGGCTGTGCGAGGGAAGCGCCGCAGCCCCCCGCAGGTAGGAGCGCCCGGCGGGGCAGGCTGTGCGCCGGCCGGGGGAGGAGGAGAAGGCGGCGGGGGGCGGGCGGAGGGAGCAGGAGGCGGCGGCGAGGGAGCGGTCGGCACTGGGGCCAGCGACCGTCCGTGCCCGCCGCGCCTTCTCCCACCGAGGTGGGTGTGGGGCTGAGTGACCCGGAGTGGGAGCGCGCGGTGCCGCCGCACCTACGGAACGCAGTCGGTCCTGCCGCCTGACGGGGCCCGGGCCGCCGCTGGGTTCGGGCGGGGGGCGAGGGCTGAGGCAGCCCCCGCCTGCGACGCGGCTGGAGTGAGGCGGAGAGGAGGAGCCTCCAGCAGCAGCAAATGAGCGAGGGCTGTCAGGTTTATAAATCTGCTTTTCCTCCCACCGCCCCCGAGCCCCGCTGACTCCGGCGGGAGCGATCGCCTGCCCGCTGGCTGCGGCTCCGCCAGGTGCGTGTCCGGGGCGGCGGCCGGGTCCCCACCGCCCGTGCTCGCCGCACCTGCCGCGAAGACGGGGGGCCGGGAGCGCACCCGAGGGTGGTGGGGACGAATGCGAGGCGTTCTCGCCCGGCTGGAAAGCGGTCGGTTTCCAAAGGCCAGCAGCCCAGGTTGCCAGGAGTGTGTCCGGGCGCTTCGGGGAGGCCGCTGTCTGCTGGGAGCCGCCGTCCCTCATTCAGCGAATAGCAGGACGCGGTACTGGGTACTTGCTGTCGGGTAACCGGCTGCATGTGTGCTGAAGAGCTGTTATGTGCTGTTTTATTTTTCAGCTGTCAAGGAGACTTTAAATCACGTCTCCACAGAGGTGCCGAGTTTGCAAGGTACGGGTGAAGAGAGAGTTTTCTGTCCCCATTTGCCCCTCTGCTAATTCTGAGGGGATGTCTTTACTGCTTCGCGGATGTGTGGGTTGTTGCATGGTATTTTCCGCGTATACAAAACTACGTAATGGGCGTTTAGGGGAGAAGGATTGAGTGGACGAATGCAGCTGTGGTAACTTCATTGTTGCAGCTCCGTTCTATTACGTGACTGCCTTTAGCAGGGAGTGGAACAGTAGCTTGATCCTGCCCTGGTGTGGGAGGGAACCTGATGGATCTGTAGGTTGAAGGGCTTTTCAAGTCTGCTTTTTGGTTTAATGCTGAAACATTTTCCTATCTCCATTCATGTCTTTATTATCATGTACCTCTTGCGGGGAGTTACTTCGGCTGAAAAATGTGAAACATCGCCTTTAAGCCTGTGGCACCCAAGTGTTTCTAGTAGCTCTGGAAGTCACTGTAGTAATAAAGCCTCTTTTTTTAAAGAAAACTAAAATTCCTATAGTAATGAGCACAAGGCTGTTGAGTGCTTTATGCCCATCAGGCTCAGAAATAGCTACTGATCTCATACTCCCTTTTGGATACCTGTGTGGTGGTTTTGTTGGAGAACTGTTTAATGACTTCTTTTATTAGAAAGAGTGCGAGCTCAGGCAATTACGCAAGTGCGCCTAAAGGAAGCTGTGCTGGCTGCATGGATGGCAAATGTGGAGGCCGAGCCGGAGTGGGAGTATCATTTACAAACTGAGTTAGAAAGGGGCATTGTAAGAGAGAACCGAGTAGCCCGTGTAGGGTGAAACACTGTACGTACCGTGTTCCCTGCTGTGCTGGGAAGAACATTTGTACAGTGGGCTGCCTGGGGTGAGCAGGCTATGTGTGGATGGACACTCATCGTTCTTTCCGGCGGCAGAGATGAGGTATAGGTGACTTTTTTTCCACTGAAAGCAAATGAGTGGCATGGGAATCTGTTACTATGTCTATATTCTTGGTGGGGGAGGCGGGGAGGGCAAGAAAGCTTTGTAAATGGGGCGCTGGATTGACAGGTGAAATCTGTCTTTACTGTGATTTCTTGGCTTGGAGAGGGAGTATTTCACTATCTTTCCCCCCTCCCCTGAAGCAATTACTTTATATACCTTTTTCAATGGTCAAGGACTGCTACAGAGTCTGCTGACAAAAGCTGCTTGCATTCGTACCTACCAAAATAGGTCTGTAGCTGTTTTTTAAATTTCTCTTTTTTTTTAAGAAACAAAAGCCATTGTAGCTGATGGGGACGGCGGTAGCTGCTTCCAGAACAAATGAAGCGTTTGATGTGAACGGTTCTATTTCACAACTGTAACACTGATTCATTGGTTTTTCTGGACACTGTAAGTACAGTGCCCGCAGACTTAATACGCAGTGTTGCTATCTCTTTGCTGGTATTACGATACCCCCCCCCTCAGTCCCTGTATAAACAGCCATTACAATGAACACTTGATAACCTTTTCTGTTAAACTTGCATGGATATAGCAGTAGCCTGCCAAAATGTGTGGATTTATACCACTTGGAGGTCCTGCAGGAAGGAGAGATGTTCTGGATGCGCTGGTGCATCCCTTATTGGCCTGCCTCCTGAGCGTGTGAGCGTCAGAGTTACGTGCTTCATGCACCCTCTTGCTGGGGAGGAGCTGGAGAACTCAGAAGGATCTGTCATCTGCTGAAGGCCACTTGGCTGGAGTTGGAAACTGCACTGTGCTTGCTTTGCAGCACACTCTTGCCCTCTCTCCCAGCTGTCTTAGGGGCTGTGTGCCAAATGAATATTTTTGTGTTAAAATACGTTTTCTTAGATGTTTTCTTGCAGTGAAGCAAGTGGAAGGTCTCTTTCAGTCACGTCAAAATTAATTCTTGCTTTGGGCTGCTAGCATTAGATATAATGCTAGGTGCATATGCCGCCTAGTTAGCAAAACGTGTTGGATAAGTTGATAGGCAGTTGTGCCGTAATCTGATTTTTAAGGATGACTTCTCAAAGTGCGACTCCAAATCAGTAGAAATAAAATCTTGAAGCGTTTCTATCATAGTTATGTTGTCTCAGAACTCTGCCAATTGTTTCGATTTAGTTTTGGTCTTCTCCAGGAAAAATGGAATCTCAAGGCAGTTGTTGCAATAGGGATTTTGTAGGTAACAAGAATATAAAGTATTTCCCCTGAATGTTCAGAGGTGAAGTTACTTATCCTGGTTTTTGCTGTGCAAAGGTAATAAAATAATATCCAAAGTTGACTAACGTTTCTTGTAAGCCTTCAATGCTTCCAGGTATTGGATCTTATTGGATTCATATTCTGTGATTTAAATGAGTTGAAAAGTAATTTCTGAAGGTATATGACCATGAAAGCATTATTCATGAACGGGTGGTGATCTACTATGTTTCTTATTAAACTGAGAATTAAGTACTTGTAGACATGACTGAGACAATTTTTCATGGTGTTTTAGATTCTGGGAAGCATGTGAGAATAAGGTTGGAGATTTAAAGATGACAACAAAAACAAGCAAAGCGGATTGTAAACTTTCACTGTGGTAATATTAAACAGTTTGTTGGGGGGGTATTCTCTGTTGTGCCCTATACTTAGTTGCTTTATGCCATGTCAATTAACTGAAGAAAGGTATGCTCAGTTGGGAGGCTGCATAAAAAACAAGGAGCTGGGAAGTGCTTTTGGCTTTTTATTTGGTTGTGCTTTCTCTGAAATTTTATGCCTCCTTCTTTGTAACTAGTTATTTTTCTGATGACAAAGCAGTCTTTTATAAGGCCTTCTTCATCTGTCTGTGCATAGTAGTCCCGTGCTCGAGTGTCTAGGTAGATAGGTAAAAGAAGGGTATTGAATAGAATGAGGAAAGTCCCACTTACGTTACTTGAGTTTGGGAAGTTGAAGTGGCTGAAGAGCTGCTTTCCAGTGAAGCTTATTCAACTGGTTGTGTACCAGAAGGAGCTTGGGAATGCCAAAAGGCACTGCTGTAGCTTCCACTTGCAGTTGACTTGCCCGTGTGTTGATATAGATGTGCAGGCTAGATGTGGAAGATATTTTAATTGTTTCCCTTTTGATAAGAGGGTTTTGTCATTGTTTCTTGGATGAATTAATGAAAGGAACCAAAAATTACTTTTCCTGTTCCCAAAGGTCTTCAGCTGCAAAGAAAAAAGTAGTACCTCATATTTCAGACTAATGTTTGCCATCATCCTGGATTGGGAAGTTACAGATCTTGCTGTCCAGAACTGGATTAATGAGGTCTTACATTTAATTGTATTCTAGCCAAAAAGCTTTTATGGTGTTTTATCTCCCTGTAAAGTCCAGGAATGCAAAGGCCTGTTCAGCCTTCTGAAGGTGTTGCTGTAGCCTGCCTTCACCATGAGGGAGGATATTGCCTGTAGTACGGAGTGTGTTGAGCGCCACTTCCAGCCAAGGGCGTCCAAGAGCTGTTCCCTGTAACACCAATGTGGTGCAGTGAGCTTCTGGGTATGTGAGCATTTCTGAAAATGAAATGAAAAAATATGCCAAAACTTATTTTTAGTATGTGTAGTGCTTTTTTTTTTTTTTATGATGGGATGGAGGAGGAAAAAAAGACTTGTATTGAATGAAGAGGCATGCATGTTGTTCTCAGTACTGTAACTCTGAGACTTTTGACAAGTAAGTCTTTTAAAGCACCCAACAGCAGCCTTTATTTCAACAGTATGTTGTTCTGTACTGAGTGGTCCAGTTCTTGTGGCCTGAGGGGAAAACAAAACAGATGAGAAAATAATAAAAACCTGTAAACAGACAAAAAAATAATAAAAATCTGTACATGTAAGCAGATAAGGAACTTAAGAACCTTAGTAAAGACTAAATATAGTTAATTGAAGACCACGTATCAAATTTAGAGCCAAGTTTATTGGCACATGAAATAGTGGACACACTTTTTTGTCTTTCTCTGCTCTTCCACCTATTCCTTTTTGTCTGTTCATGTACAGCAGTAAACTCATAATCCACTAGGCATTTTCTGCATTGATCCTCTTAAAAAATTGGTATTAGCCTATATATGAGGCAGGCCAAAGAGGATTGAACACTGCTGCAAAATTAGTACCTGTTGGCCTCATTGCAAGGACAGGCAGGCTCCCTGTCTCTTGCATGGAGCTTGGTTGTGTTTTCCTCTGCAGGATTGTGCATGCTGAGCAGATGTGTAGGTGATGGAGCACTGCTGTGGAAGTGACTGGGAAATATATGGAATTAGCAGACTGGGAAATTGTGGTGTCATTAGTGCATCTGATTGCTTGACTGAGCTGGGAGACAGAAAAGGATATGCAAAGCAGAGGAAGGTTTATGGAGATGGACAGTTCTACTGGGAAAACAGGGAGGAGAGGAAAAACTTCTACAAACTTGGTTGGCTCTTTTCTGGCATGCAACAGAGAGACCAAAGGTTGTCTGGAAGCTAAAGAAGGTCTGACAGAACTGCAGCAAGGCGAGACAGTGGGGAGGCTGGTGTTCCCTGTGCCTTAGTAAAACGTCCAGGTCCACACAGATTGGCATGCATTGCAAATGGAAGAGCAGAGGAGTAGGGAGAAAAATGCATGAAACATGATTATAGTTCTTGCTTTGTTCAAGAGTAGTTTTCATGGGCAGGCTTTAACAGTATTTCTGAGTTTTCTTCCTTCTCCCAATATAAAGCAGGCATTCTTCTTGCCCCAAGTAATTGATTTTGTAAGTATATGCTCAGTTGTGCTTGATTTTTTTCTTTTTTAATAAACAAATGATACTGTATGAACTTTGTCATTGAATATACAAAGAGGTGCATAGAAATGTGGAGGCTTTTTGTTTTTTATAGAATGTCTTCGTTCTCATTTCCACTGAAAGAGCTAATGAGTTATGGTTGTGTGTTACTGGAGAAACAATGCAGGATGTAAGGAAGAGACCTAGAGATGTGGAAGCTCTTGGATTTGTATTTGAACTCTCTGTGTAAATTTTATGTTCTGGGGAGAATGGAGCAGTATAGACTTTTTAAAAAACAAAGTGCACATTGAATTGAACTCTGAAATCAGGTCATTGAAGCTGTGCTTGACCTTGTTTATATTTGTTGTAATTAAACTCATAATTCTGGAATGCTTCAAAAGGAGCTGTTGTTTGTTTAGCTGAGCATGATATAGACTGGTCAAAGTTTGTGTGGGGACACAGTTAATTCAGTAATTTATCTCCATAAAATGCTTTACTTTACCTTTTTGGTTTGCAGATCATTTCTTGTGACAGTAGGAAAGACTAAACTGGCAATAAATACCCTGTGGTATATGGGACTGTCATACGCACATGGATAACACTGGTTTGTTTGCTAGAGTTAAAGTAACTTGTAAGAATGCATGTCAGTACACTATTTTGCAGATACTCGGCTTTCACCTCATCTAGTAATGCTTGAATTTATTCAAAAGACCTTACTAGGTCATATTTAAGAAATGAAATCCCAGTTTTTAATGCAAGCATTTGGCTGTTCAGTAAAATCAGATGAGATTCCTTTTGCTTGTCTGAGAGTGTAAGGAAGACAGTCTGTGGAAAGAGGATCACTGGACCAACTGATACAATGGCAGGTTTTAGGAAATCAATATTCTCTCAACCTAATCTTATAAAATATTTATTGCCCCTCTTTCTGAGCCCCATCTTGGATGTTTTCAAATAGACTCTGTAATTCATGCCAGACATTGCAGTGTGGGCCACGAGATAGTGCTGTGTCTAAATCTGCACTTAATTTGAGTACGGTAAGAATTGTCTGCAAAGCATTTAAGAAGAGAAGAGTGGTCTGCATGCAGAAGTTAATAATCAGGGCCCTGGTCTTGCTGGCAAGTTTGTGTGCATGGAACGTAGCTGAGGCTGGGCCTATGCCTGCAGAGGTTTCCGTCAGGTACAGGGTCCTGCGCAAGTATGCTCTCCTGACCTCTCAAAGAAACAACAACAAAAATCCAAACCAAACAAAAAACTCCCCAAAACAACAACAACAAAACAATCCAAACCAACCAAAACCACACACACACGCACACAATCCCCCAAAACCAAAAACCCTCAGTAGCAAGGTTTAGTTGTCTGCAGACCTTAGGCGTCTGCTGGACCAGTGCTGTGCTCAAAGCTGTTTTTTTACTCCCATATATCTGTTGTTCCTTTTCACAAAAAGTGCCTAAAATGGCCAGAGGCAAGAAATTAGGCATTCCTGTTTCCACTCAGCAATTGCATATAATTACTAAGGATTTGCTAGAGGTGCATATATATGCGCACACAGATCCCCATCTGTATATGGCTGTAGATGTACCCCACCTGAAGGGTCAATTTGTCAGAAAATTATTCATCCATCAGAACTGTAGGTGTAAAGAAAATAAGTACCTTTGATGGAATTAATACCCCCACCAAGAAAGCCAAACAATAAAAAACCCCTGCAAAGCCATTAAAAAGTGTCTGTATTTTACTAAGTAGTGGGAATTAAATTCTTCTTTCCTGTTAAAGTCTAGTGTTATTTAGGTGAGAGAATGACTGCCTTTTTCTTCATTAAATTATTGGGATTGTGAAAAATCTGCGGTTACATGTTTAGATGCTTGGCCCTGTAGAAATAAATTTACTGTTCTGTTGAATCTGACAGGTTTTTACTCAGCATCAGTGAAATTGATAAACTGCCTTGAAAGGTCGTTCTGGTTATCTTCTAGGTAAGTGAGACATAGAATGTAATTTTTGTTTCACTTCTTTTGTGCTGGAATTAGTTGTAAAGGATTGTATGGTGAATATGTGAGACCTTTCTACAGGCTTAAGAGCTTTTCTCTACAATTTTCTCTCTCTAAAGAATTAAAAAAAAAACCAAACCTGAACCCATACGTATACATTTGCAGTATATTAGTTGTTTAAAATATTTGACTGGCTGTTTTTAATGAGGGTGGATACTACTGAAATAGTTTCTTTCTTCAAATATGTAGATAAATTTGTTCTAAATGTATTTTGAATCTTTTATGTGTCTAAGGGATTTATTACTGCAATGTCAGAGGGTATGTGACACAAATCTCTATTTCATACAAATACATAACTGCATAAACTAAATGTGTATATTGGCTCATGTGTAAATTAAGATGATGTTAAGAAGACATTCTCAGATGGTTGAATTTGCCTATTTTGAGTTGATTTAAAATAATAATTAAAAAAGGCATCTGTTTGCATTTGTATTGAAATGGGCCTCCTATGTGCATAAATCGATTGTGCATCGAATGGTACATGCTGATATCCAGGAATTCCACTGAGGTTTTTAAGAACTTCTTTTTCCCTCTTCAGCACTGACAACCACCAGAGGTAAAAGTAACCATGATTCAGAGGCTGTCTTCTGTTTTCTAATTTAATTGTTGGCTTTTAGGAGAGTTCAGTTCCTGTTGCTGCACGTCTGCTTCTGTTTTTTTTCATAGTTCTGCTTTCCATCTTCTGGAGTAGAATGCAGATTTATTATATGTCAATTGCTTTGGAAAAAGAAATTTCTCAATGTATTATGAAATGATGCTCTTGATCAGGTGAAACATCTGATGGCCTGTGCAACCTCTGTTTTCTGCTTAGTGTTTGCTGAGAAGGCAATATACATTGAAGTTGAATTTGCTGTAGTGTGAAGGATGGTGCTAAAACAGGTTTAGGAGCATGTCCTGGGGGAATGGGCGAGTGCAGCAGAAAATCAGTTGAGCAGGAATAGTTACTGTTTGGTCTGTGGAAGGTGAATGGATTCAGCTGTGCTAATTTCTATGCAATAAATGGGCTTTGAGAGTCAACGGTGCTAATGTGACCCTGTCATTACAAGGCGCCCGGCAGTGAAGGGAGCTTTGAGGTTCCCACAGAGAGATTCTGGCCTGAATATTTCCATGGCAACAGCCATCCCTTACACATTTATAACCTTTGATTAAAGATACAAAAAGGAGGAGGAAACCTTTTAGAAGTTACAAATGTATAGCTTTAACTAGATCTTTCATTTTAACAATATCCCTTATTTACATTCCTTGGAGTGTGGAGATTTTATAAGGAACACAGCTGTCCTTTTCCCATTTGGTAGACTTCGAGATGACATTTGGGGGTAAATGTGATGTTCTGGAGATGGCTATCTGACTTTGATCATAGCTGCACTAATATCACTCTACCAATTTAGTTGCTATTTACTTACATTAGTGTATTTTGTACCAAAATTATACTTGAAGTTTATTATTTTAGGATATTTGTTACTCTGATAAAAGTGTTTGAGGAAAAAAACTAATTCTCTGTTGAATAAGACTTACTTTCAAAGAGGAGGAACATGAGATGGCCTAAATCATAGTTTCTTAAGCAGTATAGTGGCCGACGCAAAAAAAACCTTACTCTGCTGGGGAGAGCAAGCTGTTCCTGCAGAAACTTAGGCTTGCTCTTGACTTGCAAGCTATGTAGGAGGGCATATTTATGGTTGGTGCATCTTCACATCTCTCCCTCCTTTACCCACCTTTGTGTTCTTGAAAATATTTTACTACATGCAGTGGTGGCCAGGTATCAGGATTGTGAAAGGAGTGCTGTCTGTCCAGGTTAGCTATTCTCATTTGTAATTCTCAGATGCATCATGTTGCACTTCCTGGGAATTAGTATTATTGAAATGCAACAGAATTTTGCCACCTATCACTTTTCTTGAATCATCCTTGTGAAGAAATAGTGAATTACTTTTGGATTTCACATTTATGCTAGAAGAAATTGAGCTGTAGTACCAGAACTAATGCAGTGGGACCTCTGCAGAGGAATGAAATAAAACGGTGTTTCTTCTGTGCCTTTGCTTTGGTCTAGTCAGTACTGACTCTAGGTAAGGGCAGAAGGGGCTGGTGATTGCTGTCTTGGTGAGGGAAATGGACAGATACTTTGTTGGGACTGCATGCAGAATCTCTCCAGCATTTCGCTGTCATTTATTTCAGAAGGAAGAGATGTATAGATGCTACTAAGCTAAGTGGTTGGTGATCGATAATTTAAATGGACAGGGTTGCCTATGGTTGCCATAACAGGGAGTTTTAGTGCTACAGATATATTGTTCCATTTGAATTGCTAAGGCCAAGCACACTGTGTCATTACCAAAAGCTTCATGTGCCACTTCTGCCTTGACCATGAAGCAAAGCACCCTTGATGCTGCCCTTGTACAGATCCCTAACGTTCCTTGGGAGAGTTTTTGGTACTGAAAGACCCAGCTGGTTACTGTGGAAAGTTCATAGTGACTATGCAAAGAGGACTGGAAAGTTCATGATGCTGGGATATTTAGAAGGATATTCTCTGTTATAAAAGAGAAAAGAAAAAGAAAACTTAGAGGAAAATAAGAGGATATTGCAAACTACTTTTTTTATTTAAGCTAGCAAACGATCTTGATACTGTTATTAATCTGTGTAATTTTGCATTGAGAATGGTTTACAGTGGCTGTTGTGATATGAATAAGTATTTCTGGCCACTCTGAAATAAGAGATAACTGTTGTCTGCTTGGGATCTAAGTAAAAGCATCAGAAAACAGAGGTCATCGTGGTGTCAGGACCACATGTCAAATTGACATGGTGGCATAGTTACAGCATTTCCATCAATTTTCATAAACCAAAAAGGTGAGGTTTAGCACTAGTCAGTGTGGTTTGTTTTTTGTTTTTAATAGAGGACGAGGTGGTGTTTTGGCAATTTTTGGCTTTAACCAGAGTTAAACATACATTTTAAGGCCAAATTAGCTTTTGGGTCAAGTTGCCTTACCACCTGAACGCAAGACATTATGCAAGTGAATACAGTTACACCCATGAAAGAGCATGGTCATTTGTCTTCTAAGAGAAGAGTGCTCTCAGTAAAACACTGAAGTCACAACCCCTCTCTCTGAGGTTTTGTTACAGCAGTTACCACCAGAGAAGGAAAGTTGTGCTGTTTTTGTCAGCTTTTGCAATGTGGCAGTAGAACGTAGCAGTTGTACAGGGGTGGATTGGGGTAATGTTTGAGAATAGAAAACGTAATTTGCTAGCTAGCTTCTCTGTCAGTTACAGCTAAGATTCTAACCATTGTTTTAGGTTCCTGAAGACTTGTTTGCAAGCCTTGTCAAGGTTTATGTCCTGTTTCACTAAGAGAGTAAAAACAGGCAAGATCCAGATAAATAACATTAATTGAAACTGCCTAAAATGGGGGTAGAGGTGGGAGTCAAGTGGTCTAAAATTAAGGATACTGAAAGCACGTGTTGGAGTTTGAAGATGGGTGCATAAAATGCAGCATAGACTCTGATCTGAACGTGTGCTTCTGGCAGCTCTGAACTTGAGTGTTCAGACCATGATGTTTGGGCAGTCTTTGAACAGTTCACGCTAATCCTGAAATGTCTGCCTGGATAAAGCTCAGCTGGAATAGATATGCATCTAGAAGATAATACTGTAGCCTTTGTTCAGGATTTGCAGGTTTTTATGTTGGCTTCTGAAAAATGTTTTAATGCTCTCACTAGGAAGAGCAGTGTGGATTTTTAATGTGGTACTTAGATTACAGCCAGTAGCACCATGAAAATGGTTAGATGTCCTTACGGGATTGCTGC
Source organism: Corvus moneduloides (assembly GCF_009650955.1). Taxonomy (NCBI): domain Eukaryota; kingdom Metazoa; phylum Chordata; class Aves; order Passeriformes; family Corvidae; genus Corvus; species Corvus moneduloides. The sequence continues at coordinate 34,935,920 of NC_045511.1, forward strand.
TGTGACTTCAAAACTTCTTCAGATGTGATCAAATGACTTCAGCAGGCTCTTCTGAAACCCTTCCTGAGGTGTTGAAAATCCTTTGTTGGTTGCATGAGTTAAAGGTGTTCAAGCCTTGAGATTTAAGACTTTATAGACTTGAAAATTGTAAATGTAGCTGAGATTCTATATTTGGTTACTGAGGCAACATGCTATTAGATTTTTCTTTATACATTACCACCCCTGAGTATGCCCTCTGTTCAGACAGAGGAACCTTTGGTTTGGGTTAAAATTAATCAGATATTGACAGTAAAGCCACAAGCATTTTTGTAGACTATACTGTTTGAAGGTGGCATATATTAAGATTCTTGTGGGAAGCAAGAAAAAAATGAAGTTTTATCACTTTAATACTGACAATAATGATGAATATCAGGTTCAGCATTCAAAGAGGGAAAGCACAGTTTTGAGCCACTGTTTGTTTTGGCAAGTCATTTTTTTAAAATGTATTGATGGAACTGTTTGTACTGTTCTGAGCCAGAACAATGTAAGGTGGGTTCTGCGTGTACTGGAACAAGCAACTTCAGTGTTTCCTGAATCATCCTGAGTAGAGGACTGTGAAGGACAAAACTGTAATAAAAACTGATGATTATTGCTATTCACTCAAAGAGAAAAGCTGTAGCTAAAATTCAATTTAGTTTAAATTCTTGTTGTTTTATTTTCTTTACCCCAAAGGAGTTCATAAAAATATAGTTGATACCTTGCTTTTGAAAACAGGTATATTCCATGGGACTTAGAAGTCAGGCGTCATTAAAATTAAAATCACTTTAGTCTAAATTTTAATATCAAGCTGCTTAGAAATTGTTTTAATCTAAATTTTGGTCTCAAAATTAGTTAGAGTTGGTTTAGTGAGTTTTTAGTGGATAGTATATGTAGCTTGTATAAGTTGGGCTATAAAGTAGGTATTTCTAACACCTAAGACAAAGAAGTATTGTATATAAAGCCTGCTTCTCAGTTGCCTTAAATTCCTAATACTATCATGTACAACAAACTACACACACAGCTGTTTGTCGTCTTTGCACATTGGCACAGATTTTCTGGACTCATCATGCTGAACCAGTAGTGGGGTTTGTGCCAAAGGGTTAAGTGTATAGAGCAAGAGGCAAGGCATGCAATATCCAGGACAGCACCAGCATTGTGATGATTGTCTTTTCTGGGGCTCTGTTGTGATTTGTACAGTCTGTGTAGAAATCCTTCAAAACCTTGTATTTCTATTAGTATTTCAAGTGAATGTGTTTGTGGCAGAGGCAGGAAGTGGGAGGGTGAAAGCTGTTAACTTTTCATAAAATGCACAGCAAGGTATAGAATTCGTCAGAGGCTCTGTCTCAGCCCAGCTGTCAGCCAGAGAGTTACCCACAGGAGTAAAGTACTTGTGCTTGTTTTGGGGTTGAACTTTGTGGCAGGTGGAAACTGGAGTTCACTAAAACAGCTGAGTGTTTGCTGTGGTGATTGTGGCATGCATCTGGACTTTGGCTGTAACCTCCTGCTCAGCTCTTTGGCAGGAGGACAGTGTGATCTGGTCCAAAGCCTGAGGTGAACTACTTAGGCTTTTACATGTCTGAGAAGCATGTGGAACAGCCTAGGTCTGAAACTGCTAAAGGGGGAGAAACTGTGATAGCAGTGAGGATCAGTAATGAAGCTTAATGCTTCTTCTTGTAGCCATCTGCAGAGATGGAAATGTGAGGTTAGTGAGCTTCACTGTTCATTGTGTATTGGCTGTCTTTGTATTTGGGGGTCATGTAGACATGCATCGTACAGGAATACCTTGATTAATCAAGGAAGTGTTTCTAGTGTGAACAGGAAACACTTAAAAACCCGAGCTTTTCATTAGCACTTCCCCTTTCCTGTCTAGCCTCTGTATGATGAAATACTGGAGTTTATTTACTTCTGGACTTGAATGCCTTAAGCATTTGGTAGAATTTTCTTGTACTCAGGCGTGTTCTGTATTTGCTTACATTGCCACCATGTTTCTTCAAGATTCTCAGGATGCCTTGATCATTTTCAGGATATAAAGCACTTCTTTTTTTTGACCTCCCAAAGCAAAGACTTGCTTTCTCAATTTTCAGAATTTTGCTTTAATTTTAATACCTAATTGTATTTGTTTTTCGAAGTTTATGTGAAAATGTTCAAAGGTTTCTGTGTTACTGTGATGTGACATGAAGCAAGGGAAGTTTAATCTTTTGTAGTTGTTGAAAACGTGAGCTTTAAAAAACATTTAGGAAACAGAGAAGTGATTTTTTGAGAGGTTGTGGAAGTCATTATGAAGGCTTCTGAAACTTTGTTCCCAACAGTTAAACTGTGCCTGATATAACAAAATTAGGTAGGTCCCTTTATGTGGAGAAGAAGGGCTTGCAGGTTGTGATAGTGTTTGTTGCTTTCACAATTAATGAGTTCCATTTTCTGCAAAAATCTGAAGACTTCAGGCTCAAGTGTAATTGATGGCTTTATGGTACTACCAGGGCTGTCATATTCTGATGGCATTCGAGGGCCCCAGATAGGCAGATGTGTTAAGGGTTTATGGTTTTTAAACACCAGTGGGAGACATGGTCACTGCCCTATGAAGTTGACAGCGTAGTTTGAAACAAGAAGAAAGTGAACCTCATGGAAGGAGGAGAATCAGAATTTCGGAAGATAATTTAAGTGGTCCTGCTCCTTTGAGTCACTCAAATTTGTGTTTGGCTGTTTCATCTGAAAATGCTTTCCAGATAAGGCTATCTGTGGAAGTGGATCCCAAATGCTTGGAGGAGGGAAAGGTAGCAGTAGCTGTTAGTTTATTGAATATACTGCAAAATTGAAAGTGTGGGGCAGGGGATGTAAGCATCACCCACATGTCTGAGCTGTGTGGCATAGACATCAAGAGTGGATAGTCAAGAAGGGCGTGGAGTTGTGAAGGATGGAAAACTGGATAAGAAGAAAGAATTACAGGATTTAAGTGTTCTTACAGAAAAGGTGATTTTGGTGTCTTTTTGAGAGGGAGGATGGGAAGGATCATGTCTAGATTTCAAACAAATGTGTCGTGTGAAAAGAAAAGGGGACTTGCTCTGAAGAAACTCATCCATGCAATTTCTAGATGTGGTTATTCCATTGTGGAGTGAGACTATAGTGTGTATTACTGATCTGATGCAAGCTGAAATACGTATCATTCTGATCACACGTTACCTTCTTGGTATACCCACTGCAAATACAGTAACAAAGCCCATGATCACATTTTTTCCCTCCGTCCCTCCAATTTGATGAGAAATAGATATCTAGGTTTTTTTCCTAAGGTATTTATGCAGGGAAGTAAATTAATCACATTTTATAAATCTAGTAGAATTTTACTGGTATCCTTCCTATGCCAGAGCATTGGAACTTGCAAACCTACTGCTGTTGATTACCATGTTCACACTATGATAAAAATTTAAAGATAATGCAGTTGATTATTGCTTGTGGTTTTGTATCTAGGTATACCAAACATATTGGGAGTTCATTTCTACAAATGGGTTTTCCCTGAGGTTTGTATTCAGGCTGCACTGATTGATCCTTGGCAATAGCTGTATCAATAAGCTGCGTCCTAGTAGGCAGCTGGTAATAGAACTGGGTTTTTAGAGGGCAGCCTTATTGGAATATGGCTCTCATTATGGGAGAGTACCACATCTAAAGTCATTTTAGTTCTTGATGTTGCAGTAGTGCCGTGTGGAGATGGTGTGATTGCTCCAGGGAGAAGGTGGAAATGCCTCACATCACTCAGCTGTCCTCCTGCTGATTAAGGAGTGACACTGTCTGAGATGCCTTTAGGAGGCAGGCATTTATTTTCAGATGGAGAGATGTTAACCAACAACTGAAGCCTTATGGGAGCAAAGGGTAAGCAGGGCTGGAAAGGGAGGATGCCATTCCCAAAACATTTATTTTTCTGTTTCTTAGTATTAGTGTCTCTTAAGAACGGTTTTCCGTTTACATGATGAAGCATTTAGCACTTGTGAGCTGACTATGTGCAGAGCTAAGTGTTCTCTGTTTCATACTCTTATCTTTACACTTGCTCAAATGTAAAACAGCCTAGTGCTAATTTGCATCCTGTTAGTGAGACCAGCACTGATGCTTCTTATTCTTTCTACTCTTTTCAGGTAGTATTAGGGGGTTTGTTTTGTTTTTGTTTTAATATTGATCCAAAATCTAGTTTTAAGCCGCAAAGGGATTTAAATCCAGGAGGCTGCTACGATGTGGTCATTATATTTGTGGCAGACTCATTACTTGATGACAAAATTTAGGGCATTGCCAAATGCTCAAGGCAACCTTTTGCTACAGTCCTTGTAATAAAGCTCTGCGAACAGCCATGCAGCTTGAGTTGCAGGTAAGAAATTAGTTTTTTAGATATTTTATTAGGCAGGGTGAATTGGAAGCTCATTTAAAGACTCTTCTAGTAAATTAGTTGTCACAATAGGGAATAATTTAGTAGCAGTGGAAAATAATTTTTTAACTTGTAAAATCGTGTAATCTAGGCTCCAAATGGGAGAGGCTTACATAGTGTTATCACTGTTGACTGGTCAATTTCATTACATCATAACTAACAATGAAGCTGTTTGAATTGCTTAGCAGATGGAAATTTCTTAAACTGACTCTGAGTCATGTTGTGTATGTGGAGATTAACTGTAAATGTTCGTATGTGTACAGTGGCATCTCTTTCTGTGAGTAGTTTTCATTATTTCTGTAATAGCCTTGGTTCAGCTGGAGACATATGCAGGTGTAGTTCCCAGGAACAGCAGTGCTTGAGTAAGTGCCTCAGTGCTGTCTAATATGACCCATTGGGAAGCTGTTTTCTTTTTGTTGTTGTTGGTACATTGTTTATAGATACTGTATGTTTTCTATTGCCATACAGCTTAAATGTGAAGAATTCTGGAAAAACACTGATGCCTATTTTGTGTAAATTGTGGCTGAACAGTTGGCTGCTTTCTTTACACAATGAGTGTGCAAAACTGTAACTTTATTCTGTATACCTTACTACAAATCACATCAAAGCCTGATGTCTTCAAAATAAATCTCAAGATTAATCTGTGTTTACAAAAGTGAATGGCAGTTGAATATCAGTATTTTTTGCCCAAAGACATGCTGAAGTTAGATGAATAAATGGGGGCTGGGATGACAGGCACAGACCTCAATTGTGCTTGTGCTCTAGAATGTATTACTGCATTTTCTGGTTATTGCTTCTAAATCGTGCCAGTGCTTTTGCTTTTTTATTAAAACTTGTGGTATGTATTGCGTAACTAGTATTTGCTTTTTCCAGTTTTGTGATTTTAAAAATTTAACTGTACCTTGATTATCAGCGTCACTGAAGCCCACTTGAATAAATGAACAGAAGGCACTCCACACAAATGCAAAATCAGTAGGGTGTTGTTTGGAAATATGTGCAAAACAAAAGGCAAACCAAGAATAAAATCTGCCTTTCAGAAGGGATCAGAATAATCTTTTATGCTCCTAAAAGATCTTTTCCTTAATAACAAGAATCTATTAAATACTGAAAGGATGCTGTTACATTTTAATGACATTGATGCTTTGTCTGTTAAAAAAAAGAAAACAAATGGGGAGGATTCTGTGAGCACTTTGAGAAGCTAAGAATTCAAGAAGAGACTTCCCTGGTTCTCATTTAACATGTATATTTAATTTTTTTTAATATGTTAATTTTGTTTTAATATGTTTAATATGACCTTTAGTCAAGGTCTCACTAAACCTATGAATTCCCAATTAGTTTTTTTTAAATTTGATCAGAAAAAGAAGACCAGAATGGTAACAATGACAGAAAATCAGATTCAGAGAAATGAACATTTCTCAACGAGTTTTTGTGGTGGTTGTGCATGCAGTGCTATCTGTCTGAAGTTTGATATCTTGAAATTTCTTTTTCCCTCCTACTATGACAAAAAAGGTGTGTGTGTATATATATGTTTATTTTCAGGGATATTGGCGGGTAGCAGAATAAATAGAGCTGATGATGTAGTGTGCAAAATGGAGAAGGATTTTACAGTGAGACCATGGCACACACAAAGAATTGGATAGCTCTCTTGAGGAAGTTCATCTTTGTTGGAAAGGGAGACTTTCCTGAAGAATTTGGCTGAGGAGGTGGTGTCCATAGATCAGTGTGCAGGGAGCACTAGATAGGTGCAGGCAGGGGAGTAAGAGTTTGGTCTGGTGGTGGTAGGTCCTTCAGTAGGAGTTTGCCACAGCAGGCTTTTCTTGGTTTTGGTCTGGTTTTCAAGGCTGCTGGGAGATGAGGATTGTTTTTGTGGGTGCAGGTGGTTTTTCTTTGCACTCAGTTGGAGTGATTTGAGAGGGTGGTCCTACCAATTGGTGGGAGATGTGTGTCATACAGACCTGCTTTTCTCCTGAATGGCTGAAACCTGGTACGTGGCGTAACTTTCTTTGGGGAATGGTAAGCTGATACTTCTGATCTGGAGTAGCTGTTGTTGGTGTTTTGCTCTCTCCCGTTTTTTTCTGGGTATGTAGCCGTGTCTGCTTTTTCCTAGTCCTTTCCCTTTTAATTTTTTTTTTAAGCTCATGCCACATGACTACTATCTTGCATAACTCTCTACAGCTTTGTTTATTGATGCACTTCAGTACAGACTATTCTTTTGTCTTTGCTTTTGTCCCTGTAGCTTATGTGGTAATTAGTTTTCCCCTGATCTCTGCAGGTGCTGGCAGACAGGGGCAGAGTTGCCAGTGCTGTGGGACAGCTCGGGAGGTCCTCTGCTAACCTGTCAGCAATGGATGTTGCTGTGGTAGCCTCACTGGGGCACCTGCCTGCTTGTTGGCCGTTGCCTCCTCTCCAGGAATAAGAGCACCAGAATGGGCTGCTACGGAACCTTCACAGAGGGAGAGGCTGGGCTGCCAAGTGTCAGGGCATAAACCACAGGTGGTGGTAGGGAGTGGAACTGAGAGTGTTCCTCACATGAAAGTTGCGTCCTTCTCCACAGCTTCTCTCATTTTACACAAATCACATTTTGCCGTTGTTTCTTTTCTTTTTTAGCCCACAAAACCATGGATTTGCCAAGTAATTTTCATAATACAGTTTTTATTTGTGTGCTGAGAGTTACTGCTTTTTAGTTGCAGAATTGTGCTGTGAACACCAGCTGAAGAAGTATAGTTGCAGATTAGAAGTGGACAGTGTTCAGGTTTCCTTTCTCGTTATTCTGTCAAGAACGAAATGGTTAAAACAATGAGAGGTTTCTGGTTACCATGTTTGTATCAGCTGACTATGTGTTTTTCTTATTAATGAAATGTAGCTGAGTAGTTGGCATCTGCTGTGAGGGAGGGTGAATGGGAGACGGAAATTATCAACCATCGGTTTTGTGACTTTGCTTTGTAGACCAGCTATTTAAACATAGTGCAGTAAAACTTAGCAATTTTGGCAATTCAGAATGATGCTGGCAGTTCCACATTGTTTTCTGTGTGAACAAAGTAGCTGTTGCTGTTCTGGTTGTTTCTGTTAGCCTTCATCAGTGTAAAATAAGGTCCACAAAAACTGCTGTGAAACTAATGATCTCTTTTGAAAAAATGACACACGTTTGGGATTAGTGTGGTCGCTTCACCAGTGTGACCGAGGACCAGATTGGGGGTATGTAGCACAGCATGCCAGAGCAGAAGCCAGTGGTGCATGCTGGTTTTTGCAGTTAAAATGGTTTGCAGAAATAGTGCTGACAAAGTCACCTACCAGAGTTGCAAACAGTCAGGAGGTTTGGGGAGAGCTGCAGTGACTGAGTTGCCATCCTTGCTTTGGCCTCTGGGGAAGTCAGTGTAACTAAACAAAGAAGTTTGTTTTAAAAAGTAGTTTGTTCTAAAAAGTTTTAAGTGACTTTGGGTGATAGCCTCATGATCTTGAAATTAGGTTATGTGGACAATATAAATTTGCTGTTTGAATTTTACATCTGGGAGGATTTCAAAAAGCTCAATGAAGTAAGGCGCTTAAATTTGCTTGGAAGACCAGAGTAAAATGAGTGCATAGCCCAGTTTTCATGACTGTTTTCTGCTTTTATATTAGATGTTGCTTTAAACTTTAAAGGCATCAGTCAATGAAAGAGGCCTGTACTTTTCAAAATTTTTCTAATAAATATAAGTAACTATATCACTTTGTTAATATGTATTGTAGTACCTAACATATATTATATACTAATGTGTTATTATAAGTAATTATAGTAATTACATTATTAATCATGTAAATACAAATTTTCTTTTCTGGAAGTCTAGTGAAGGTCAGGATCCTGAAGTTTGCTTGAAGTTCAATGTTATTCTGAGGATGGATGAGGAACTTCAGGAAGAAAAACAAGTTATACCTGTTTCCTTGATTTGAGAAGCTACTAGTTACAAGCTCAGGAGCATTTACCACTCTTATTATATGATCTGCCTTCTTGATTTGGATTTGTGGGTGACAGAAGCAGATGAAATATTTCAGGAAGTAGTCAAGAATGGAGAAGGGAGGCTGCTTGAGCTCGGTGTTAACTGGCTATGTTTTGCCCATCTTTTTGGGTGATGGGGATTCATTACTTCCTGAAGGGACCACCCTTGCCTTCAGAGGCTCTGGAGATACAGGGCTTCTGGGAAAGGGAGTATGTTTAACTCTGTCTCAGCAGTAGCACTACAACACCAGGCACTAGATCAGTGGTCCTCATCTGCTTGAGAATTTGTAGTCTTGTGAAGGGAAAGACTGGTGTAGGAGGAAGGATCCTTAGCTGTGTTGGCACTTGCTGCTGACTTCAGTTTGGCAGATGATATGCAGAGTGAGGTGTTCTGCTAGTGTATTTTCAGTAACCCTTCGGGCCATGTGCCCTCTTCAGGGTAGTAACAGTACAAACACAAATGCTTTGGTCAAATGATAATTTGGGCAAGATGTGTGATACCGAGAGGGATGAGAGAGTTTCCCCAAACAGCATTGCTACCATAGGCAAAACATGAGATAATGCTGCTTTTCTTTCACTCCATACTGTCCCAGACATCTTCAGATCCCATGTCAGGTTTTCAGAGAGAGTTTTCTGAGGTTTGGCATGCATGCAGAATGTACAGTATCTTGAGGCTGAAAGTTACTTTCCCATTTGTTTGATCTTACAGACTACCATTTTCCAGTTCTACAATTAAATTTTTCTTCATATGGGATTCATCATGAAGGCCCTTAATTATCATGTGCAATTTGGGGAGTTCCCTTTGCATTACTTTCAGCTGATGTTCTGTCAGTGTACTTACATTGTATTTTATCTTGTGTTATAATTGTTGTTTATGAACTAGACCTGCACTATGCTAGAGCTTATCTAGAAATTGAGAAGTAAATGGTGTAGCCGTGTGTAAGCATAACATGTGAAATAAATGTGTACTGAGACATTTCCTTCGCATGGCATGGAATCTCTCAGTTAAATATGTACAAATATGCAGAGAGAACATATGTAATTATGCCATGCAAGGTGGAAGGAGTTAATATGGAGAACTTGTATTGAAATGATTCATGGCAAATAAGAACAGACTTAGAGGAGTGTGGCTTTGTGACAGAAACTTTTTAAAAATCTAAGTGGGATTTTTCAAAGAGAAATTAGGAAGGTTTTTTCACAATAATTTTCAGATAGGTCGCTGAGTAGAGCTTTGCTCTGTATTGACTAGACATTGTTTCCAAAGTACATACGTACTGATGCTATGGTTTAGCTTCCAGCTTGACAGTGAGTTGGGCAGATTGATGATGAAAAGAATCTGTGCTGTAATGATGAATTACTGTTTTTTTGGTGTGGTGTGGGGTTTTTTTGTTTTGTGTTTGTTTTGGTTTTGGGTGAAATAATAGAGAAATGTATCCAAAACAGCCATAAGACTGGTTGCTGCCTTGGTCTTTTGTTGTCTCTCTCAGAGGTACACACATGAAGTGTTTCTGAGCACTGCATGGGATAGTGAGGCAGCTGCAAGTGTAGCAGAAGACTGCTGAGTGGTTTTTGCCCTGAGAAAGGGCTGTGCTGCAGCTGTGTTCTATCTTTCATTGCTTTTGCAGCTTTGTGACATGGCTGCATTGTAGAACTATGTAAAAAATGTAAAAGATAGTAAAATTCTTGATAGAGCCACAAAACCAGTTTTCTTGTAGCACCCCAGAATTACAGCAGCTGCTGTCCTGCCTACCCTTTCAATGCCCCCTCTCTTGCCTGAGACAGGGGACGGGGTGGGGGGAGGGTGGCAAGCTTCAGCTGAAGGTGAGAAGATAACCTGATGAAAAAAGTGAGCCAGTGTTTTCCTGAAGAACAGCAAATTACAGGTGTTACCTTAGCCCCTGAGTAACATGGACCTCTGGAATGACTGAGTGAAATTCTATACTGAGCCTTGTCCACTACTCTCATGTTCCCCATGCAGAAAATGGATCTCTACGAATTTTGTTTCTAATGATTGCAAATCCCCCATCTTATTTCCAAGCATTAATTACTCTCCTCTGTGAGAGCCTGTGCATTTTGTTGTTGATCATCAGTTTCTGGCTGCTGGATCTTTTCATACTTTATTAGATGAATGACCATGCTATTCAATATCACCTTCTCCTATCAACATGATAAACTCTTAAATTGTTTGCATATTGCTTAGACTGTAATAGGCGTTTCATAGGCAAATGGGTTACTGTTGGAAGGGCTGATCTTTGTGTACAGGGAGTCTATCATTTGTAGTGTTAAAATTCCAGAATATAGTTTTGCAAAAGTGGAAGCTTTCAAATACTGTAAAATAAGATCATAGGAAAGAAGTGACTGAGCAAAATCAGTACTAAATCTTGTTGGTTTTTTTCCCCATTGATTTACTAAATGTTGCAAATACAATACTGAATAGTTCACCATCTAAAAGCACAGTCGTGGAACAATCAACCTCATCATTTGGTTTTAAGTCAATAAATAATTCGGCTGCTTTTACTTTTCTATGTGAGGGTTGAAGAGGAGCGGAGGATTTTGTTATTGAATGTACTAGTTAAATATCCTAGGCCATTTACACTGTAACTAATAATTCTGATTAACTCTGGGAGTGAATTTGTTTTTACTTTGAGTAGACAGCTGTAATAGTTGCATGCTATATTAAACTGCAAACAGTTTTTAAATACAGGTGGGGTAGGAATTTTTGAACCAGCAAATGCAGCAAAACGAATTGAGCTTCTTGTTAAATCAGTTGTATGTTTGCCTGTTAACCTGAGTGACATGGTCTGCTGCCTGTCCTCTCTCTAAAAGTGGAAGCAATGTGTACCTTCAGCAAATTTACACTGTGTCTGCCTTAAATTCTACTTCTGTGAGCAAGTGTAAGGGGGGCATTTTAAAGAAAACCCTTAGGGGAACAGCAGAGGCTCTGGGAATGCTGCATTTGACATTGTATGTGGTAGCTGGAGTCACGGTTTGAGCCCCTGGAGATGTGATGCTTTGTACATTGCCTATATAGATATGCTTTGCCAGTGAAATAGACTCAGCAGCAGGAGTCATAATCCTGGAGCAATAACTTTTTTCAGTTTTCCTGTAATACTTACTTTAGTATAGGGAACAGTTGCTCTGTTCCTAGTTGCCTGGTTTTGTTTTTAATCTTGATGCTAGCTGGACTCAAACTTGGTAGAGTTCTTGAAAAGCTTTGTAGAGAAGTATGTACAAGATCAGTTTAGGAGGAGGAAACCGTTGCTAGCAGTTACATGAAACTGTTCATGCAGATGATGCTGACTTGCAATGAAAACATGCACTCCTGAATTTATACCCTTAACTTCACGATGCTGATGGGCTTCAGTGGTGATTCTCATGAGGTGTACATATTCAGTCTCAAGTGTGCCCCTTTGCAGTAGCTTTTTGTGGCATAGCCGGTTTTTCAGCACAATTTACTTTGACATTTACTTGAGTAGGTTTTTCTGTTGAAAAGGGTATTTCAGATATCGTACTGTAAGGTTTACAAAAGAGTTGCATCTAATTGCTCAGACTGAAGTGCTCAACTTTCCCGGCTTGCACACACTGCCTATGAAACATGTTAATCCCCTCCTGCCCTCCCCCATTGAAGAAGCATGATACATTTCCTTTTGCATTAGTTGGGCCTTCTGGGAAATACATGCAGAAATAAAAGACTTTTCTATAGCCCTTTCTCCCTCAGGAATGCATAGAAACCAGCTCCTTGGATCTGGTCCACAAAGTTGAAACTTGATTGGGGGGGGGGGTGGGGAGGGAAGGAAATCTATAATCCTGTGCACATGGTACTGAGAGAGTCCTAATTACAAACTGAGGTAAAGGTATAGAAACTCAGATGATCTCACAGTACTTTGCAAATAAAGAAAATGTTTGGTTGGTTTTTTTTTTTTAAACCTGTATGTTTTGCTGAGGTTTGCCTCCAAAGCAGGTATTTAAAACTCTCCTAGCTTTGTGACCTTTATTTGTCCTTTGTCTTCATTGGCAGTGTCTACCCAGACAGTCTATGTTGAAGAGGCTTGTTTTGTTTGCAAAGATTACTCAGGTACCGTGGTGTTTTCTGAACTAGCAGTGGTACTCAGACGTTTTACCTTAACTATAGCAAGAAGTGGGCCCCTTGCCTTGGGATAACTATTTGTGCATACTAGTTACACATGCATGAAAACCTACAAGAAAGGTGACTGCAGGTTTTCACGTGGTATTGCTGTGTTGGTAATGGATGCCTGTAATGTACTGCAGGCAGGAAGGCCATGCTGATTTTGGCGTACTATTTGGTTGTATAGGAGTGCTTGCAACTTGGGATGGGCTGTCTGTCATGTTGCAGAGGACCCCAAGTTTTGAGCTGCCTGTGTATGTATGGCTGTGGCTCTTGGGGCATGCAGGTGCTGGACCTTTACAAGAAAGACCTTGTGAGGAGCTGGCCTGGGGTTGGTTAGCTGTGGTGGTATAGTGGTGCTGCCAGGGGATAGAGTATAGAGTGGTGTGATGGCCTGTTCATGTTGTTGGGCATGTGGCAGTGTCCATGCTGCCCTCCTCCTGCCTGAAAAAGGAGTCAGTGTGATTTGAGACATGTGAAGCACAAATGCAAGCCCTTACGGGCAGGACAATGTGGGTGTTCCAAACATAGGCTTGCCTGTGGGTTCATCTTTACTATGGGCAAAACCAAAGTTGCCTCTTTCTCCTCCATGATTATATTTATTGCTTTAATGTAGCCTGAAAATTGCACAATAAAACTCTTTATTTTGAATACATATGCAAATATCCAACGTCGCCACTTGCTCATTAAGATCAACTCAAATGCAGCAGCATTAGTGGTGCTTTGTGTTTCTCATGATCATTGCATTCACGGAGGCTTGTGTCTCTCAGTGTTGGTGCACCACTGCCATTGCATATGCCAGAAAAGCCAGTCTGAGCTACTTCTGCTGATTCCCACTCTCTCTCCTTGCTCCCATGCTAACTTCCTCAGAAGTGGTAGTGTCGCTGCTTAGAGGCCTGATGCTGCACCACATCAGTGCTTCTTGCTGATGGTGTGGCCCCACCAGTGACAAAGCAGCACTGCTGTGAGGCCAGGAGCTGCCTCAGCTGGTTTTGCCAGCAAGAGGAGTGTTAGTGAAACCGTGGTGTGATCTGTGCTGTGGTGAGCTGGAGCATGAAAATGGGCATGAACAAATTAGGGGTAAATCTGACTTGACTGAAGTGACAGTTTCTTTTAGCTTTCATAAGTGTTGGCTTTCTCTCACTTATTATCTAGTGTGGAATTGTAGGTCATGTTCGTTGGCAGCCACCAAAGGAGGGAATTATTTTAATTCCACACCTCTCCCTGAAGCAAGAGATTATGATCTTTGTGATGATGGGTTGTCAGGCTATCTCTTCTCCCCCCAAGTTTTAGAATGGAATTGCAGAGGATGGGGTGTTGGAGACCTGTTGCACAATGTACTTTTCTTTTGATGCTGATGTCTTTCCCTCATGTTTCGGTGCTCTCTGCACCTTGACTTCTATGGGTCAGTTTAATAAGAGCATCTGGCATTCTAATGTCTCCAGCTGACAGTTTCTTAGAGTAGGCTGCATATTTTCTTTTCTCTTTGATTTTAGTTCAGGTTAGTAGTTGATCTTGTTTGTGCAGGCACAGATTTTTACCATGTTGTTCACTCTCAATAGGTGGCATCTTGTTCTGTGGGCTGTCTTTGTTTAAGCCCAGACTTTAAATGTAGAGGGAGGGCTCTCCTTAAAAAGTATGTAATCTGGCTTTGTAGGCTTTTGGGGACACTTTCCAACACTGACCAGCTCACTGTGATCAATTATATGGCTACTAATGAATTGGGATGTTTTCTGCATTTTTGTTACTGTCAGTGGTTGGTACTTTTTCACAGCTTGCATTGTGCTTAAGTAGTTTCCTCAAGATTTAATATCCTGCTTCCAACGTATGTTTTTTAATTACATTGAACAAGTTGCTGATTTTAATATGGAATCTTCATTTAGAAATTACTTCACCGGCTGTAGGCAGTGTTTTGCTACAAAACTGTTTTGCTTTAGCTCACCCATATGTGACAGCTCCTGTGAAGTTTGCTGGTCCTGTTGTCTTAACAGCAGGCTACTTACTAGGTAAGAAGGCTGAAAACAGAAGTTTTTGTTTAATTTAAAAACTTAACCTTCTGTAGCTTGATACACTTTGCAGAGAATCACACAGACATATATATAGCATGTGGTTTTAGTCTTTTATGGGAGTACTGTTTGCTTTTGAATGGTGGAAAAATTTTAAGAAAAGTGTGTCAGAAAACACAGCTGTTTAATGGCAGGTCTTAATTTACTCCTTGATTTGATGTTTAAATTTTTAAGTGTGCAGAAATCTTTCTGTATCAAAACTTGCATCATAGGGACAGTATGGTGGGCAGCTTCTTTTTAATCATCTTCCTGAAAGAATGGTTGCTGTAGACCTGATAAATCTTTAGTCTATTTGTTGAGGGGCTCCTGGAGAAAAAAATGTGCTTAGTCATGCTGTGTACGTTTATCTAGCACTTGAAACTCCTAATTTTCCATATTGTTTCGACTGCATTTATTTCCGGTAACACATTTGACTGTGGAATAGGGTTTAGGCATGGAGAAGATATTTCTGCCTTTTACAAGGGTGGCACAGTGTTGTTTTGTGCTCATGGGTAAGAAAAATACATGTCAGCAGGGTTTCTTCAAAGCTAGAAATAGATAAAAGTTTGGTGAAGTTTAGTGTTAGGGGTTTTTTTAATGTCTAGTTAAAATACAGATCATTTGATAGGTTCTGATTGGGCAAGAGTTTCAAGGTATAAAATGTGAACTGATAAAAGCTGTCTTTGTATGCCTTAAGAAAAGAGGGTTGACCCTTAATTTGAAACAAACAGATCAGCTGGTGTTTTCAGCCTGGATAAAATGCCTTTTAAGGGTCTGATAAATCAGTTGTGTGGTTTAACATTGAACAAAGCCCTTTTTAAAAATAGTAAAACTGTCTGATACTGTGCCTTAAATTATTAATGGCAGATGATAGCTGTAGACCCCAAGACAACCTCCTTCCTTCTTCTGTGACATGTTTCAGTGTCTGTTGTGTAGGGGCCCTCTGGCTGTTGGAGCAGTGTTGGCCAGCTGCTGGTGGCTTAGTGTGAGCAGAGTCTTCTGGGGTGGCTGAAGGCTGACTGGGGATGTGAGATATGGTAGGGATCCAGGGAGGCTCTGACCCAAACTCTTCACCAAACAGAAACGCAACTGGGCATCCATTAAGGAGGGGAAGGAGCGTTACTGCTGGGATGGCAGGCTCTTCAAGTTTATGTCATCTGAAGATTATTAAGAGCACAGACCTAATTTTCTTTCTAAATTAGGTGTGGAGTTATTTACCCTTCTTTGAGTAGTAGATTTGGTAGAATCATCTGACAGTCATTCTTATTTTGAGTATCTTGATGTTAACTTATTTGTTCCCCCTTTGTTGTAAGTATGTGCAATCTGGCATAGCAAGATCAGCCCCAGTGTCAGCCTGACTTTCCTCCGAGGCCTTTATGCCCTTCTTGAAGGCATGGGGCAAGGATGGAGGACAAGGAGGAGCAGCTGCCAGCTCTCCCCTGTTTTGAGGTGGTGTGACAGGAGAGCCGTGTCTGTCCAGCACCAGCCTCTGGGAAAGGCTGCTGGAGCTGAAGGGGGCCAGGAGAAACCCGCTCTGAAAGATGGGTGGGAAGCATGTTTTGCTTTCCCCTCAGTTAATGATTGAGAAAGTTGCAATGCCACAGCTCCTTTTGGCAGCACTACAAAAATGGCCTCCATCTCTAGTAATTTATGCCTCTTACCAGGTTTTTACACTCACCGTTTCCCATGGTGATCACTGCCTCTGTCAGCCTCTTGCCTAGCTGTATCCCTGTGTGCTTGGCTGCTCCCTCCCTGCCTCCCAGTGCCTGCCAGAGGGAGCAGGCTCTGAGCCTCCGGGAAGCGCCTCCTCGATCTTTTACCATCCCTGTGGTTTTTGGGGAACAGTGCTGTGTGGCATGGTCTGGCTTACATTGCAGACAGCCAGAATGGTGGTTTGTGAGCATATGGGTCCAGACTGTCTTCTGATCCAGCACCAGGGAGAGACAGCAAACCAAGACCCTCTGGCACAGGACTTGCTCTGCTGGCCCTGGGAGGTGGAACTGGGTTGCCACAAGAACTCCATGTCCCATTTAATGTTGGTAAAGAACTGTGACTCGCCTCTTTGTATCTGTAGAAATTGGATTCAGCAAAAATACCAGGTTTAACGAGCAAGGTGCCTTTCTAGGATATTTGTATTTGATGACAACGACAGGGCCTACGGGGAGGATTGGCCTCTATCTCTTCTGGGTAGTGATACTGTTAATAAGGTTTTCTAATGTGTAATCTGGTAGTAGTCTTTGACCAAACTGATGTGTTTTGTCTGAATGCTGACTCATGCCATCTGGATCATCAGGTTTCTACGCTTTCCAGGGCTCACTTACAGCACAGTATTGG
The DNA here is from genome assembly GCF_009650955.1 of Corvus moneduloides. NCBI lineage: Eukaryota > Metazoa > Chordata > Aves > Passeriformes > Corvidae > Corvus > Corvus moneduloides. The sequence goes on from NC_045511.1 coordinate 34,952,821, forward strand.
ATTGTATTTTTTTTTTTTTTCTTCTTCTCCCATTTTGGTGTTGCTGAGCTCTTCTCTGTAATCCTCTCAATTCTGTAGGTATCAATTTTTAAAGTATTTTTGCCTGTTTTGTTGAGGAGCTTTCTAGAGTAGATGTGGTAGCCACTACGTTAAATTCCCGTGGTCACTGCTGTCCTGGTGCCCTAGAGTACTGAACCAAGATGACATCAGTTGCTTCTCATGTAAGTCAAATTCTAAACAAAAATGGGCCCCTAAACCAGAAAGTCAGCTGGTGGAAAACACAGGACCCTTTCTCTGACCTTGCTTTCCTCATTGTTTTCCTCCCTGTGGTTGAGCAGCGCACTCAAGTCTGGGAGGACAAGAGCCAGATGCAGTGGTGGCCAGACTGGCTGCAGGACATGGGGAAGGAAAGCTGTGTTATGGGGCATGTGCCGCACTGGGCATTATAGTGTGAGGGAACTTGTCTTCTCTGGCGTTGCAGCTGGGTGGCCTTCCCCTCACTTCACTGCTTTTTTGTGCCCATCCTGATATTGCTGTGCTCTCATCCATGTAATGTTTAAGCTCAGTTAAGGAGGAAGACATTGGGATTCTTATGACCTGAAGAAGGTAAGTTCAGATGGTGATTAAGCCGAGCAATTTCATCTGAGTGGTGAAGGCAAGAGGTTTGTTGGCTTGTACTGGAATGAAAGGGGAAGAAGGAAATGAGTCAAAGGGTTTAATTTTGTTTCTGTAATCCCATTTGTTTCTCTTCCTCTTGCAAACTTTTATGTCAGTTTTAGTTGATGGGAGTAAGAGGATGAAGAGGATTTTGTGTCTTCTAGTAATTTAAGAATTGGACTCAGATTGAAGAGAAGTACACCTATTCATGGCATGGCCAAAATGGGCCATGAGAAAAATCTGTTGGGTGTTAGTAGCTTATCTCTGGTCCTTACTTGGTCAGAAGGATTTCTACCTGACAGACCTCCTTTACTCACATGAAATGATGTAACTACAGTGGAAAAGAATGCAGAAGTGCACTAAGGGTTAATTTTTTGCTTCTTAACTTTAGGAACTGTGCTGAACTGGCTGAAGTTGCATGACTTAATGAAAGATCTCGGTGTACTGAAAAGTAACTGTTTTAAAAAGAAAAAAAAACAACCTCAAACCAAAGCAAATTCCAAGAAGTGGCTTTACCTATGCCCTTTATGTTGTAAAGAGTATCTGTGTCTTAGAGATTCTGGAGGGTAAACGCTTGCTGTAGGCTTTTCTTTTCAGTAACTCAAGCTACCTAAATTAACATCAGAGGACTCCAGTGCTGACAGCCCCCAGAGGCTGTTGGTCTCAGTCATGACTTCTGGCTCTGAACCTGGTTGCTTTGAAAACACAAGGTTTTGGACAGACATTGTCTGAATGTCTCAAAAAACAGTTTTAAAAGACACTTGCAAGGATTAATTTGAAAGTTTGGAGCTTTATTTTGCTTTATTCTCTTAATCTTGTCTAGGCTCTGTTTTGAGGTAGCCACTCCAAGGCATCAGTAATGACTTAGCCATTGTGAACTGATGCTATGTATGTTTTTAATCTGTGATGCTTGTAATGAGTATTAGTTTAGTGAAGCTCACAAAAGCTTGGTGTAGTCTTCTTCCATTATCTTGTTTGCCTGTGAAGGAGCAGAGGGTATTACCTGAGTCATGGAGGGTTGAAAAGTGCTAAAAAATATTTACAGTGGGATAAATTCAAGAAGCACTACCTTTGTGATTTCTCAAAGAAAAAATAATGGGTATAAATGGATAATTACAAATGATGGGGAAGAAAAATTTAGCTGACTCCTTAGGGTAACATATGTAGGACCCCAATATTTGGAAACCGGAGGCAGGTATTTCAGAGAAGTAATAAAGCACGCTTCCATAAAGGAAAAGTGGTTATGGATTCTACCTCTGCAGGGAGGCTGTATGTTGGGAATTGCTTTTCTAAGAGCAGATTTTCTCTTCAATTGACCTGTGGAGGGGTTTAGCAGCCTCTGTTATACAGAAGAGCAAAAATTTTCAGTGACAGCTTTGAGTTTGTTAGCTGTGTGGTTTTTTTCCATCCATATCTTCCCTTCTGTAAATGTTTATCATATAATAATTGTTCTTTGTGAGTTTATTTCATTTCTTACAGCCTTCACCTACTCTAATTCAAAGCTGTGTGTTACCTACCTTTGTGTTTCGACTTCATACATTGTTCATCTGTATCCTAGCTTGGAAGCGGAGATACTTGAAAAGAGAAATGTTGGTAGTTGGGAGAACAGCTTATATCTGGTATCTAATTTCTTTTGGTTGATTTTGAAGATAGCATTAAGGCATGTCTTAATAAACTTAGGGTCATAAAAATAAATGAATTTTAAGACTTTGTTTAAAGTGTTCATTTGTCTTTTTCACGAGATTATCACTTACAGGCACTTGACATCAGCCAACTCAGATCCATATTGCTAATTGAAAAACATTTTCTCCCTACATGAATTCCTAAATCATGTGGGTTTATTACATAACCTGACACTAACAGGCTGTGATAGAATAAATCACTACCATTACAGGCCCTTTACTTGTGTCAGCCTGCTATTTCATTTTATTCTGGGATTTCTTTCTTTACTTGTTTCTGAAGCTTTGGATGTTCTTTCATCAATTTTCTCTTCTCATGAAAATTAGGATGAAAATATTTATTCACCTCTTCTCAGTTGGTCCTCACTTTGTGCCACCTGCGATTGCTGCTTGTAGTTAGTGTGGTTGATAAAACATTACAATTTAGAAACAACATTGATATGATTGATTTTTATTCTTAAATGTGTTGTATATGTTCATTAAACACCAACAGAAACTCAAAATCCTTCGTAGATTCCTTTATGAAAGGAGTTTTCTCTTTACCTTTTTCTCATGGTAAGTGTTTTCAATTTCTTGTGTCCTATTTTTACTGAAGAATAATTGTCATGTTACAAATGTTTTGGAAGAAGTGAATATCTGATTTTTCTTTTTTTTTAGATGTTTGTCTCATACCTGAGTGTCAAAATGTTGTATTTTTTTCATAGGTTTTAAAAGTTGCAAAAGAGCACTAAATATGGTGACCTAGGAGGCTGGAAGGAGGAGAAACTGTCCTTCCTGGGGAGGGGTTTTGTACTGTCTTTGCTAGCTGATGGCAGTAGTTAAGTGGTATGATATTGAACTTAAAATCTGATGGCTGTTATGAAAAGGTGCTGTTCAGTGAAAAACTGTAAGAGGAAACTTCAGGGAAACTTTCTATTTTTGCTAAGAGTTTTCACCTCTTCTTTCAGTGCAAAATCTCTTTTCACTGTTGTGTTTGTTGATGAGAAATGGAGCTACCTGCAGAAGTTCAAGCCCTTGTTGACTGTACAACAGTCACCTTTTGTTCTCCAGTTGAATATGTAAAAGACTGACTAACAATGGTTTCGTTATGTGATGGCTCCTGAATGCTGTTGCCTGATAGGCAAGGAAGCGTCAGCTTTAATTAATGGACAGTCTGTTAGTACAGTTTGTTTGTCTGAGCAGTGCTAGGAGGCCCATTGCTCAGTGATACACTAAGCTACAGGAATATGTAATTGTCTGCCTTGAAAACCTTTCAGACTGGTGTATGAGTTTCAGCATCTAAAACTCATTCATTGGCAGAAAAGTTAGACTTGTGCCAGTAGCTGTGAATTATGATTTATCTGTTTTGAAGCTCTACTTTTGAGAGTGACAGGATTAATATCCAGTTCTTCTGCCAGGGAAACAAGTGGATGCCATCATGCTTAGGCAGGGCTTTAATCACAGACCTAGTTCTGTTTCTCAAGATGGCAGTACCCACCTAAACTGTTTTAGTAATTGCAGTGCTTTGCCTTTGGGTCCCCATTACATTTACAGTAAGGTAGACAAACCTTTTAAAACAAAGTTTCACATACCCATTACTCAAGGGTGCATAGCATGAAAAGCAAAGGTTAATGAAGTGCCTGTGTGTGAAAGTCTTAGTTGTATGTTAACTTTTTCTTTGGCAGCTCTAAACTTTCCTGATTACAGCTTTTGTACAAAGCGTTTTCTGTCTGCTGCAGCTGTCGTGACTATACCGTGTGTCATGTTCAGTCTGTCACTGTTCATTGATCTGGAGGGGGGTAGCCATTAATTGCTCATTCCACTACCTGCTTCTCTAGCAGTTTTGCATTTAGAATCTTTGGATGAGAATACCAGTCTAACTTTCATAGAGTGAGATGGCAGAATTTGGTTAAACATCAGTTTATGTCAAATTAGTTTACTTCATGTTGTTTCTACACAGAACTGTGTCTTTCAGGTTGGTTTTTTTGTTCTTGGAGCCTTTGTTTGCTGCCTGAAGTTGCATCAGGCTGAGGGCTGAGACTTTGCATTAAAACTGTAAATGCACTTGGTTTGTGTTTGCCATACCCAGTGCCTTAGTTTTCTTAGTGATCCTTTATGGTACACTTTCAGTCTCCAACGTGTGGCAAGCAAATTTTAAACATGCTAACATTGCTTGTTCATACTTTCTTTGTGCTATCCCAAGTTGTGAAACCAGCTTGTGGTACAAATTACGCTTGTTCTCAGGCATTTATCTGCTCTATCTCACAGCACTCAAAATGGCTTTTGGTGTTCTGCAGTCACTGAAGTTGGAAGACAAAAGTAAATAAACCGGCTTCAGCGTAGGTGACCTCTCTCTTTCTGTTCTTCCTCAGTGTTCGTTTTCAGGTCCTGCTGCTGACCATTTGTGACACATCATTATATTCTCATAATGCTAAATCATTATGTCCCTGCCACAGTCTGCTAGGTTTCGTCAGCATGAGAACAGAAGAGAGCTGTGGGACTGCTGTCATTCAGCTATTTATTTATTATTTATTTATCTTCTGGGAGCAGCTCATGTTTTGGCTGGAGTGAGAATGGAGTAGTGTAGGCTTGGCATCCCCCATACACTTCTGTAGAGAGACGCTTTGCAGGCAGCTGAAGCCCATGTTATCTGTCTGCTTAAATGGACTGAGACAAGCTCTAGGATGGGAAGAGAGCAAAGGCGGTGGGATCTGCATTGAGTCCTGCTATTCTGAACTCCAGATCTTCCACTTTTTAGTGCACCTGCGTTACAAGCTTTGACCCGTTCTTAATACTGTTGTAGATCAGAATCCTGTAGCCGTCTGTGGCTGTGTTTCAGTGACGCTCAGGTTGGTGTTTCTGAAGTGTTCTCCTGTGTGTGTGTGACAGCAACACAGCTTGTGCACTTGCACTTATGTTTATTCAGTCCTCTAGTATCAGCACAGACTTTTCAGAGCTTCAGAGGTCCAGCCTCTCTGTATGCTTCTCACCACCTCCACTGTAGCTCAAACACAAGTTAACACAGACTTCAAATAAAATAGGATGGTATTCTGCAGTGTTTCCTCACTTGGTTAGCAAGAGCATTAACCCTGTGTGTGCTCTGAGCTGAAGAGACATGCTTCATAGTTTATCAAGTCTCTGGTGCAGCTGCCCGAAGGAAAATTACATAAAAGAGATTCAAAAGATACCCACATGCAATTAAAAATTGAAGAGACGGGTGGATCAGTGGAAACCCAAATCTGTGAGGAACACATTCAAGATGCTTTGTTCCATGGCAGCAGCTGGTCTGGTAGCTTCCAATGTGTTTTCTCTGGTTGGCAGAATTTCAGTCAAAACCTTAACACTTTCCAAAACCGTAGTTCTGCACTGTGAAAGAGAGCATATTCTTCCTGAAAATGTGCAGTTAAGTGAGCTTTTACTTGTTTCCTTGCATTAGTACTAAAACTTTTCTGGCTCTACACTGAGCTGCATTTAGAAGCTGATCTGGCTGAAAAGTCACACCTTCATTTCTCCCCATCAAAGCAAGTGGCCTAGTTTTTTGTCTGGGTAAGTCTTTTGAAACTTCAAATTTAGTGTTTTCATTTCTCTGTAAAAATAAGGGGAAGAAACCTATGCATGTGTAGCTTTCTGCATCTCTCGTACTAATACATATGTTACATATTTACTGCTGTTGAAGTGTCATTTCAGGCACTGTCAGTCTGGTGATTGTATAAAGTCTGAAGTTTTCTGCTTGTGTGCCTGGTCCTGTTTTTCTCGTCCCTTGGGTGATGATATTCTGTTCCTGGTTGGTGTAGGTGGAGAGAAGACTGTTCGTTGCTGGCAAATCTCTCTATCTCCATTAATGCACTGCTAATTTTTATTCGAATTATCTTCCATCTCTTGCCTGATACTCTTCAAACAAGTGAATTTCGGGGCTTTTCTGATGGAGCAGATTTCAAGCACTTGATAGTTTACAGTCTCTTTAATCCTTGGTAAGTAACACCAGACAACAAGGGGGAGGAAAAAAAGGTGTATGTGCAGATGTGACTCTAGCAAAAACCTGGAAAATACATTTTTGCCTGACTTGTTTCTATATATCCCAGAAGTATATTCTTCAGAACTGGTCAGGTCTGAGAAGTGCTGAAACAAGCAGAAGTATGGATCCCTGCCATAGTTCTTCCAGCTAGAATCCCTGGTTAAGAAAGTGGTGTTTGGGAGAGCACTGTTTCTCTTTTGGCTGTGTTGATAGGGAATGCCAGTCTTCTCTCCATATGGCCTAGGCTGGTTCAGTGTGCAGTGGGGGATGATGCTGGGAATTTTCACTGAATGTGAGAAGGAGCTGGATGGTGGTGCTGTTTGAGCAGTAATTGCTAAGTAGCCACTGACAGCCAGGTGCAGGCTCCCATGCCACCCTTGATGGGAAGATCTTTCACTTCCCCTTTGCACAGTGATGAGATGTGTTGTTGGCTGCCTGTTTTCTGGCCTGAGACCAGGGCTGTGTAGGGATGGAGGGCACAGCATGCTGGGTTCATTCACAGTAAGGCCCATCTTGCCATCACTCTGCAGATGTGCCTTCTTTTATGGCACAGAGAGTGAGGCTGATGCAGTTCAGTTAGTAAGATTTTTGCTGTTATGGCGCAAATTCTCAGGCCAGAGCAGAGGAGGACAGGTATATTTGTTTTAAATCAGTGAGTATAGCAAACACCCTACTTACCCCATTTTCCTTTGAATTATGGACTGGTTTTTGTTCTTAGAACAGGAGATGCTGTGTGTTTTCAACACTTGTAGCATTGTCTTGGTGCTTTCTGATTCGATTTTCATGAATTTTATGTTTCAGTCACCACATGCAGAATGAGGAGATGGCGCCATTTGCAACAGGAGAACTGGCTTCTATGAGAAGTTTAATTCTGGCCTTATGGAGGCCCTTTGAAAGCTTTGGCCTATTTTGGGAGCTGTCTCTTGTCAGCCACATATTATTTCAGATGAGTTAGCCGTGGCTGTGACAGTAGGCACGTGATTGCTTTTGAAGAATCTCAGCACTGGGAAAAAAATTACTTAATTATTGCAGTATATTGCAGTTCTACTTCTTTTTCTCCATGTATAAAACTCCAAAATTACAGCCTTGCTTTCCTTGCTCTATGGTCATGAAAAGGCCAAGTTTGGAAGGCGCAGTTCTGGTTTTATTACAGAGAAATCTGGGCGAAAAAACTGTAAATTGAGATTTTTTTTTTTTTTTCTTCATGCTACAACAGGCTTGGCTCTTTGAAGAAGCAGCTCTTTGACAATATGTTCTGAACTGTGAGCATGGAATTTTGACACTTGGTGCTGTGAGAACAGAGCAAATGTTCACACCCAGGTTTTGGTGTGGAATTTTGCAGATTTTTTATATATATTTTTATAACAGCAGTTTTGGTCTGATTTTTGCCTGTCCGGTGCTACTGCCGACTCTCTCAGGCACCAGATGATTACTGAAATTTTGGGTATGCAGTCTTAGTATGTTAAATGTGAGTTCCATGGAGTAACCATGCTTTTTGGAAACTGTAATAAAAACATCTGAAAGAGATTCTTCTCCCTCTCTTGTCCCCAGCCTTCCAGAAAGTCTTTCTGTGGAAACAGTGAAACCCAAAACATGCATGTTGTATATTCAGGCTATTGCTCTTGGTGTCTGAAGGCTCTGTTTCCCTGCAAACTAAGTTAGGTGTTTTTATTGTGCCATTTACAGGCTTTTGGTATTTTTTTTTTGTTGTTGTTGTTCACAGTGTTTTGTTTGTAATTTAGCATAACCCTTAATTGAGTTTGAAAGTGATCTAGAAGAGCCAGGCAAAATTGAAGGCTCCATTGTGCTTGGTACCATGATGAATGTATTTTCTGTTTCTGGTTGGATTTGCAGCACTATTAATTTCAGAGTTGTGTTCGATGCACAGTGAAACAGGTTTTGAACTTGTGGGTAAAGGGAGTATTTTTCAGCTGGAAAACCATACTTAATGCTTATTAATACTGCCAGATGCACCAGAAGTTAATAATGAAAAATCATGTTTTAAACTGCTGCCAGAGGGGAAATTTGAGAAATGTGCCTCTAAGTTTGGAGTATTGAAAGTCAATACATGTTCCGTATCTGTGCTATGTGTAAAAGCAGTAACTTAATGTAGGAGACCTACCTTAGGTTCATTCTTGCCTAGGTGTGCCACTTCCAGTACTCTTGTCCTGTATATCCTGCATGGATAGGCAACATCCTGACAGCTGAAACCAGCTGTCACAGGTGTGTGACAGTTAAACATGGCTCTTTCCTGTAGACCCTGCATCAGTTATTTTAAATCTGTATTTCCTGGTTGCTGTTTTACAGATGGGTTGGACAGAGTTTAAACGAACAGAAGTTCTTAATTTCTTGGCTATGCTCATATGAGGCTGTAACACTTTTTAAACTTTCTATTAGTTAGCTTCTTCGATTGGACATTGCTTACATTACCAAATAATCTATTCAAATATTTAAAAACAAGCATTCCAAGATTCAATTTGCATTCCAATTTACTAGTCTATTGCCTTTCTTCAAAATACGAATATTGCCAAAAATGTTGTCAGTTATGTGATATCTGCATATGATATATGCAGACACTAAAGTATTTTAATGTAAATATGAACAAAATATTTTCAGGAATTTTTTTTCTGCTTCTTGCTTTGCTTTTTGCAAAGGTTGTAGCCTTGGGAAGCTAGCCAGACTGTGAACTGTAAAAGAGAGCATAAAGAATGCAGGATGTTTTTAGAATAGACTGAACTGTGAGCAGATGGCTTCATTAAATTCTTTTTAGGAACAAGGAGAGCAGTTGCTTCTTTTGGAACAAAATTGGCTAGAGTAACTGCTTGTACATTGCCATCCTAAGTGTGTGGCAGGTAGAAAGATTATTGGTACAATTCAGTGGAAAACAGTTGGTCCATGTACCTTCAAAATACAGATGCAGGAGAGTGGTGCCTCTGTTCAGTGAAATGATAGGTACTAATTATAACAAAAGACTGAATGTTTCATCAGTAAACTTCCTCTGCATGTTTTTGATATTGGACAGGAGAATCTCTGTTAGTTGATTTTTTGCTCTTCGACCCCAGAATTCTATTCTTTGCCACAAAGTCCTTTGTTCCGCTTTTTTTTGCTTTCCTTTCTGGAGAACACACTGGAAAACTACATTTATAACTAAATGTAACAACATGGAGCTATAAAGGACTTTTGAAGGAGAATGATGCCCGAAAGGTAATTTTCTTCCTTTAGAATATAAAGACTTCTGGCAGAAGTGTATCAAGAACATGGTTGCTCAGGGTTTCAGTATTTTGTGTTGATTAAAGTTTAGTGTGTTCAGTGTGAGCAAATTTTTGCTTTGCTTGCACCTGAGCTGTAATTAGGTACTTGATGCTCAATTTTCTCCCAATCCTTCTAGCCCCAGTGTTAAAGAAAGAACTTCTAAAGTGTGGGTCAATGCAAATACTCTCAAATTACAATATCTGAACTCAATATCTGAATTTTACAAGCAAAAGAATGTCTGTTGAGCTTCAAATATGGGGATAGCTTTAAGGAGGAGAATTTGAAGGGCTGTTAGGCCCTTTCAGAGTTGAGTGTTTCCTTTAATTTGTTGTCTTAAAAATTAAATTTGAAGGCAATAAACTGGTGTCTGGGAAGACAGTGTCCTGCTTTAATGCTAAATTTATTGGTATTTATTACTGCATATCCATTTTTTGGTCTGTGAAATGCCTCTTTATTACAAATTAGATTTTAGCTTGTTTTAAGTAGTGGAGGAGAACTAGTGCGTCTGCTGCTGGTACATTTTAACTTGTGTGTTAAGGCTTGTCTGTTGGTATATGGTGTGTTCCAGGGAAGACTTGGGCTCTAATCAAGCTTTTTTGTTGGTTTCAGCTCTGTATTCTGTTAAAATGCCCCTAGCAGATAATCTGGGACAGTCGTATTGAGATTAATTTGTTGTTTGAGATTGAGTCAGGGGGATGCCTTTATTTATGAAGGTGCTTGTACGTCAGGTTGTTTCACCACACTGAACCAAATACCTCAGTGTAGCAGTGGTGCGGAAGTTTGTATGTGAATGTTTACACATATTTGCATAATAGATCAAGTTTGTGGTATTTACCCAGGTTGCTTTTTAAGGGTAAATTTGTAATGTACACATGCGTTGTGGAAACTGGCTGAGCCAGACATCATATTGCTGGAGGAAATTCTGTGTTTAATTAGAATCAATACATTCCACAATGAGGGTAGAAAATGACGTTGTGTTTGGGAGGATGAATTACTGGCATGTTATTGGCCTTGTTCGAAGTTTCTCCCTGTGTTACTCGCACCCTGGATTCTCCTGTTAAGCTTTGTATGTCTATGATACTTCGTTTTAAAATGCTGTCTTTTATGTGTGTGTTTTCCAGAGCTGTATGTGGTACTAAGAGAGCTGGACAGTGCTACTGTTGTGTTAGAAGTATCTGAGCAGATCCACTGTAAATGCAGTTCTGGGCCTAGCTAACTCATCCCTGCCACTGTCTGTAAGGCAAAGCTTTTGGACTTATCCTGGTACACATTTATGAAAACAGTCATGGCTGTAAGTGGAGCATTTCACCTCATCCCATAGTGTGTATCAGGTATTTTCCAAGATTGGCAGCATTTTTCTTACCTCTTTTGTCTCTCTGCCTCCTTGTTGCTGACAGGTGCAGCACTCTGCATGAGTGTGTGGGGACACTAATGGTCAGGTGTTTTAGATTCTGGATTGTATCCATTTTCACCTTTCGTTTGAACACGAACTGAATGTTGTATAACCGTAGTTCTGGTACATCAGTGAGCATTAGCAGTATGTGCTATGAAGAGTAGTCTTGTTAAACGCCAGGCCTTGCACGTCCTCTGTACAGGAACTCAGTCATGTATTTGTGTCTGTCATTCCTTATTGATGTTTTGCAAACATCTCACAACAAAGACTGCTAAGCCATTCGGACATCTGGGCTGAATCACATTTAACCAGCTTATGTGAGCAAATGTTTCTACCCATTCACGTAGAGAAATGTTAGCTGCAAAGCCTGGGATATTCTGCACAGAGATGAATGGCTTAATGTGGTTATGATTTAACTAAATTCACTCAGCTTGTTCTAACCATGGCATTTTCCTCATAAAGGCAGAAATGATTGTCACTTTGCAGTCTAGGTTTAATCTTTCGGCACATGGAAATTCTCTGCTTTTGCTCTTGCTCTGTTTAGCTTCTGTCAACCACAGACCCTCTATAAGCAGAAGCAAAGGAAAGGGTGTGTGCAGACCTATTGCAGATCAGATGCCTCTTGTGTGTCTCGTCAGCCTTGGTTTGGGACCATATAATACACAACATGTGAAAACATTTTTGCTAGTTTGGTAGTGTTTTTGTGTGCTGGTGGAGTAGATTATCAGCTTCCTTGAAACTGGCGATGTAATAATGACCCGTATGTTAAGAAGATAAAATGTCTGCTAAGACTGGAGTGCAAATAATTCTTAGTCAGAGTCTGCCGTGTTTCCAGATTTTTCCTAATACACAGCAAAGGAAAATGAGTCTGGTGTTCCAGTATTCGCTCCTTCAACTCTGATCTAGTTGTCAGTGTTGCAGCTCCTAGGTGTGAACAGCTTCACACTACTCTGACCTGCTGCAGAAAGTGGCCCAGGAGCAGGGTGGGAGGAAGGCCAGTACTCCAAGGATGCAGCCTTAAGTCATAGCTTCAGGTTGTGCTTAATTGAGTAACTGCAATTGCCCGTTGCTTGTCCTTTTGCCCCCTTCCCTGAACTCCTGTGCTGCTGCTTCTCTTGACTGAGATCTTTACGATGATGGGACTGTAGAGTGTCCTGGTTAAAAATTTATTCTTTGTCTTATTCACAAGATAGCTTTCCTCTGAAACAGCTGTCTGATTTTTTTTAATTTTACTTTTTTTTTAGTTTTTATCTCTGCTGTACCACGTGGGATGTTACAGCCCAAACAAGCTGTGCCTGTTCTGTTCTTGTATTGTTCTCTTTAGTGCTTAATGCAAATCCTGCTCATCAGTGGTGGTTGTTTCTGTTTCAGGTACAAAAAAGCGAGTCATTGTTCCACTAGCTTCCTCAAGTCCTGGTTGATGGGCAGCATTATCCACTGTGTAGATCAAGAGCCTGAATGCTGTGTAAACCCTGGCCTGACTATAGTATTGTCTGCAGAATGGACTAGTAACTTGACTTTCAGGCCTGTAGACTTGCTTTATCCTCCCTCTGCTGGTGATCAGCCTTCTGCAGTCTCATGGATATAATTGTCACAGACAGCCTTCTGAAAGTGACATGTCATCCTTTCTGATCCAATAGAGTTTAATCTTTTGGACTACAGACATTGACATATAATTGACATTATTGAAATGGGGTTTGACAATATTTTATATTCTCTAAGCATTTTTATTTGCTATTTTCTGTTTAAATTTGGCAAACTAGCAGCAGAAACAACTCCATGTTCTTCCATGGTACTCTGCAGCTATGAAGACCTCTTCCTTTGAGAAACAGTATTTGTGTTTTGGTTAAGTCTTCCAGTGTGCTGCAGTAACACACTGAAGTGTTTGCTTTATCTGTTTGCATAGATTGCTTTAATATCTTGTAATCTTATTTGTCTCAATTTCAAGCTGGCAGGGCAAGGATTGGAGGACTACAGACTTCCTATTGGATGAGCATTTCACCTGAAAAATATTCAGCTTTAGGTTGTTTAGTACTTTCTCAGTGAGGCAATCCAAATGACAGCATATTTATTCCTTGAAATTGTGCGTCTTTGCTGTCGATATCCCAAGAACAGGCTATGTGCTTTGCTGTCTGAGAGAGTGCTTCTTGTTGCTTGTTGGTCTGAAAATTTGTCAGTCATCCTGGAGTCAAAATTATGAAACAGGACCCTGCACAGCAATGGGAGAGAGAAGTCCAGCTGGCCTCTTCTGGCAGCATGGAAGAGAGTAGAGGGGCTGGCATGGGGTCTTTGCTTGCACCTGCGTCTCTCACTTACCAGCAGCTCATGGAGATGGGTTTATTCAGGGCACAGGGTTTAGTTGCTAGAAGACCAGATAGAGTGCTGCTGAGAGAATAGGCACTATTTTCAAACCTCTCTGCATTCATATACATGAGGTTGTTTTTGCTGATGGGTGTTTTCTAAGTTTGCATGTAAGTACTGAAGGTGTGGTTGTACTACTCTGTGGCAGGCTTGGGTCGTTGGGTGCAGTTGGAAGAGTCCTGTGGTGGCAAAGGAGTGGCTGCTACAGTGAGGTAGCTCTGGTAGGTGTCGAGATAGGTGTGAAGGAAGGAGTGTGGTGAGTGGCTGGGAGAGCCTCATGGAGGTGGATGGCAGGTGATGGGAGGTGCTCACAGGCTATGCTGCCAGCTCCTCAGACTGTTAAAGGGACTGATAAATAATGTTTATTAAACTTTGTTTTCCCCCTGAAACCTTATGAAGTGGCTTAGGAGAGAATTGCTTGCTAAGTGACATAAGCATTGAGATGTGTAAGCTGAAAGTGGTGCAGACTTTCACTGAATTATCCAAACTGTACCGTTTACAAGCCACATGAAAATCCTCAGTAGGCAGGCTTCTCACCCTCTTTCTGTTGGAGCTGCTGAAGTCTTCAAGTCTTTCTGATTAGTAAAATTTTGCTTTTTTGAACTGTTGTTCAAGTGCCCTAGCAAGAAGAGGCTTTCATTGAGTCCATTGTGACACTTCAGTAGGTTTCCTGGCAGCCTCTGTGTGCCACAGGAGCTGGTGGAGTGCTCTGCTGAGTAGCTGCTTTCCCAGGCGTGGTCACTTTCTGTTTTTGCAGTTACCGCGTCCTTTGGAGGTGAAACAGTTGATCCCAGGCTTTTGCACTCTTTGTCAGACACGGAACTGGCAGCTGCACTGTCATGTATCAGAGAAGCTTAAACATAATGCATGTCTCTGATAGCTGGGAATGTACCAGAGCACTGGAGAGAAGATAAATGCCAATGACAAGTTCTGGGCCTTGGGTGAAAAAAGACCCATCACCCAAGGAGTGGTGTGAGCAATTGCTAGTCAGCAGCTCGTCTTGGTCAGGAGCTGACCACATTGTTTTCAGAACATGTTTTCTCAGGAAGTGTCCTATGAAGCCTCTCTTGTTAGATGGGAAGGACTCCTGTAGGAAATCTTGCAAAAAATCCTGTAGTAGGTAGAATGAAGCAACCAGTTTTCATACTCTTGAGAAACAGCAGGAGATGCATCTTTTGTTCCCTGTGCATCTCAAGTAATTTGGAGAACTTAGGTGAATGTCTGCAAAAAGAAATTTTTGTATCACTGCTGAAACATAGATGAAATAAACATAACTCTTTAATTTTTCATAAGTGTGTCATTTTCTTGCAGAAGGTTCATTTTGAGCAGTACTTTCAAGTGTTAACATTTTAAGTTCTTTGTTTCATTCTAACACAAAAGTAAGCAAGGGCTTTTTTTGCTACTGAGGGGTGATGCCATTTAACATCATCTAAGGTGACACAGCATGACAAGTGTTTGCTAGCAGTCTTGAGGGAGGGGTCAGCTGTTGTGAAATTGCATAACCATTTTCTGTCACTCAAATGTTGGATATGCCACCAGCCTTTCAAAGCATGTTAGGATTCTAAAAACTTTAACTTATTCAGATACTTCTAAAGTGCCGTAGCTCAAAAGAGCTAATGGTAAAGTTCATAATGTCCATTGTATTAGAAAGATAGAGAAGCTGTTTGAGCACAGATACTCCAGTACCTTTAATTTTTCTGCAGAGTGACTATTAGTTTTAGGGTTTCTCAGAGGGAAATCAGATGAGTTTTGTGATCAATAAAGGAGCCGCTTGTGTTGTGTCTCAAGGTGTGCAGTTGGCTTACCTTGCTGGTGAGCAGCTTAGACCACTGCCTGTGAACAGTTGCGCAGTTTCTCATGTGTCATTGAACAACAAATCTGTTGTTAAAAAGACAGTGTTTTACCAAGCAGAAATATGTCTGCAGCCTTTAAGAATAAGGAAGCTTAAATGAAGCTCGCTAGCAAACAGTCCAACGGGAGACAGGATTCTTAGCAACAAAAATAATGAAATCTGTCATTCTGTCTTAAATTGTAGAGGAGCAGTAGGAAAGCAGCTAATATATGGATGTTAATCTGGAGTGCTGATTTCAGTTTGTAGTATGTATATTTGTGGTTACCTTGAATGACTTCTAATAGATCTGCAAAGGCTACTTAAGAATAGCAAGCTGATTGTTAGTAGATTTAAATTCTAACTGCAAGTCTGCACATTGTATAGGAAACTTGAAGGTCAGTGGTTTTCAATTTCTGAAAAAAAAAAATTTCTGGATTAAAAGAAGTGTAGATAATAGTTATCTGGAAAGAAAACTCTGTATCAGAAGCAACTCCACAAATAAATAACATTATCTAGCTGGGCTCACATTTTAATAATGGGACATTGTTTTGTTTTGTTACAAACTCTTGCAGTAGTTTAAAGCTAATATTCCAATTAGAGAAAATTGGGGGAAGTGTCAAGGAAGAGTGAGAAGGAAACCAATGCTTAGTAAGAGTCATTGATTTGTTTACTGTAATAAATCTGCCCTTATTAAAAAAAAAACAAACCAAAAAAACCAAAAAAAAACCAAAAAACCAAAACCAACAGACCCAAAACAAAACACCAGACTTTTAGCAAATGAGCTGCATAACAATTGAAATTTAAATTTAGAAAATTAATACATCCACAAAGAACTTTCCACTTAAAAGTTTAATTGATTTGAATTAATGTAGAAGGATGATTTTTCGTTTTGTTTTGTAGACAGGGCCCATTTATTTTATAGGCTGTATGGGGGCTTTTGTTTGTTTCTTGCTCTATTAAGTGCACTTTAGAAGAGAAGGATATTTTGCAGTGTAGAATGACACTTGGAATATAGACAGTGAAGGTTATCTTCTTGACTCCTGTTTCTACGTGTTCTGTGTTGTGCAGCAAGGAAAGAGGATATAGCAGTCTCAAGGATGTTCTTCTTTGCATATTTTCTGGTAATGTGACGACCTCAGAAGGATATAAAGGGATACAGGGAAGCAGCTAATGGCTTGAACACCTATGCAGAATCTGGTTCACAAGTCACATTAGTTTCCACTGAATTCTCTAACATAATCTCTCTTGTCTGGGATTAATTTTTGCGTTTGGCTGAGCTTAACCTAATTTTTCCACTCTGGCATTTGAAATGTGAAAGCTGTAAGTGTTTTGGGGTGGGAATCTGTGGTTTGAGATAAGACATGAATGGTGGTTGCTGTGGCATTTGGAGGTCAGCTTTGCCAAGGAAAGATTTGTTTCTCTGTTGAGCACTAAACCTTGGAGGAAACACATAAATCTCATCTTGCCTCTAATGCCTTCATGTAATTTTCCAGTTCTGCTTTTCTGTAATACTAAAACCCCTCAAATTCAGCTTTCAAAGGCTAGAAACTTGCAGTAATTATGTGCTTTGTCAACAAAGTTTGAGGCAGAACCTCTGTGGTGTATGTATCTCCTATTTCTCCTGTTAAAATATCTGTAATGATAGTGCAAACAAGGTTTTGAAAGTTAATCGTCGAGTGTAATAATTACTCTCTCTGCAGCATTTCATTTGGCATAAGAAAAAGCTCTTTTTCGGCTTTGTAGGAGTTAAAATCCCAGTAATGCTCATGAGAATGTTCTGCGAGCAAAGCTTCTATTAATCCTGTCCCTGACATGCTCACACATAATTTCATGTGAAACCTGAAGCACTTGTACTGAGAGATCTGCACCTGTGTTTTCGGACGTACGGAAAGCAGTAATATGGGCAAAACCTGATACCCAGTTACTAGGTAAAGGTCAGAATGACCTTTGCACTGTTAATATCAACACAAGGGTTGTATTGAGGCAGGAACAGTTAAGATCGATGCTCTATAATCCCATAGAATAGATGTAACAGCACATG